>NC_088691.1:92511277-92812473 GCF_028017835.1 Emys orbicularis | reverse complement strand
GTCTGATATTTATAGACCTCTGTCTCCCTGCCGTCCCAACAAAGGCTTTGCAGAGCTAGATAGATCTTTCAGGTGAGAGCCTCCAGCCTCCCCACTGGTTCTCTTCTATGAATTCTCACTTGCTTACCTGTATCTTTGTGAACTTAAAACCCAATTCTCTTCTCACCCAAATTTTACACCATTGGAGCCCCATTGATTTCAATGGAGTTACTACTGATTTGCCCCATGTAAGTCAGAGGAGAATTAGGCCTTTGGTAGGTCCTGGCATTTCCCTTTTTCTTACAACTCTGATCACCACTGTAGGTTTCTGTATTTAATTCTTGAATAAGGTTGCGCTTCCAGTCACAGTCAGCACTAAACATTGTGCTCAAAGCTTGAGGACAACATAAAATCTCCTTGAACTCTGTGAAGCCATTAGAGTCTGCTTCCCTCCTCCTTTCCCCAGCACCATGCCTCAGGCACTTAACAAAAATTAGCTCCGGCCCTGATCTTAAAGGTGATCGGCAAAGAACTTGCTGAAAATTAAAAACTTGCTTGAAATCCCAAAGGGACATAAAAGTACACAGCTGTTTTAAAATGGAATTAGCACCATATTATAATAAAATTGTCAATTACTCCATTCCTGCGCTTGTGGCAGTGAGGGTAGGGAGGATGCAAAGGCGGCTTTAAGTCTCCTTTGTTCTCCCCACATTCTGGAACAGGCAGGGGCCTGCCAAATCCCCAGTAAAATTTACAGTAGCTTCAAGGCTGCTCTAATTTACATTCTGCTTTCCATACCCCTACGAGCACTGGAGTAGTTTTGCTCAAAATGTTGAGGAGGCAGACATTTCCCTGCAGCAGCACAAGGCCACCACCCTTCAGTGCAGCCCCCAAAAGGTTCCAACCTAAGTTCCTTTCTTTCTACCCCACTTAAAAACAAGTAAAAACCCCAGCACTTACTTTGTCCTCATCCCCTCTCTCTTCCGATGTGGCTGTATTTGACTGGCTCCCACCCTGCACTGAAGCAGCCTGCGGACTATGGGCTTAGATTCCACCATCCTGCTAGACTCCTAATCTCCCTGCTTTACCTCCCCCTGCCCCCACCGACTTCTCTCTGTGTGACATCTTCCTAACACCCTTATTTCACACAAACTCCTCCAATGTATCCTCACTCTCCCCCAAGCAACCTCTCTCCTTCTCCCAAATCACTGCTCAAATCACAGACTCTACCTTGCAGGAACCTCCATCCCCACAGCCCCCCACAATCTGCCCTGCAGGAACCACTCTACTATACCCCAGTCTCTACCCTGCAGAAATCCCCTCCTCATTCTCTGTTCTCCCTTTCCCCAAGCTCTCCTCATTCTCTCGCCCTCTCGCCCTCAAGCCCTTGTCTCCTACCCAAACTGCTTCTCCCTCCAGTTTCATTTCCCACCCAGCCCCTCCTGCTCAGCAGATCTCTAAAGCTAGCAGGGGAGCCCAGGCAAGGAAGGAGCTGAGAAATTTGCAGGCTGGAGCCACAGTTGTAAGCTCCTGTTTGCCCAGCAGGAGGCTGCAGTTGCAGCTTCTTGCTGTAAACCGGAGGCAGGCACACAAGCTGTAGAGGGGAAAGAGTGCTGAGCCCTGTTGCACAAAGGAAATTCACTCTCCTCACTCCCCTTCAAAGCCTGCCAAAAGTTGGGAAGGGGCAATATCCCCCCATTCCCCTCTTATAATTACACCCACCACAGCCCTCGGAAGCAGAGAAAAGTCATAGGGCAGCAGGCTCTGGCCACGTCTCTTCCTGCCCCGGGGTCACACTGGGTAAGTCTGCACTGCAGTTAAATACCCAGGTCAGCAGATTCAGTCTCGCAGGGCTGGGGAGGCGGGCCTGTAATATTGCAGTGTAGACATTCGGACTCAGGCTGGAGC
This sequence comes from Emys orbicularis, assembly GCF_028017835.1. Classification (NCBI taxonomy): domain Eukaryota; kingdom Metazoa; phylum Chordata; order Testudines; family Emydidae; genus Emys; species Emys orbicularis. The sequence goes on along the minus strand of NC_088691.1, from coordinate 92,810,586 downwards.
CTGGTCATCTACACAGCAATTTTACAGCCCCACAGTCCCGTGAGCCCAGGTCAGCTGCCACAGGCCAGCCGCGGGGGTTTAATTGCAGTGTAGGAGTAACCCTTGACAGGCCTCTACTCCAGAGGCTGGGAGTGGGGCCAGCATAGAGATGTTATTTCAGCACTACACTGGCTTAGAAGGCCCCTTGTGAAGGAGTATTTCCAGAGGACCATTTTTGCCCCAAGTGGTGTGATGGTGCCTTAGCATAACTGAAAACTGGGCCTTGAGCTGCAGACTTCTGGTTTTCTCTGTGTAGCAGGGTGGTTACCCCGCTCCTGCCCTGAAGGGCTTAAAATAGCCAGGGAGAGGGCTGTGGCAGGGAAAAGCTAGACTGATTGGGGAAGCAGCCACAGCTGGGCTATGCCCCAATCAGGCCCAGCTGGTCCCTATAAAAGGCTGTGAGCCAGAGGCCCAGAAAAAGTCTCTTTCTGCATTCAGAGAGAGAAGGGCCTGGTTGCAGGAAGCTAGAGACTGGGTACATGAGTGGAGCAGGGCTGGGGAAACGCGGAGGAGCTGGGGAGTTCCAGCCTGGAAAGCCCCAGGCTGCAGCCTAGCAGAAGGGCAGCCCAGGGGTAGGCCAAGGCAGCAGGACCAAACCCAACCTTGCCAGTGATGAGTAGTCTGATACTGCAGTCTGCCCCAGGGCATGGGGCTAGATAATGACTGGCAGTAGCCTTATACTGAAGTGGAAATAGTGGGTGGGGGTTTCCTGGGGAGGGGAGACCCTAAGACTGAAGGGTTATGGCTAGGGGGCAGCACCCCAGGTACAAGGGCACTGGGGTCCAGGGAGGGACATGGGGGCCAGAGGACAGGCGGATCCCTGGCCTGCAGAGGGCGCTCCGGAGCTGGAACGAGTTAATTCCCGGTAGTCACCAGCAGGAGGCGCCGCAGGGGTGAGTCCGCTCCTCTACACTCTGCTACAGTGAGTGCCATCACAAGCATAGGTGTGTCTCAGTCAGTCTAAATCCTAACTCCTTCCCTCAGAAGTTCCTCAAGATTTTTCCTTTTGGACTGATTTTTCTGCTGCTTGCCCTCAGGAACTGTTCAAACATAACCTGGGCTCCTGACAGACCTCTTCATTTGGGGTCCTCCTGCCATGACATCATTCCTTTGTTCCCCTTTCCCAAGTACAGTAACTCCTCACTTAAAGTCGTCCCGGTTAACATTGTTTCATTGTTACGTTGCTGATCAATTAGGGAACATGCTCGTTTAAAGTTGTGCAATGCTCCCTTCTAACGTCGTTTGGCAGCCGCCTGCTTTGTCCACTGCTTGCAGGAAGAGCAGCCCATTGCAGCTAGCTGGTGGGGGCTTGGAACCAGAGTAGACTGGCAGCCCCCCTATCAGCTCCCCCTATCAGCTTCCTGCTCCCCTAAGTTCCCTGTGTAGCAGCTGCCCAGCAAGCTATCAATTGCCGGCAGTTCAGCTGTCCCTCCCCCCTCTGCCATGAGCTGCTCCCCGAGACTCCTGCTTGCTGTGCGGGGGGGAGGGGAGGAAGAGGGGGGCCGTCAGGGTGTCTCCCTGCTCCTGCACCCCGCTTATCCCATCTTCCATAGAGCAGGGGGGACACACGACAGGGCTCAGGACGGAGAGAGCTTGCTGGCAGCAGCTGCGGTCTCAACAAGCTGATCTAATTAACAAGGCAGTGTATTTAAGAGTAGGGTCAGCGTACTTAAAGGGGAAATGCGCATCTCTCTCACACACGGTGTGTGTCTCTGTCTCTGTCTACGATGCTCTCTCCCCTCCCTCCATTCCTGCTGCCTTGCAGAGTGTGAGAGTTAACCCTTGAGGGCTCAGCCAATTGCTAGTTCATCATTTAGCAGTAAGGCATTCCCTGGGAAATATCCCACCCTCTGACTCCTCCACCTCAACCAAGCTTCACAATCATCATCACTGTGTACCAGTACTAAATTGTTTGTTTAAAACTTACAGTGTGTGTGTGTATATATATAATCTTTTGTAGGGTGAAAAAAATTCCCTGGAACCTAACCCCCTCATTTACATTAATTCTTATGGGGAAATTGGATTTGCTTAACATCATTTCGCTTAAAGTCGCATTTTTCAGGAACATAACTACAACATTAAGTGAGGAGTTACTGTATTATTAAAACTGAGTGACTCTTTTCAAATCTTAATCCAACTTAATGGTTTATAACATAACAGGCCTGATTCTCCACGGCCTTGCAACTTGTGTAGGTATTTACACCTGTGCAAGGTGGGTGTGAAGTCAGCATGGTAGCGTGTTATACCCCAGTCTAACTGCTGCAATTTTTGGAACCTTAGCTGCCTTACAATAAATAAACACAAACCAAATGTGTTTATTTATTTGCCTGTGTTCATTACATAAAAATAATGGATTCCTCAATTTAATGGGTAAATGCATGGGATGAGATTGGTGGGGAGGGACGTGGGTTGGGGACAGTTACAAAATCATCCATCATATAGCATCACAGGAACTGAGAGGAGGTGTTTGCACTGTGGCTACCATGGCCTTTGTAGGCCCTGCAGCAACTAGGGAATGAGCTTGGAAACCAACCCAGTCACAACTCTTCCTGTTCTCAATGCATCCCAGTGGAGCTAGTGAACAGAAGCAGCAAACAGAAGTTTTTGCAAGAGTTCTCCGGGTGAAGGAGGAGCAACGACGTCACCCTTGTGGTGAGTTTTTTGTCCGTTAGTTTGTTTGTTATTGTATGCTTCTTTGCTTGCCATGTGCCTGCTTGGTTGAAGTTTATAGTTAGGGTGACCATACGTCCCGTTTTGGTCGGGACAGTCCCTTTTTAAAGCCGTGTCCCTGCCATCCTGACTTTTTTGGGCAAAATTAGGCATTTGTCACGTTTGCTTTTGCCAACTGATGGTCAACTGGCAAGAGCTAACGGGACAACTGCAGTTTTGCCTAAAGAGTGGGGTGCAAACCCTAGCGGGGCACGGAGGAATCGGGGGTGAGCGGCAACGCCAGCCCTACATGGGAGAGAAGGCTCGGGAGAGCAGCTCAGGCTGGGCTGGCCCCATGCGGGTGTGCGGCAGGGTGGCTCGGGCCAACCCATGTGAAAGGGGTGGAGAGGGGGGTCTCAGGCTGGCCCTGCACGGGTGGGCAGCAAGGGCACTGGGGTCTGCCCCGGGTGCAGGAGAAGGGAGACCTCAGGCTGGCCCATGTGGGCGGGAGGCAAGGAGGGTTTGGGATGGCCCTGAGTGGGGGTGGAGTGGGGCCTTGGGATGGCCCCATGGAGTATGGTCACCCTATTTATAGTGAAGTTGGTTTGGGGGGCTGTGGGCTGAGCCTAGCCTAGGCAAACCTGAGGGCACATCTACACCGCAATTAGACACCCACAGCTGTGCCAGCTGACTCAGGCTTCCGGGGCTCAGGATAAGGACGGCTTAACTGTGATGTAGATGTTTGGGCTCAGGCTGCAGGCCGAGCTCTAGGACCCTCTCACCTTGCAGGGTCCTAGAGCCTGGGCTCCAGCCTGAGCCCGAACATCTACACTGCAATTAAACCTTCCGGGGCGCAGTGTGGTGCCAGAACAGGTGTGCCGCTCACTGGGAGCTGCCCCAGGTAAACCTGTGCCCCATCACCGAGCCCCAACCCCCTGCCCTGGCTTGGAGTCCCCCCCAAACCCAGAGTCCCCTCCTGCACCCCAAGCCCCTCATCCCCAGAGCCCACACTCCCAGCCCAGAGCCCGTACCCCCTCCCGCACCCCAACACCCTGCCCCAGCCCAGAGCCCCCTCCTGCACTCTGAACCCCTCATTTCTGGCCCCACCCTGGAGCCCACACCCCCAGTTAGAGCTCTCACCCCCTCCGGCACCCCAATCCCCTGCCCCAGTCCAGTGAAAGCGAGTGAGGGTGGGGAAGAGCAAGCCACCGAGGGAGGGGGAATGTAGTGAGTGGGGGCGGGGCCTCGGGGAAGGGGTGGGGCTAGGGTGTTTGGTTTTGTCTGATTAGAAAGTTGGCAACCCTATTTGTGTCCAAGAAAAATTAACCAACACAGCTCAAATTTCAAATATTAAATAGTGACAAAGAACTACTCACAAAGGACTAGATATTGTACTCACATTACCCAGTACATTAATTCCTCAAAGAATCCTATTGACTTCATTGGGTGCTGCTGTGGAGTAGAATCCTACTCATCATGAACAAGGGGAATACAATCTGACACAAACAACCTGCAGAATAAGCATTATTCTTAGCAATTGTTCAGCAGATAATTTTGAAAAGCAAATACATTTGAGAGATTACTAAACTACTCTCCGACTAGTCACAAACAGAAAGTTATTGTCACTATATAGTGCCTGAAAGGCACTTAACAAGACACATAAAAAGTCCATGCACAAAAGAGTTCACAGTCTAAAGTTCCAGCCTGCAATCAGATCCACTAGCAAGAACCCACCAAGGTCAATTGGGCTCCACCTGGGTACAGGGGTCTTCCTGTGTGGATCTAATAGCATTATTAGACCCCATGTCAATGAGACTCTGCCTGCGAATTGGGGCTAAGAAAAATAGATTAATCAAATACACTATTCATTGAGTATTATTTACTCAGCTCTACGATAAAGTTGTACCTGTCTAAATGAAATTACATTTTGTTTATAAATGTTCTTTAACTCTAGTTGAGTTTACAGGCGAGTCTCATCTTACGCTGGGGTTACGTTCCGCTGTCAGCACGTAAAGCGAAAATCGCATATAGTCAAAATTACATTGAGTGTAATGGCAGGCAGAATCTCCCACACTACAGGTACAGTATTTAAATTGTTGTTGTTGTTTTTTCCGACCATGCATGTTAAATGAGCATAAGATGAGACTCGCCTGTATATAATGTGTTTTTCATGTTAGTGGGAAACAGGTCATTCCTCCTTTAATAGTTAATCCGCTGGGTTGAGTGTGGAAGTGAATTTTATACTTTTGCTCCTATACTTTTTACCTGGAGCAGAGAATGTTTGGGAATAGAAACTTTGGGCCAGACCTTCAGTGGATATAAGTTAAATCAATGGAACTATTCCAGTTTATACCCCTGCAGATCTAGCCCTCTTTCTTTAAAATGAAAGAGTGGAATCTATTAAAAGATCATGATAGTACAGAACCCACCTCTATTCTGAAAACTTCAATTTTCCCCTGAAATCGACTTGCTCATATTGTGAGAAGTCATTATAAAAATGAAGCCTCCAGTGGAATTACAGGTACATTTTTCAGTGATCTTAAAAGGTGTTTCTAAAGCTGGTGGGTGTCACTTTGCAGAGAACTTTAGCACATTTAAGACACACTTAAATTAGCCTCCTACATCTAAGTTACAAGGTTCCCTAGGTAACCTTGGGGCAGAAGTTCCTCATTTCAGGGTGTTCATTTCCCTGAGATACTATAACAAAGACAATTGCCCCAAGAAATTGCTTGTGTTCAGATAGCACCTTCTCTTTGTGTTATACTCTCACAACTTCAGTTACATTAATGCATTCCTCCTCAAAGTACAAGGGATTGCTACAGATTTCAAGCAGTTCTACAGGACAATAGAGAGTTAAAAGAGCATATATAGCCAAGAAATATAATCAAAGCCTTCAGCATACTAAGGAGGAGAGAGCAGGGCAGGCAGATAAAAATCAGTGATAAACCTCAGGACACTAGGAGAGCAATTAAAAATAAACAAACAGCAGTTAAAAATAGAATTCAAGCAAAATGTTTTCCCCCAAGGGTTATAAACTTGTGGAGCACCCTACCATGAGCAGCAATAGAAAAGCAAATGCCTTTCCTGTTTTAAGGAAAGTGAGATCTATTCTTTTGCTGGAAAGTAAGCTAACCAGCCAAATGAAGCAGATTAAACACAGCAAATGGGCTGATTTCCATTTTAGGGATTTGTAAGCACTAGACAACCGTTAAGGACGGAGAATTTGGGAGATTTGGTTGCTGCATGCCTTGGACGTTGCAAAACATGTTAATTCTTACACTGTACCTGATTTATTGCAATTAGCTTTTGGCGTCACTGAAAACCCTGGTGAGCGGTTTGCTCACTTCTTTTGGCTAACACAGAAAGCAGGTTGAAGTGCCTTCTGATTAATTGGCAGTCCCTTCTAAACAAGGGATAACCTAGGCACTTCATCAAGTCACATCTCTTTAACGGATGGTGGAAATTTGTCTTTAATTTTGTCACTTCCCATCCCTGGAAAAGTGCAATGATCACACATGGGTGATTCAAGGATTAATGGGACTGTGGTGGGGTGTGTATTTCACACAAGCTCTTAACAGGGTAATGTGGGCCTGAGAGGCCACTTATGTTACCTGGATGCAGCTGGAGGGAGAGGCAGCCTTAACTGAACATGAATCCCAGTTGGGACGGGAGAAGGCTAGTTAGTATAAAGAGAGGAAGTTTGCTGCAGAAGGAGTCTGAAGGGAAAGAGTTTATGGTCATGGGTTTGGCAGAGGAGCTAGAGGGGTAATGAGATAGATGTAGGGGTAGAAATAAGCCATGGGATCCCTTGCATCTGAAGAAGTGAGGTTCTTACCCACGAAAGCTTATGCTCCCAATACTTCTGTTAGTCTTAAAGGTGCCCCAGGACCCTCTGTTGCTTTTTACAGATTCAGACTAACACGGCTACCCCTCTGATACTTAGCCCTGAAAGAAGGCTCAATGTAGAGAAGTCATGGGGAATGAGACAGGCAGAGAAGGAGCTCAGGGGACTAACAGCAAGGTGTGGGACTGCGTAGACCTTGGTTGTTGATTATAGGGCCCCTGGGCTGGAACCTGCTATGGTTGAACAGCCTGGGTTTTCCTACCAGCCACTGGTAATGATGTGAGCCTGGAGTTGAGGCCAAAGACCCACCTGTGAGGATATTAGTCAGACTTTCTGTTACTCCAGAAGGAGATAACTAAATTGTGACCTGTCTAGAGGGCGGAGTTCCAGGAAGAGTAACTACCAGAGTGACTGTTTTGAAGGGGTGCCAGGCTGGCAAGATAGTTGCTAAGCCATGCCTTGCCACAAGGAGGTGCTTGAGTGGTGTTATGACTTATTTGAGGAACTGCATATAATTCTGTGCTAAAAGCAGCATCATACTACACATAGAGAAGGGGACAGATTTAGGATTAGCACCTGGTTAATCACCATTAAGCTACTTGGCACTATCTAGGTTTATGCCAACATTGTCTCAGTTAACCAACAGTTATTATCATTCCCTCTCATTAGGCTAAATCAGCTTCCTGGGAGATGTTCCAGTTATCCAGCTGGCCTAATATAATGTGTCCCAGTGAGCTAGAATCCTCTGTAATTATATTTTCTACAGCATCTCTTATCTCAAAGCACTTTCTGCACTTTATTCATTGAGCACTTCGGTACTTCACTAGGCTCTGAAGTGAAGGGTCAGCAGCAACCAACTGGAGCAGAAGATGCTGATAGGGCAAAGGGATGTTTTGTCCAACAACACCACTGCAAACCTCTGCTTTTACGAACTGCATGATGAGCTCTTCAATACCCATGAGTTTTCAGTCTATTTAAAAAAAGAAAGAGAAAAAAAAATGCTTGGCCTATGTTTGAGTTTATGATGTTTGAGAATGGGGGTCTGAGCCAACCATGCCTGTGTTTGAACTGGTGTTTAGATTGCTAAATGATCTCCTCCAACCTCACAACCACTACATAAGTGAAGTACAACGTCTTACAAAGATCCATGAAGATGACAGAAGTGGCTCTGAGGCTAAGATCCAGGATATCCTATGTACATTCCTCTAGACTAAAGGAGTATTTTCAGAAGTGCGTGGTTTTTTTTGTTTTTTGTTTGTTTGTTTTTAACCAGACCCTGTATTTCCTTAGACATATGCCCATGGATCCTAGCGAGGTCAGAGTCATTCAGGGGATGAGAATAAAGGAGTAGATCCCCTCGCTAGCTTAGCTATGCACACAGGCTCAGTGTGACTTTCCACAGCTGCACATTTTATTGAAGTCAGTATGTTCTGGGTCAGGCCCTCAGTTGGGAGAACCCCAATTCAAAAGGTACTCTGCATATACAGAGTGTTTTCTTCAATGTCTTATGGCTGATCCAATATTCCACAGGAGATATTTTTGAAAGATTTGATAAGGGCTACTTACATGTCAAATGTAAAATTTCTGCCACAACATATTTTGCCTGTAGAGTTGACCCAAGAAGTTGCATTGTTTTTAACATAATGGAAATGGTGGTGTATTTTATTCACTCTCCTTGTATTCTCAAAGGTCAGAACCTTTATGGCCTAAACTTTCCCAAACAAAATTGCCTTAAGACAAGAGATCCAGTCTGGAAAACTTCAGCCTGAAAAGTGAACATTTCAGAAAGATCCAAGCAACTGAAAATTAGGGGTTAAAAATAAAAACTGAAATGCAGCCTTAGCTACAATGCCATGCCTTACCTTACTATACGGTCCTAGGATTCTGCAGTGCTTGGGACCATACCTTTCACAATTCAGGATATATTGAGTTTACTGTTGAGTCTTCCACCTTAACACCCTGAGTTTTTTTGGCCAGCCCCTAACGTGGATCAGGATTTAAAATCTGTTATCTTTCTATAAAGGACCAAACCAGACATCCACATCAGAAGAACTGTAGGATGCATCTATCTGACTCGTCATCCATCAGTCCTTTCCATTTCAGTGACATAGGTAATTCTTAGCCATTGTTTTAACAATAGAATACTTTAGGTGCTTATAATTGGCACTAATGTTCTCAATGTCCTCTAGGGTCAAAAAGGGATTTTTGATTGTTAAATGAGAATTGCTTAGTTCCAATCTAAACAAAAAACAAAACACCAGTGATCAAGCAAGAATTGTTAGACTGGACAAATGTAGCTTGGCATAATATTTCTCAAAGAATAAAATACAATGACCTGTACTATCGAGAGCAGGTCCTTGAACTCTATGGGTAGAATTTTCAAAAGCAATCAATGCACAGATTGGCCTAACTCTGTTCCCACTGAAGTCAATCCTATATTTTGAAATTGTGTTTAGTCAAACATAAATTGAGTGGATTCTCATTCTATTTGAAGGGCATTTTATTATGCTGGAACACAGCATATTATACTGGAACACAGAGGAAGTAAAAGGTAGAAATTTCTACCCCAATAGTCAGGGCCGGCTCTAGGCACCAGCAAAACAAGCTGGTGCTTGGGGCGGCACATTTTTAGGGGCGGCACGGCCGGCGCCAGAATGCCGCCCCTAAAAATGTGCCCGGCCGCCCTAACTCACCTCCGCTGCTGCTGCCGCTCGCGCGCCATGGCGCGCGAAACAGCCGATTCGCGCGCCGCTGCTCCCCCTCCCTCCCAGGCTTGAGAGCCTGGGAGGGAGGGGGAGAAGCGGCACCCGCGCCGCGGCCACTCGGAGTTGTCCCTGCCAGCAGGTATATGGGATCTTGGGGAGCAATTACCACACAGGTGGGGTGCCAATTAATTTCTTTATTAAGAAAATGCAAAAACAGGGAAAATTCAATAGTGAGGGGTATGGGGTTTGTTAAAGTAGACAATTGGGGAGGGGTTTCTTTTAGTAAATGGGATAGGGGGTTTCAATAGTGGGGTACAATACAGTTGGTAACCAATTAACACTGAAGTATAAATGTAACAGGTAGCTAACAATTTCTATGTAAAGAGTGTGTCACAGCAGCATATAACCAACTAACAGTATGGGTAAAATGTGTTAAATAACCAACAACTTTAGGTAAAAAATGTGTCACAGTGGTGTAAATGTAAAATGTGAGGTGTGTTAGAGAGAAAAGGGGTAACCAATGGGGTTTTATGCTAGAAAGAGAGAGAGCAGACAGGCTGCAAGTTTAAACAGCAGAGAGAAAGAGAGAGAGAGGGGAAGAAAGTGGTAGAGAAGTGAGGTTGGGGGAAGAGGAGCACGTGGTGGAGCAGAGGCCAAAGGCAGAGGGAGATTTAAACTCAGGGAGACACAGAGAGCAGACAGGCTGCAAGTTTAAACAGCAGAGAGACAATTATACAAAACACAGCAAAATCTTATCTATGATTTAACTTAACCAAAACTACACAAATTAGCAAGTAACAAAACACAATGCAACAGTTCTTTAAGCCTAACTTACAGGGTACAATGGAAGCAATTTTCTAAACCTAACTTAACTACAGCTATGCAAAATGAAATTACAACTTATCTAGACTAAAGAACAAAATCTAACCTAATGGGTGCACCTTATACTAGGGGTAGTTCCAGAGGGCAGAGTGGTGTGTGCCCAGGATACAGCTCCAAGGGGGGAGGGGGATTTAACTAGTGGTGGCTGCAAGCTGGCAGCCCAGGATACAGTCCAGGAAGGCACAGGCTTATTTCTAGCAGCAAAGGCGCTGCAAAGCAAGAAACAGATTACAGATACAGACCAAGGAGTTTAAGAGAGGTTTTAAGACACAGACCAAGGTTTAGCTTTAGTCTGTGTGCTGGGGAAACAGAGCCAGCAGCTAAAGTAATAAAAGTATAGAAAGTTTCACAGAGGGATTCTTACCAGTCCCCAAGGCAGCAGCAAAGGCAGAAGCAGCAACAACATCAGAAGAAGCCAGGAGGGCTCGGTACGGTCTTGATAATCAGGAGGTCTCTCAGGCAGCAATTCGTTCTTCGTGGGGGGGGGGTGTTAAAAACGGGGGTACGCTCAAAAATAAAACGAGAGCGGAGAAAGGACCCCCCCAGAACTCCTGGCTGATCAGACCAGGTAGCAATGCAGGAACCTTTCTGATCTTTGTTTCAAAAATGCCTGTTCTTAAAGGCAATCTCAGGCAGTTTCCCCACCAGTAATCCTGATAGGCTCCTTCTGTCACAGGGGAGGAGATACAGGGAAAAACTGCAGGTGAGCATAGAGACATGCCTGGGCAGAGTCCTGGACCATAGGCGTGAGTTCCCACCTCAGGACTCAAAAGCACATGAGGCCTATGACTCATGCCCAGGATCTTAAAAACACATTAGGTCTTGCAGCTCTGGACATTGCCTACCCTACACCGAGCCCAGGTTTAACAAGGTGATAACAGGACCAACCCTTTGAACAGGGCAGTAGTCCCACTTAGCACGTAGCACAAGTGGCCATCCCTTTGAGAAGGGCAATGGCTCTTGGTAAACAACTTAAGGGGCCCTCCCTTTGAGAAGGGCAGTGGCCCTGGTAAACAACTTAACAGCCAGGGAGGGGCGGCCACAGGAGGAGAACAAAAACAAAATGGAGTAAGGGGACAGCTGTAAGAAACAAAATGGAATAGGGGGAAAGCTGTAACAGACAGGAGTCTCCCCCTCCCTCCCAGGCTCTCAAACCTGGGAGGGAGGGGGAGATCCTGAGCGGCCGCGGCGCGCGAAATCCCTCCCTCCTAGGCTTGAGAGCCTGGGGGGAGGAGGCAGGGCTGGGGATTTGGGGAAGGGGAGGAGTTGAGGTGGGGCCGGGGGTGGGATAATTAAAAAATGGGGGAGGGGGGGCGGCCAAAATTGTTTTTGCTTGGGGCGGCAAAAATCCTAGAGCCAGCCCTGCCAATAGTATTAGTTCAGCACATATTAAGCACATTTTAAAAAAAAAAAAGGGGAAGAAAAATAAGGATTCTCATTAGAGCTGGTTGAAAAGAGGTAATTATATTTAACCAAAAAGTTGGCAAAACAACAAACATTTTCATTTTTTTTTTCACAATATATTTCACTTTCAAGCAAATTTAGCAATGGTGTTTTTTTCAACATTTTGAAAATTAATTTTAGGGGAGGGCTGCAGGAAATGTACTCTTTTTACTTCCCTTTCCCTCCCCTTTCTCTAGCGGAAAAAAGTTAAAATGTGAGAGAGTGGCATATTTCCAACCAAAAAAAAAGATGAGAAATTGTACATAAACTTTTCATTTTTAACATGTCAAAAGATAGCAACTTTTGATTTAAAGCAAAGTATTTTTGAAAATTATTTTTGTTAAAACTGCCTTCTTGACAGAATTGTTTTGGTTAAAATATTTCCAATATCAAATTATAATACTCCAGAGGTCCCCGTCTTCTCCATAACTTTTAATGCTGTTTCTGTTTATATATAATTTGTATAGCAATTGGAAACATCGCCCGGGATTTTTTTTTATTCTTATACACCTCTACCCTGATATAATGTGACCCGATATAACACGAATTCGAATATAATGCAGTAAAGCAGTGCTCCAGGGGGGTGGGGGGAGCTGCGCACTCTGGCGGATCAAAGCAAGTTCGATATAATGCAGTTTCACCTATAACGCGGTAAGATTTTTTGGCTCCCGAGGACAGCGTTATATCGGGGTAGAGGTGTACCATTAGCAGAGTTCCTATCTAAAAGGGAATAATGACCAGTGGCTGTTTATACAGCATAAGACTCCCTCTGTTAGGAGTTGTGAACATGACCCCTGGAGATCTATAAAACTAGTGGCTGGAAGCTAGATCTGTGCTGTTGCTTGTTTTAAAAATCATTGATAAAACTTTAGCGTTTGCAAACTTTTTTTTCTCAAGTAATAACTAATTTAGTGCTCCAAGAGCTTTAGTGACTTGAGGCCAGATCCTGCATTAAGTGAAGTCAATGGCAAAACTCATTGATTTAAGATAGATAAGAGATAAGCCCGACTGGTGTGAAGGGCTTCGGAATATGCTTGCTTGGAAACTAACCCCAATAAACATTGCATTGTCTGCACTTCGGACTTCTGGTCTTTTGCTGCTTGCTGTCTGCGTGACAAGAACCAGGGAAGTGGGAGGGTGAAGGGAAAGCCCTCTAATACCTACAGTACACAAAGACATAAGGGTTGTATACCTTCATGCTTCAGGATTTAAGCCAATCCCTAAGTACTGTGGGTTAGGAGTAAATTTTCCCTGGGACCAAGTTATCCCATAGTTACCTACTGCAGAATTTCTCACACTTCTTCTGAAACATAACATACTGGCTAGTACTGGAGACAGGACAATAGTGATCTTATCCAATATGGCAACTCCAGTGTCATCAGAATATGTGGCAAAGTTACATCAGTCTCGGTGGAATGTTTTTTGAGCTACAAGAACTTACAAAAGAAATTACTTTGTACAATTTGTTCCATACTTATCAAAACAGGATATAAATTGAGTAAAACTAAATGAATAAAAAGATAACTTACTCTCACAAAGGGGAAACTTTTCTCATGGAGCTGGAAGAATTGGCTGCTCAAATTCATTAGCAGGAAGGGGAGCTATGCACTTAATTCTTGCATCACACCGATCTGCACATTTTACCCCTGGATGTTTAGGTTATCAGGAAGTGTTCAAACAGAGCTTGAGGGAAATATCAGCATTGCCTACATCTATAAGTGTGCAGATGATAGTGTCAAAGAAGTTATTTGAATCAACATCAGGGAACCAAAAAAGCCTGACTTTAAATCTTAGTATAATATTTTATGTAATCTTTATAACACACTTGTCAAAGTATGTAGAAACACATGTGGGAATTTGGCAACATAAAAAAACTCGAGTAACATTGGGCTATATTAAATTATGCATAGTACAAGAGCAACTGACAGATGGTATTGTAGAGTGTGCTGAGACTGGTATCTATACAATGATCATTAAAATAAATTTGTCTAGATAAATGAGGTTATTTGCAGGTCTGACGCACCTAACTGAAATAAATGTTTATTTTAGGGTTACGTGCAACACGCACAAGTTATTTTAGAGGCTGCATCTGTCAGAATGTGAGTGATGTTCTGCAGAAATAAAGACACTAGTAAAGGGAGCTCACAGTAGCATGTAGAGCAGGGAGATATGAGTGTGAAGAGGGAGCGGCTTCTGTAAAACAACAGCACTGCACACAAAGAAACTGTCTCGACAGTGGGAGGAAATGGGAGAGATGAGTAGATAGGTAAACAATATTAGAAATCATTGGGAAATGATTTCAGGAAGTTAAAAGGTCAGATCTGGGGAGCAAATAAATGGCTAAAAAGGAAGCAGCTATGTAGTGTGACAACTAGCTAGCAGGGGAATAATAGTCCCTTGCTATCTGTATCTCCCTTCTGCCCTCATGACTCTGCCCCCTCATTCTAAGAATGTTGGAAAACTGTAAAACTTCTAGGGCATAGGAAGATTGGAACTGCTATAACAGAACAAACCAGTGTCCATCCACTCCACTATCCTATCATAGACACTTGCCAGAGGCTTTAAAAAAAGGTGAAAGATACGCTGAAATGTGTAATTACCCCTTGGGAAAATGTCTTCTAACCTTAGGGTGACCAGATGTCCCGGTTTTATAGGGACAGTCCCGATTTTTGGGTCTTTTTCTTATATAGGCTCCTATTACCCCCCACCACCTGTCCTGATTTTTTACACTTGCTGTTTGGTCACCCTATCTAACCCTGAAGAGTTAGAGGTTAGCTTAAGTCCTGAAGTATGAGGGTTTAGATATCCTTTCCAAAACTCTTCTTTATCTGCTTAGCATTTACTGCTATAACTGGGCCTTTGATTTTGGAGAGAGAGTCAACTCTCTTTTCACTTATCTGTTGAGCTTGAAACTGTACCAACCAGAGCCAAATCCATGGTGGTGTAGGATGGCATCACTAAATCTAGTCTAAATAAAATAAAAGGCTACAGAGCAGAAGCTGGAGCTACTTGTTTCTTCATGCAGCCACCTCAGTGAGCTTCACATTGTCCCTGCCAGGTCTAGTTCAGGCAGGCAGCTTCTTCAATTTCACATGAAGTTCCTAATTCACCTGCTATGTCTTACTTGTGTCCCATGGCTGCATCCATGATATCTCCAAGCCTGAGCGAGACCTGTGTAGGACAGTGTGAAGCTCGGCTGGGATGAGGTGGACAGTGGTTCTCTCTTCTGCTTCCTGCACAGCCTACCCCTGTGGATGTGCAAGAGGAAAGGTGGAGCTCTTCTTGCAGTCAGTCCACAGGTCTGGATTGGAGAGTGCTGGCATCTTTAAATAAAAAAAAGCAGGGGGAGCCCACTTTATAGTCCTAAGGAATACAGAGAGTGATATTAGTGCTCCCATACCAACTATCAGAAAACACCAGAAATACCACAGACCCAACTACATAAAACACTGCATTTACCAGGGTAGGGAATGCTGAAATTTTAGTGACACTCACTTTACAGTACTGGATGCTCAAAATTCCATCTGTCCTGCAGAAGATTTCCTGCCCTGCAGGGTGAATTTAACTGAATAGTATTGAGTTCCTGTAAAATAAAGAACAGGAAATGCCATACTTGGTCAGACCAATGGTCCATCTAGTGCACTATCTTTTTTCAAACAAACAGTGGTTAATAAAAACTACTTTGGAGAAAGAAATCCTGAAGCAGGCATCTATACTCTCTTAGAAAATTTCCTCTTAAATCCCAAATGATTATAGCCTGGCTTATACTCTGAGGTTGTCTTGAAGATTTATATCCTTTCCAAAGCACTTTATAAAAACATATGTTCTATTATAACTCTGGATAGTCTTGTTTTCCTATAATCCGTTCAATCCTTGTTTAATCCTGCCAAACCTTTGGTTTCAAAGCTATCTTGTGGCAATGAGTTCCACAGGCTAATTTGGATGTGGTTTGAAAGGTATTTTAATCAGTTTTTAATTTACCACCTTTCATTTCCTTGACTGTTCCCATATTCTTGTATTTTGTGTGTGTGAACAGAAATTCCCACTCTATCTTCTCTATGCCATACATTATTTTGTATAAAGCAACAGAGGGTCCTGTGGCACCTTTAAGACTAACAGAAGTATTGGAGCATAAGCTTTCGTGGGTGAATGCCCACTTCATCAGACGCAAGACTGATGTATATTTTTATCATATGCCCTCTTATTCAGTCTCTTCCTGCAGGGCTGAAGTGTTATTACAGCAACAGGTTTGTAGTTAACATACGTTACCAATTATTGCCAGGTGAAAGAACACACTGAAGTAATAATCTCAACCTCTGTGTGTGCCCCTTTTATGGGTACTCTTTTATAGCTTTAAATATTTGGCTATAAGGTAAGCATCCAAAATTTCCAAAACATGTTCCTCTTACAGCCCAGCTCCATTTGGGTTTTCATAGCCCATGTACCTTCCCAGAGTCTCAAAGAACAAAGAAGGATGGGAACTCTTTTCTACTGTAGTTTACACCAGTCTTGTACTTTTTTTGCTCCTGCAAAGGAGCCTTTATTATTTGAAACAGGAAATCAAGTAAGATGGTTCCATAAGCTAAGTGAAGTATCTCATTCTGTCCCCTGTCTATATTTTAATTGTTAGTTATTTTATAACAATAATTTCAATAACCCAAAGGAGAGACCCAATGGCCCAAAGGTCTCCATGTTTCATGGTCAAAGACAAAACTGCAAAATCTAGGACCAGATCCACCTCCGACTCCAATCTCTTTGAACAACTAAACCGTTGAATCAGTTTCCAGCTTACCAACGCCTCCAATTCTAAAACGGAGGTTCTCCATTGGATCGGCATCGCAGCATCTGCCATGGGCTATTTACAATGGATATCATCTTAGTATGACAACCAAGTTCAGGATTTATTCGAGCTGTATCCTTCCCATACTGTTGTACGGCTGTAAACATGGACACTATGCCATGCAGACTGGACAAAGCTGGAGGCTTTCCACACAAAATATCAATGTCATATACTGGGTATAAAGTGGAATGACTTCATCTGTAATGCAGATGTTTATGGTCATTCAGGTCTACAAACTACAGGGGCCATTGTCCGCAAGCAGTGCTTTACACTTTTCGGACATGTCGCAAGACTGCCATAACACGTTCCAGCGAACGCTGTTCTCTGGGTGGCTTGTAACATCTGGGATAAAATTCCAGCAACTGAGGGGTGAAGGCGGCCCAGAGGCAGACCCCCTATTACATGGGTTCATCAAGTCTGTTCTGATGTTGGACTCTCAGGCCAGCAAGCCTTTGCGGTTGCGCAGGAACGGACCAATGGCAAACGATCGCTACGGCCGAATGTCTGGCTGAGCATTGAAGAAGAAGAAGAAGAAGAAGAGAAAGGAGAGAGCTTTAAAAAGACCTGTAGCTTGGTTGATTTGGAGAGGGTATTTGAGTTCCACCTGTTATGAAGATAGGAGCGAGAGGGAGAGAAGATGGCAAAATCTCTGAAATCAAAGCTCAGAGAAGGTATAATGTACATTGGTATCAGGGTAATAATCCTATCTGCCCCAGTGAAAACCAATTAAGTGCTAAACTCCTGCCTCCCTCGTGGCCGCCCTATCACATACATATTTTAGAATTTCTTGTTGCACTTGTACATATTGTTGCTGGACCATTCGAATTTATAGTCTACTACTTTTGTAGGTCTTCTGCTGTTGCTACTCATTAATATGATAACATCACCTTTCTCCATCAGCCAAATTAAATTAAAAATCTCCAACAGAGGCTCCCACAGAAATCAATATCTTTGTGCCCTACAGAATTTCTTTTTACAAATTTAAGTAGGGGATTAAGTACAGGATTGATTATGTTGTTAAGATATGAACCATAAAAAGCATGTGTGATGTAGGATGGATGTAAATGTGATACCCTTTAAATGGAAAGGGGAAATGCCAATGTACCCCTCCCACACAATAATTCTAGTGACTGATGTGTATTTGTGCAGTCCGTTGGTCTCTGGTCACTATGGATCAGTGCCAGCAACACTGCTTAGCCTACCAGCCATACATCCAGGCTCTTCTCTGTCCCAAGTAAAGCAGTTAGTCTGTGCACATATATAGAGCTATTCATATAAAAACCATAACAATCGCAGTTAACATGAATCTGAGCATTTAATTTTGTCTTTAGAAGCTCCTCAACTACATTATTCCAATTCTGTACAACAAAATAAATAGTGCAAAAAAAAAATCTAGTGAAAGTATCTTCAGACAAGATGATTTCTCCCGATTTAAAGACTCGTACAACATGTAATGCATTTATTTGCATGAAGAGGGCATTATGCCAGTCAACATCTGTTCTCTCTAGAGTTGGTAATTCTGCCTCCCATAACAAGTAATCAATTCTGCCTGAAAACACACAACTATCTCTTTGCTATAGATCCTACATACTGTCCAACTTCTGTGTGCAAGTTTAGTGAATTACTTCTATAGTTAAAATTTTATTTCGGCAGTGAGACGCCATTCAAATCTCATTTCCCTCCCCTCCCTCTCCCCACCGCCGAGATGTGGATGTCATTCTAAGAACTTCACTCACATGTTTGATTACAAAATGTTTAAGGGTCAGATCCTCAGCTGAAATAAATTGGCATAGCTCCTTTGAAATCAGCAGATCTATGCTAATTTACACAAACTCTGGATCAGGCCTTAAAACTTGAGAGGCATTTAAAACAGATGTGGTTACAGTGTGCAAATGAACTTAAAGTCATATGCACTTTATAATGATGGATTCAACTACATCAGCTTACAATAAAAACCAAGCTATTTTCCCCATTGGAATACAGCAAGTGTCTCAAACTCAAATGACCATGAGGGCCACATGAGGCAGGGGGCTCAGGGCAGGGGGTTCAGCTGCAGGAGGGGTTCGGGGGCCAGGATCTGGCCCGGCGCGTACTGGGGGCAGTGCAGGCTCCCTGCCTGCCTGTCTGCCCTGCCCCCACAAGAGGCTGGAACATGGGGAAGGGGGGGCGGAGGGACTGTGCGTTTCTGTTGCTTGAGGCACTGCCTCCAGCAGCTCCCTTTGGCCGCAGATCCCTGTTCCCGGCCAATGGGAGCTGCTGGGGGCGCTGCCTAAAGTAACAGCCACACACAGCCCATCCGCCCCCTCTTCCCCATGTTCCAGACTCTTCCCGGAGCTGCGCAGGGCAGGGCAGGCAGGCAGGGAGCATGCCCTGCTCCCGGTGCTCGTCCGGCTGCTCTGGTAAACGCTGGGGGAGGGCAGGGGGGCTGCGAGGGGCTCGCGGGCCGCAGAAAATCACCCCGCGGGCCGCATGCAGCCCGCAGACCACATGTTTGAGACCCCCTGGAATACAGAGACATACAGATAATGGTTAACAATGGATTTTTTTTTCCAGTTTAAAATGGCTGCAGGAAGAAGGTGCTAGATTTTTAAAGGTATCTAGGCCTCTAAAGATGCAGATAGGTGCCTAGTGGGATTTTCAGAAGTGTCTAGGTCCTTGAATCCCATTGATTTCAATGGGAGTTAGGTGTCTAGTGCCACAACTGCTGAGAGAGAAGAAGGGGTGTCTACTGGGAGTCCACTTGCCTCTTCTGCTCTAAGGGTATGTCTACACTGAAATCAAAAACACCCATGGCTGACTGGAACCGTGGGGCTGTAAAATTGTGGTATAGACATTCAGGCTCCAGCCCAAGCTCTGGGACCCCTTGAGGGGGGAATGGTCCCAAATGTCTACACCACAGTTTTACAGCCCCATAGCCCAAGCCCTGAAAACCCATGTCAGCTGATTCAGGCCAGTCATGAGTGTTTTTAAAGGCAAAGTAGTCATACCCTAATAGTTCTCTCTCCCCAGGGTTCCCCTCCTCTTGGGGGACCAGGGGATAGTACCTTGACTCTGCATAAAAAAATTACTTTGAAATGTCTAAAAATGGAGAAAACTGCATTGGCTATTTCAACATTTTCTATGGAAGGTACCTCTGTTTGTATTTACATCAATACAGATTTTCAAGAGCACTGGGATGTGCCGTCCCCCATTTCTGCAAATTATTCATGCAAATAATATTTGGCTGGCTGCGGGCCTGCTTGGGGACGTGAACTGTTTTTAGATGCATTTCTTCTCTTGTCAGATTTCTCTTTTCCTTGCTGTATCTGGTGACCACAAGATGATACAGTGCTGCATCATCATGTGATATCAATATCTGTGTTAACAGCCACCAAAATGTATGGGTTTCCCTGTCCTGACTTGATCTAATTTAGCCACTGGAAGAAAATAAAACAGCAATGATTCCAGCAAGAGGGATGATGCTAGAGTTGATCCCAAAAGCAGTATGCATTAGTAACCTGATTATTTTCCATCTGTTAAGAGGTTTATGCCAATACAGAGGAAGAAGCTAAGACAAATGACAATGGTCAGTTTTACAGTTCTTGTTTTGATGGACTTGCTTCTGATAAATAACAATGTTGGGTAAAATTTTCAAAAGCACCTCAGTCATTTAGGAGGCTAAAATTCATTGACTTTAATGCCACTAAGTTATTTAATGCCTTCCCCTCTGTGCATTTTTACACCAGAAGAGAACATTAAGACTGAAGAGATTTGCTGATTAGCTGGCATCTAGAGACCCAAGGAAGCACTGAACCTTTGTTGTGATGTCATATAATATTTTTGTACCATAGAATAGCTCTGTCCTTAAATAAGTCAGAGAGGCTAAGGCAATAATTGGGCTTCACTGGAAATATCCTGGAATATAGAAATGTAGGGCTGGGAGGGGTCTCAAGAGATTATCAAGGCCAACCCCTAGTGCTAAAGCAGGACTAAGGCTATCTAAGTGTTTGTCTAACCTGTTCTTAAGCACCTCCAATGATGGAGGGTACCCAACCTCCCTTGGAGTCCTATTCTAGAGCTTACCCATCTGTGACGTTGTGCAGTCTACATGGTTTTATAAAAATATAAGTGAGTATAATGTAACTGGGATATGCTTCATGCAAAAGGTCTCTTGTAAGGTATCATTACAAAGCTTATAATCTACTGAGTGTGATCATCCTATTTGTAGAAATGTACCACTCTTGTATCTAAAACTAGAAATATAAAATGTAACTCTGAGGGCCTATTGTAATTATGTAAAGTGTGGGCCATTAATGATGGTTTGGAATCTTGATGACTCCCATTGTCTGCAGATGGCTGTTTACCTGTGAGTCTCCCTGTATATGTGTGTGCTGGCAAGTGAGTAATGAAGTCTTGCAGTGACATGTGATCATGTCACCTGAACTGGAATCCATCTTTAACCTGGTGCTTTTCCAGTGAGGGGGGGTGGAAACTGAGAGAGACAAAGGGTTCCCGCCTTATGCAAAAGATATATAAAGGGGTGGAAGAGAACAGAGAGGGAGAGGAGCCATCATGGAGAATCCCCTAGATAACACCTAAGCTGGAACAAAAGCTGTACCAGGGGAAAGAATTGTGCCCAGGCCTGGAAGGTGTCCAGTCTGAGAAAAACTTACTGAAGCATCTCTGAGGGTGAGATTATCTGTATTTAGTTTGATTAGGCATAGATTTGCGCATTTTATTTTATTTTGCTTGTGACTTACTTTGTTCTGTCTGTTACTACTTTGAACCACTTAAATCCTACTGTCTGTATTTAATAAAATCACTTTTTATTTAGTAATTTACTCAGAGTATGTATTAATACCTGGGGGAGCAAACAGCTGTGCATATCTCTCTATCAGTGTTATAGAGGGCGAACAATTTATGAGTTTGCCTTGCATAAGCTTTATGCAGGGTAAAACGGATTGATCTGGGTTTAGACCCCATTGGGAGTTGGGCATCTGAGTGCTAAAGACAAGCACACTCCTGTGAGCTGGTTTTCAGGTAAACTTGCAGCTTTGGGACAAGTGATTCAGACCCTGAGTCTTTGTTAGAGCAGACTGGAGTGTCTGGCTCAGCGAGACAGGGTGCTGGAATCCTGAGCTGGCAGGGAAAACAGAAGCAGGGGTAGTCTTTGCACATTGGGTGGCAGCTCCCAAGGGGGTTTCTGTGATCCAACCCGTCACACCATCCTTATAAAAAGAACAGGAGTACTTGTGGCACCTTAGAGACTAACAAATTTATTAGAGCATAAGCTTTCGTGGGCTACAACCCACTGCATCCGAAGAAGTGGGTTGTAGCCCACGAAAGCTTATGCTCTAATAAATTTGTTAGTCTCTAAGGTGCCACAAGTACTCCTGTTCTTTTTGCGGATACAGACTAACACGGCTGCTACTCTGAAACCATCCTTATAGTTAGATATTAGGTAAAACTTTCTAACTCAAATATCTCTTGCTGCAAAATAAGCTACTTACTACTAGTTCTACTAAACATCTTTATAACAGCCCTTAGTCTTCAGGTATGTTATCAGGTCTCGCCCCAGTAGTCTTTTCTCAAGACAAAACATGCTCCGTTTTTTAACCTTTCTTCATAGGTCAGGTTTTCTAAACCTTTACTCATTTCTGTTGCTCTCATCTGGACTCTCTCCAATTTGGCCACATCTTTCCTAAAGTGTGGTGCCCAGAGCTGGACACAGTACTCCAGCTGAGGCCTCACCAGTACCAACAAGAGTGGGACAATTACCACTTTGTTTTACATACCACCCTCCTGTTAACACACCCCAGAATGATATTCTCCTTTTTTGCAATTGCATCACACTGTTGATTCTCATCCAGTTTGAGATCCACTATGATCCCCAGATCCTTTTCTGCAGTATTACCACCTAGCTAATTATTCCCAGTTTTGTAGCTGTGCATTTGATTCCCCCCCCCCCCAAGTAAAGTAATTTGCACAGTTTCTATAAAGAACTATATCGCAATGAGAAATTTCTCCAAGGTCTAACTGCCTATACAGTCCATAAACAGAGCTTGTAACTCTAATAGCACCATCTGTTGACTCTCAGTGTTATTTGGGCAACTATCATGTGCAATAAAACTGCAAATATTAGCAGAAGGACCACCTCTCTTTACTACCATGTTCAATATTTGCAGCATCCATTTTGTTTGAAATGGTTCCCCAGGACCCTTTATGAGTGAATGGTTGGGATCTCTGCTTTGGCTTCTGTGTAACTTCAGCCACTGAATGAAACAACCATATAACACTTCAGCAAACAGAACAAGAGCACTCAATGGAAATGCCATGTGCTCTGAATATCCACAGCAGTCAAAATGTCTTAGATTGGTGAGGTCAACAACATGCCCACTTCCTCATCAAGAAATTGCATAACACTGTTTACTGCTTCTTGAAAGGTTTGTGATCCAAATTATAGTTGCTATATTACTGTCAATTGCAGTACACTGTGCCTCACTTTTAGAGACAAACATCTTATTTCTTTGCTGAGGTTATTAGATTTTGTGCTTTAAATTCAAATCCCTCTTTGGTCTCCATGTTTTCTCTTGAAATCGTTTGCATTTTTGACAAGAAGATAGATTTCTTTCCCTTGATATGGTTTTGACTTCTCATGTCAGAGGTAGAAGAGTGTGGCATAGTTTCAGGTTATTTGGAGGAGCCAATTTTCTAGGATTAATGTCTCAATCAAGTGGAAGTATAGCTTCAATTTTTTTTCTTAAAAGATGCATCAAATCACATCTTTCTCTTCCCTGGCAAACATTTTACTTATTTTGCAGACTGCAAAAATTTTGAGTCATGTCTTCTCTCAGGCCACCACAGCAGGGGCAGATTTGATTGTCAAAACTGCATACAGATTTGTTCCAGAAAGACTTATTGACTGAAGCTGGGTGGCTATACCTTACTCAAAGAAACGAGAGTAAATTCACATCAGGTAAGGTTCTCCACTTGTTCACATTTTTAACTCAATATGTGCTTCTCTATTCAGAAGCTGACACCATTTTTTTACACCAGTTTTAAAAGAGGCTCCTCTAAGACTGACGTCTACAGGGGTGCTATTAAAGACAAATTTCACCAACCCAGGAACCTGCAGTAACTGTGGTACCTTCCTATACTTACAACAACAGGAGATATTACAGTGTGGCAGTTGCCATGAAGTACCAAATATGGAGGTTTCTATGGTTCTCATTACATGATGCACAGATTGACAAGCAAGGGCTGATTAGGTGGGAAGTGCCTTGTGCATCCCCATGCCTCCCAGAGACCAAACCTGGGTCAGTTAGAGGAAGCCATGTTCCTTTGTGAAAAATACTGTGTGTCAGTGCCTGATACAGTGTGAAAATGCTACTGAGGTGAAGTAGCAAAATAAATAAATAAATTTATGGAGATATCCTATCTCCTAGAACTGGAAGGGACCTTGAAAGGTCATTGAGTCCAGCCCCCTGCCTTCACTAGCAGGACCAAGTACAGATTTTGCCCCAGATCCTTAAGTGCCCCCCTCAAGGATTGAACTCACAATCCTAGGTTTAGCAGGCCCATGCTCAAACCACTGAGCTATCCCTCCCCCCTGTGAAGTTAGCAAACAACAAACTAACTTCTTATGTGATGCCTAGGAACTCTCCCTCACTTGAGTCAATGTCAAGCTGCTTAGGTAGGACCAAAGTGTTGTAAAAATCCTTTAAAAAACCACAAGATTTACTATGAATATAAATGGCAGAGTTGGGGATGTCAGTCCCCTCAGCCACGTGATTGTGACTTCTATTTGCATCTTTCCCTAGAGCAGCTGAACACAGGCTAGATTAGAACAATTTATACCTCCCCTTCAACTCCCACAAAGTGCTCTTTCTGTAGCATAAAGTAGTGGCCTCCTTCAGTCCAACACCATCGTCTCTCCATAAATCAGCTGGTGGCAGCTGCAGGCACTTGTTACTTTTCTCAGAGTCCTAGCGCCTCAAATCCTTAATGCATTTAACTGCCACAGTCTCAGATCTGGATGCTCCAAGTTGTCCTTAAATATAGTACTCCTGCAGCCTTTCTGCCAGCCTAGTAAAACAGCTTGTCACTCATCTTCAACTAGACATTTCTACAGTTTAGCTTGTTTTAATTTTAAATATTTTCTGTTGTATTTTGCATGATACATTTAACTTTATGTTGACTAAACTGAAAAGTTCCTGGCTGCCATACTAAAAACAACTCCGTTCAGCAGATGTTGTACCTGTCATTCTAAGTTTTGTGTCTCTCTCTACAAGGATGGAAAAATGGTTTAGTGAGAGTCCCTATTGATCTGCACTTAGGCTTGTAACATCAATGCCTTCAAAGTTTGCACTGGCATGCATCAGCCCTACTCTACTATGCCAGATGGTAGGGCAAGACTAAGGTGTGTTTCTCTCCATTTTTGCTTTAACAGTATTCAGACTGCTGCCATACATGGAGGGTGACATTATGCCAACATAAACCGCTTAGTCCTCAATGCTCATCTAAACAGCTGGAAAAAGCTGGCATCTGATTAATATCGTGGTGGTGTACACAATAAGTCTATATGAAAAATAAAGGAAGCTACTTGTGGATTTGTAAAAATCCACAACATGATAGCTGATAGTTAGAACTGGGAGAGTATAATACAGCCTCAGTTGTCTAAAATATAGTTCTTGTAGTCTATCATTGAAAACTCCCTCAGGTATTTGATATAATTTTTTATCCACATTCAGTGTCCTGTATGATACTCATATCAGCAGGGATTTGCTGTATAGTGAATCTCATATACAGTCCTTGGCAGACATCTATACTCACAGGGGAATGTAACAAGAGGAATGCTAGCTTTATTTTTGCACTTTCAATGTAATCAGTTGATAGGTCCCTAGGGAAATGTTGCTCCTTTCTTTTATGAATGGGGGACGTCGGAGAGCAACACCTAATAAAAATAATACCTAGAACTTACACTCCATGTTTTTTATCTTCAAAGTACCTTATAAACAAACATGAATCAAACCTCACCACACTAATGTGAGTTAAGATAGCTAATACAAGCATCTGTATTTTACAGATGGGAAATGGAGGCAGAGAGGTCAAGTGATTTGCCCAAGACCCAGACTCACCAGAGTTCCCACCTGCCAGCACTGGGCTCAGACCACTAGCTGTGCCTCCTACAAACTGATCAAGCCATTGGCATTCCCAAAAAGAACGTACACCAACACAACAAGCTTCTTCTGACTATACATCGGCACCTTAGCTTGCTCTTTTGCCAATTAGACTTTCTACAGTGGTCCCAAGAAAACTATTTTCAGTGAGACACTTTTTGGAAAGTATGTCTTAAGTGATTTGCTGGCATCTAGGTTTGGGGTGGGGAATGGAGATCAATAGAGTCACCAACTCCTCTAATTCCAGAGGAGAATATTAGTGTATTCTAGCAAATTAACCATCTACATCAACAGGAGCTGGGGAGTAGAAAGATACTGCCAGGGGCACAGAGATGGCATGGAACCACCACTCAAATTGCCTGGTCCTCCAATGCCTATAAGAGATCCGTGGGGGTTTGTGAGTAGTCCCTCAATATGTTCTGCAAGTGGTCAGACCCATTCCTACAATGAATATCAGGATAAGCTTCCAGAAGGAAAATCTCACAAGGATTCACCCCCTCCCTTTCTTTTGCAGGTTTTCCTGGGGGAAGAAGTAATGAGGCTCCCCGTTATTTTATTATTATTTTCATTCCCAGTACAGCAAAGGAAAATTCAGTTCTAATAGTTTCATTCTGTTCCATGTCCCCCAGACCATTCACTATCTCTAGCCAATGCTTTTATTTTAGGCAGTCCAAAAGTAAATGTAGTATAGTACCTCAAACACCACTGCATTGCCAGCATTCATGTGAGTTTCCTTCCTAATTTTATGTAGCTTTTTCTGGACTAGGGTGTAAATCATTAACTAGGCAAGAGCAAGTTAGTCTATATTTGGAGGAAATGGTCTTATTTCTCATGAGCAAGTATTATTTGCATTCCCTGTGTGTGTTAGTTCTAGGCCCAGCTAATTTTTCCCAGCACATGATGGAGGGATTAAATTTTTGTGTAAGGTGTCACAATTACCAGATTTCAGAGTAGCAGCCGTGTTAGTCTGTATCCTCAAAAATAACAGGAGTACTTGTGGCACCTTAGAGACTAACAAATTTATTAGAGCATAAGCTTTCGTGGGCTACAACCCACTTCTTCGGATGCATACAATTACCAGACTCGCTGTACTACTCTCCTTTCTTGGGATCTCCCCAAGGGCATGCCCCCACAGGTGTCAGATCTTAGGCCTTTACCTATCCTGCAATTTGCCCATTCTTAAATCGGGCCCTGAGTTACAGCCCCCTGGGTAACAAATGTGTTAATTCAGCAAGTCCAACTGGGTTTAGACCCTGCAACAGTTTCTTTTTGGAGCCTGTGAAGCAGTTGATTAAAATGATTCAAAAACAGCTTCTTCAAAACAAAGTATTAATTTGTTCCTCAGAGTTACATTTTGTTCTAGATGCTTGTAACAGTAAAAGACCTACATTCATGGATGTATACATTATAGTTATATTTGTGTCTGCCCCAGGATATGAGAGAGACAAGGTGGATGAGCTAAAATCTTTCATTGGACCAACTTCTGTTAGTGAGAGAGACAAACTTTTGAGCCACACAGAACTTTTCGGGTCTGGGAAAGGTACTCCAATTGTCACAGCTAAATGCAAGGTGAAACAGATTGTTTTCAGTAAGTAGTTAGCACATATTCTAAGGGACCATTCAAGGTAGAGTGGCCCATTAACACCTCTGTGGTCATAGGACAAAAAAGGAGGTTAGTGAGTTACAGATTGTTGTAATAAACCATAATTCCAGTATCTGCGGTCACTGATTTTTAGTGTCTAGCAGAGTAATGAATTTAAGCTCCCAGGCTTATCTATTGAAAGTGTTGTACAGATTTCCTTTGAG
The DNA here is from genome assembly GCF_028017835.1 of Emys orbicularis. Classification (NCBI taxonomy): domain Eukaryota; kingdom Metazoa; phylum Chordata; order Testudines; family Emydidae; genus Emys; species Emys orbicularis. The sequence continues at coordinate 92,783,220 of NC_088691.1, read as the reverse complement.
GATGCAGACTGATACGTCAAATATACAGTGATTGCTCTCTGAAAAGTGTTCACCCACAGATGATAGGGAGTTTTTGTCTTTTATCATTTTCCTGTGACAGTTCATTCAAGAGTGTAGTTTCACCCACATAGTTGTTGTTGGGGGCATTTAGTGCACTGGATGAGGTATACCACATTGTCATGGGCATGTGTAGGTCCATGGATCTTGAAAGGTGTGTTGTGGGGGCGGGGGGAGGGGAGTTGATTTTTGTGGCAGTGGAGGTATGTCTGCAAGTTTTGCATCTGTTCTGGCAGGGTCTGGGGCCGCTTTGAGTTGGTGTGTCCTGGTTTGTGGGGAGCTTGCTTCTGATGATGAGCTTGGAGAGGTTGGAGTGGGGGAGTTGTTTGAAGGCCAGAAGTGGGGGTTCCGAAAAGATTTCTTTCAGTATGGGTTGTAGCTGTTTGATGATCTGTGTGGGTTGCAGTAGGTCACAACTATGGGTGTGCAGTCAGTGGGGGGGTTGTTTCTGTATTGAAGCAGATTCTCTCAGGGTACTTGGGTTGCCTGTTCCATGATGCTATCTACTTTTCTGGTGGAGCGTCCTAGTTTCGTGAAGGTGGTTTTAAGAGTACTAAGGTGTATATCCCAGACTTTCTCCTGGGAACATATTCTGTGGTATCTGAGTGCCTGGCTGTAGATAATAGATTTCTTGGTGTATTTGGAGGTGGGGGGCGACTGAATCTATGAAGACAGGTGTGGTGATCTTGGGTTTCTTGTACATGGTTGGCTGTAGGGTTCCATTGTAAAGAAGAGCTCTGTGTATCTAGAAAGCTTCTTTCTCACCAACAGAAGTTGGTTCAATATAGATATTACCTCACCCACCTTGTCTCTTTTACATGTGTAGATATTACTTACACCCTGTAAGTTCCCTCAGCCGTTTCCTCCATCTCTGATGACGAGTAGCAGCCTGTCCCGCTCAAAGTATCTGTGTCTTCCCAGCATGTCAGCTTCTCCTCACTCACTCAAATCCCCTTCCCTCTTGTAGGGTGTTTTTGTGTGTGCCTTTTTTGCTTCCAGGCTCAGCTGTATGAAGTGAACCCCATTTTAACTTGGATGGAGCCAGTCTTTATCTTATCTCCTTTGAAACTGTGTACCTGAGGCTGACATCTCTGTGTCAGTTTTTAGCTTTCCTTCTTGGACCCTCAACATCCCCTCATCAGCTTCCTTTGACTTAACTGTGCACTCAGGTAGACAGCAATACAAAAATCAATGAGGGACACTCAGTCACTCATAATATTCATAAAACAAATAGGCTTTCCCAGTTTATCTTACTAGGTTGCTTAGTGATAGATTTATAGTTAGAGCCCACATACAATCTAGATTTTTGGAGACTGATGTCAATGTTTACCTAAAAGTTTCTAGGATTGGGTGAGGAATTCTGTTTGAATGTCAGATAAGACAGGTATGTCTGTGTACCCATTCTTGCAAAATGACTATTGGAACTTCTGAATAGGTAGTGATCAATGGCTCCATGTCTAGTTGGCAGCCGGTATCAAGCGGAGTGCCCCAAAGGTCAGTCCTGGGGCAGGTTTTCTTCAATATCTTCATTAATGATCTGGAGGATGGCGTGGATTGCACCCTCAGCGGGTTTGGGAGGAGTGGTAGATATGCTGGAGGGTAGGAATAGGATACAGAGGGACCTAGACAAATTAGAGGATTGTACCAAAAGAAATCTGATGAGGTTCAAAAGGACAAGTGCAGAGTCCTGCACTTAGGACGGAAGAATCCCATGCACTGCTACAGACTAGGGACCGAGTGGCTAGGCAGCAGTGCTGCAGAAAAGGACTTAGGGGTTACAGTGGACAAGAATCTGGATATGAGTTGACAGTGTGCCCTTGTTGCCAAGAAGGCAAATGGCATTTTGGGCTGTATAAGTAGGGGCATTGCCAGCAGATCGAGGGACGTGATCATTCCCCTCTATTCAACATTGGTGAGGCCTCATCTGGAGTACTGTGTCCAGTTTTGGGCCCCACACTACAAGAACAATGTGTAAAAATTGGAAAGAGTCCAGCGGAGGGCAACAAAAATGATTAGGGGGGTGGAGCACATGACTTATGAGGAGAGGCTGAGGGAACTGGGATTATTTAGTCTGCAAAGAGAAGAATGAGGGGGGATTTGATAGCTGCTGTCAACTACCTGAAAGGGGGTTCCAAAGAGGATGGATCTAGACTGTTCTCAGTGGTACCAGATGACAGAACTAGGAGTAATGGTCTCAAGTTGCAGTGAGGTCGGTTTAGGTTGGATATTAGGAAAAACTATTTCACTAGGAGGGTAGTGAAGCACTGGAATGGGTTACCTAGGGAGGTGGTGGAATCTCCTTCCTTAGAGGTATTTAAGGTCAGGCTTGACAAAGCCCTGGCTGGGATGATTTATTTGGGGATTGATCCTGCTTTGAGCAGGGCATTGGATTAGATGACTTCCTGAGGTCCCTTCCAACCCTGATATTCTATGATTCTATGATTCAGGGTCATGGTGACAGCACCCATCCTGCAAGCAAGGAGGACCAGCAGTTAAGATTAGGAGTAAAGGTTGCTTATCACAATACTGTGAGCAGGATAGGCTATTACTCACTGTCAGAGATGGAGTGAGCTGGACAAGTCCCTTCCTCTCTCGGTTTCAGTCTCCCCACTATGAAATGAGGATATTAAAATTATCCTGCCTGCTGAGGGTGCAATGAGGATGTATTAGTCTCCATGAGATGTGCAGGTACGCTGCTACAGGAGCTCATGTAAACAGTGTGTGGTGGGTAACACTGGTTGTTAGACAATTCTTGCAATTTCTTCGCACATCACATGAATACAGCTCAGACAGGAGCCAGTCTCCCAATGACCCAAAAACTGCAGCCTGCTCCCAAATTTCAGCTCTGCCCATGAGGGGGACCTTCTCTGATTGGCTGCTCTTCCCCACACACCCACCACCTGGGGAAGAGCAGGCCATTGGAGCTGCTGCAGGAAGCAGGAAGCTCTCCCCCCTGCCTCCTATGATGCGACATCATTGGCACAGGAGGAGGGAGCAGAAAGAGCCCTGCAGTTCAGGGCAGCTCTGCTCCTTCCTCCCCACCTGTGAACACTGGCATGGTTCCTCCATCCCTCCCCACTCTCTCCTTGCACCACCTGGCCTGGGTTAGGGGGGAGAAGGAGTGAAAAGCCTCTGGAGCAGCCCCCTCCCTCCCCAACCCTCAGGAGGGGTCTGAAAAGCCTGGGAGGAGCGGGTGCTAGAGGACTTGTGACAAGAAGGACTTGGGGGGCAGAACTAACTGCGTGCAGAATTAATTGTTCGCTGGAGTTGAGCAGATGTGGAAGGATGAAAGCTCCTGCAGTGGGAGCCAAAAAAAAAATTGTGAGTGTTGCCAACACTAATTCTCTCTCTGACACACTCACACACACAATTGGCAGCAGGGGCCAGTCCAAAAAAAAAAAAAAAGAGACAGACCAAAAAGCATTGTCTCGTCAATGTCTGAGAAATGTTTAAATCTTTGTTTTCAGGGTTCGTAATCCTTGTGTAAGAGCTGTGGCTGGCCTCACACTTGACATAATAAGACTTATCAGAGCCCCTATTCTAAGGCATGCCAATATATACATTTTGATTTTTAAAAATCTCCATTTGTTTTATGTTAATACAATGTGGAAACAAAATTCCTATTTTCAGATTTTTTTTATCTGTTCAAAAAAAAACAAAATGTAGCATGGTAAATAACCCTTGTTATTGATGTTTAAAATTGTTCTTGATGTTTAAAAACATCTGAGACATTTAACTTTGAAAGTGCCTAATGTATATTCAGAATATCCACATTTACTGTTAAAAATAAATTTCCAAGATTTTTATAGCAAGTCACAAATACTTGTAATTAATACCAAAGAGCTGATCTATCTCTGTGTTACTCCACTTCTGCACCTCTATAACTCCACTGGAATACCTCAATGCTACAAAAGTAATCAGCCAGGCCCTCTTTCACAGTCCTGAGCTGGGTCTTAAAAGAGCTGCTGGTTGCTTAAGTCCTGACAGGGCAATCTGATTGAGCTGTTTTGCTAGAAATTGGGAGGTATGCCTCAGATGGAGAGTTAGGGTAGAGATACCTATGGTGAGCTGCTGGGATCAATGAGATTTGTGGGTAGGTACCATTGCTTAACCTGCCAGAGAGCAAATCCCACCTCCCTCAGTGGAACAATTTGGGAGAAAGCTTCACAGATGTCCTCTCCTTAATATCCCTTCTGCAGGTTTTCCCAGGGAAAGGTTGATGGGGAACATAGCTTTGACTGATATTAAGCATCAAGGAGACTACTACCTATTGTTGAAATTAGCTAGTGCTGTGAGGACAACAGAAGACCTCCAGGGCCTGAGGAATGGCTCATTTCCACTGCAGGAGGGAGGGGAAGTGGCTCCACACAGGGGTTTGTTAGGGTTTTGTGCATGGTTACAAATTTCACCCAAAGTGAGAAAGCAGAAGTCTTTGAACATAAACTTGTACATATTGAAGATGCATCAATATCCAGTGAGAAATGCCAAGAAAATAAACTTCCATTGATACTGAAACAAAACATTTTTTGATAAGACACTGAGCAATTTTCTCTCTCTCTGCTTTGTTTTCATAGGGAAAACTGTGGTGCTTTGCAATAACAAGTGGGGAATCAGTGAGGGAATCTGCTCAATATCTTGGATGAATATACACACATGCAAGGAGTATGGGGAATAAACAGGAATATTAGCACACAAGGCTACATTATGACTTAATGGGCATCAGAGACTTTGTGTGCTAAATCTCAAGACTGGAATATTAGCACCGAAGAGCTGTGACATTCTGCTCAGGACACCCAGAACCCTAAGCCACTGTGCTACCTCTTTGTCTCAGCAAGAGCCAGCTTTGCTGAAGATTAGACTGTGTGTCAGCTCCCTGCCACATCTGTCTGTCTGCCCCACCAGCAAAATCCTTGAGACTCTGCCAGTCTAAACCCTGTCCTGCCGGTAACTATCAGTGAACACTAGTTCCCCAGAGGCATATCTCTGCGGTGTTCACTCGCTCTCACTATGAAACTCACTGAAATTATTATGGTTGCTGCCTCCAAAGTGACAGTGTACACACCAGCTGGTTAGGTTAGCTGTAGCCTCGCACATCACTTTAATACACAGCACTGATACAATTTTGTAATAAAAACAAGAATAAGTTTATTCATTATGAACAGAGATTTAAGTGAAACTAACCAAGAGGGGAAAAAAGACAAGTATGGCTGCAAACAAAACAAAAATAAAATATGCTTTCTAGTGTCTAAAGCTTAGCAGATTACAATCTTGGTCTCAGGCATTTTCTCACCTATAGTCAGTTGCCAGAGACTTCAACCCACATGGTTGAAGGATCCACTTTTCACCGATTGCAAGAGCTCTGACCGCCTTTGTCCTTTAAGTGATGGGTCCCTGAAATGTCTTTTTGCAGGTCTTATATTACCCAAAGACTGTTATCTCTTTCTCAAGAGCCAGGGAGGCATCCTGGGATGCAGACTCTGTCCCCCGGCATGCTTACTAAAATGTCTCCGCTGCTGCTTGGTGACTTGTTTGCCTCCAAACAAACATGTTTACAGCACATGTCACTTTTAGGTACATATTAAAACAATCGTCTGTTGGGAGTAGTGAGTATGTCAGGCCTCATATGAGTTACAGTAGGGTGGTTCCTCTGCCAGTTAGCATTGAGGGGTTCTTAGGGTCACGGGGCTATAGCTTGTTCCAAGAAAAAGAAAGAGAACAGCAGAATAAGAACAATGGGCTTAAAGAAAAGTAGACTTTCCCAGACTCAGAGAACTGGTAGATAAAGTCCCCTGGGAAGAAAATCTAAGGGATAAAGGAGTGCAGGAGAGCTGGCAGTTTCTTAAGAAAACAGCATTAAAGGCACAACTACCAAATATCTGATGTGAAGGAAAGATAGGGAGAATAGTATGAGGCCAACATGGCTTCTCCAGGATCTCTTTAATGACCTGAAAATGACAAATGAGTCCTATAAAAAAGTGGAAACATGGGCAAATTGCTAGAGATGAGTACAAAAGAATAACACAAGCATGTAGGGACAAAATCAGAAAGACTAAGGGACAAAATACACCTAGCAAGGTATATAAAAAGCTATAAGAAGGTTCTTTAAATATAGTAGGAACTTGAGAAACATGAAGGAAAGTGTAGGTCCCTTGCATAGTAGGAAAGGAGAGCTAATAACTGATTACATCAAGAAGGCTGAGGTGGTTAATGCCTATTTTGCTTCGCTCTTCACTAAAAAGGTTGATGATGACCAGATACTCAGCACAATTAAGATTAACAACAAGGGGGGAAGAATGGAAGTCAAAATAGTGAAAGAACAGGTTAAAGAATATTTAGATATGTTGGATGTATTCAAGTCAGCGGAACCTGATGAAATTTATCCTAAGTACTTAAGGAACTAGCTGAAACAACCTTGGAACCATTAACAATTATCTTTGAGAACTCATGGTTGGACAAATGAAGTCCCAGAGGACTGGAGAAGGGCAGACATAACACCTCTCTTTAAAAGGGGGAACACAGAGGACACGGGGAATTATAGACCAGTCATCTTAACTTCCATGCCTGGAAAGATACTGGAGCAAATTATTAAACAATCAGTTTGTAAGCACCTAGAGCAGGGGTGGGTGAGCGGGGGCCGCATCCAGGCCTTCAGAAGTTTTAATCCAGCCCTTGAGCTCCCGCTGGGGAGTGGGGTCTGGGGCTTGTCCCACTCTGGCGCTCCAGCTGGGGAACGGGGTCGGGGGCTTGCCCTGCTCCGCGTGGCTCCCAGAAGCAGTGGTATGTCTCCTCTCCAGCTCCTATGCATAGGGGCAGCCGGGGGTCTCCGCATGCTGCCCTCACCCCAAGCGCCACCCCCGCAGCTCCCATTGGCTGGTAACCATGGTCAATGGGAGCTGCAGGGGCGGCACCTGTGGATGGGGCAGTGTGCAGAGGGGGGTCATGCCACTGCTTCCGAGAGCTGCTTGAGGTAAGCGCTGCCCGGAGCCTGCACCCCTGACCCTCTCCCATGCCCCAACCCCTTGCCCCAGCCCTGATCTCCCTCCCACCGTCTGAACCCGTTGGTCCCAGCCTGAAGCACCCTCCTGCACCCCCAACCCCTCATCCCCAGCCCCACCCCAGAGCCCGCACCCCTACCTGGAGCCCTCACCCATCCCCCCACACCCCAACCGCCTGCCCCAGCCCGGAGCCCCCTCCCATACCCTGAACTCCTCATTTCTGGGCCCATCCCAGAGCCCCCTCTCCAGCCAGAGCCCTCACCCCCTCCCACAATTTCATGAGCATTCATGGCCCGCCATACTATTTCCATACCCAGATGTGGCCCTCAGGCCAAAAAGTTTGCCCACCCCTGACCTAGAGGGTGAGAAGGTTATAAGGAATAGCCAGCATGAATTTGTTAAAAACAAAACATACCACCAACCTAATTTCCTTCTTTAACAGATTTACTGGTATAGTGGATAGGGGACAATCAGTAGACATTATATATATATATAATTTTGTTTTCAGTAAGGCCTTTGACACAGTCCCGTATTATATTCTCATAGCAAACTAGAGAAATGTAGTCTAGATGAAGTTACTATAAGGTAGGTGCACAACTGGTTGAAAGGCTGTATTCAAAGAGTAGTTATCCATTGTTTTACTGTCAGACTGGGAGAGTTTATCTAGTGAATCTTGAAGTGGTCGGTCCTGGGTCTGGTAGTATTCAATATTCATTAATGACTTAGATAATGGAGTAGAGATAAAATTTGCAAAAGAGCACCAAGCTGGTAAGGGGTGCAAGCACTTTGGAGGGCAGGATTACAATTCAAAATGACCTTGACAAATTAGAGAGTTGGTCTGAAATTAGCAAGATGAAATTCAATAAAAACAAGTGCAAAGTACTTCACTAAGGAAGTGGGGGGAATCAAAGGCACAGCTACAAAATGGGGAATAACTGTGTTGCTGGTAGTACTGCTGGAAAGGATCTGGGGATCATAGTGGATCACAAATTGAATATGAGTCAACAATGGCTAACCTAATTCAAAAAAGGCTAACATCATTCTGGGGGGGTATTAACAGGAGTGTCGTGTGTAAAACACATGAGGTAATTGTCCTGCTCTACTCAGCACTGGTGAGGCCTCAGCTGGAATACAGTGTCCAATTCTGGGCACCACACTTTAAGAAAGATGTGGATAAATAAGAGAGAGTCTAGAGGAGACAAAAATGAGAAAAGGTTTAGAACACCTGACCTGTGAGGCAAAGTTTAAAAAGAAAATGGGTATGTTTAGTCTTGAGAAAACAAGACTGCAAAGTACCTGATAACAGTCTTGAAATACGTTAAGGACTGTTACAAAAAAGGTGGTGATCAATTGTTCTGCACATCTACTAACGGTAGGGCAAGAAGTAATGGGCTTAATCTGCAGCAAGTGGGATTTAGGTTAGATATTAGGAAAAATATTCTAACTATAGGGGTAGTTAAATTCTAAAATAGGCTTAAAAGGTTGTGGAATCCCCATCATTGGTGGTTTCTAAGAACAGGTTGGACAAACACCTATCAGGGATGGTCTTGGTGTACTTGGTCCTGCCTCAGTGCAGATGGCTGGACTTGATGATCTCTTGAGATCCCTTCTGGCCCTACATTTCTCTGAAATTGCTTTAGAATTTTATATTTGATTATATGGGACATAAAATAAGGTGATCAAAAAAGTCTCTATGGTGGTTCTTGCTTGATTTGCAATATAAAGTGGAGAAAGCCTGACTTTATAGACTCTAAAATATAAAAAGGACCTGAAATCCAATATATAGCCTTTTTGTTGTTGTTGTTGGCTTCAATAAATCTTCATTTTATCTTCTCAGCAGTGCACATCTTTATCTTCCAAACAATGACCACTTCCGAGATACACTGCAGAGCTGCTGACTGTATTCCCCGCCTCTCTCCTCCCCTCTCCTTCCCTCTCCTCCCCCGCAAGAATCCATGTGTGACGGGATTGGGCTTACCAGTAGCACTGCCTAGTGGTTAGGTCACTGGGCTTCCACTTTGCCCCTATATCCAGTACCTACTGCCGGCAACCATTCCAACACTGTGACAGCTCACCCCTTGGTAGGTGGCCACTCCCGCCCCGCTGGGTTTCCAATTCAGTTCACTCCCTTTCAGGGTAACAGAGTTCAAAGAAACATATAGACTTCCACATCCTCACAACAGGGAGGGCTTTAATCTACCCTCTGACCCTTGGACATGGCTTGCCCTTGCCTTGGTGCTTTCAGCATCTCTTCCCCGCTCCTTTCTTCTGAGCAGGGGGTTGTGGAAGGGAGGTTTATGCCCCCTCTATAACAAGGGTGGTTGGTAGGACAGGCTGTGGCCTGTGAGGGCAACAAAAGTGTCTGTCACCCAGCAGCGCTTTAAGGCTGTCCTACCTGGGCCAGGTCTTACCACCATGCTATAGTCCAAAGTTTGCAGTCTAGAAAAGGAAAGTGTGTAGGAGGTCAGCTCACCCCATGGCACCTCTTCACAGCCAGGCATGGCATGCTAGCTCTCCCCCTCTTGAGGCAGCAACTAAATCTTATGCCTTGGCCCTCTGGTCAGGTCAGATCCAAATCTCTCCTCCTCAGGGGTATTCCATAAACAAAACACAGGGAACCAACACAAATAAACCAGGTTTAGGATGTGGAAGGGGGAAATGCCTCCATCCCAGGGTCTGTCAGAAGCAGGTCCTCCCTTCCCTCAGGGAGGTACCTTCAGGCCATTGCTGATGGGAGAAATCCTGTCTTCCTTCAGTCTTTTTCTCAGGAGCTGTACAATAAAAGTCCTTTCTCTTCCCTGGCCTGCCCATAAGTGAGCTGTTCTGCTCCCTTTTAACTCCTATGCATCTGTTGCAGGTGTGGCAATGCAGGGCTACCTGAACTCAAAGCAGCTGCTCAACCTCTTGTTGCCCAGTGTGGGGTTCATATACCCCATCACCAGAGGCAATGTTAAAAATTGGATAGCCATACTTGAATCTTTAAGAAAAGAAACAATTTAGCACCATCCAGGTGTAGATTCCACGAGGTATACAGATGCATGCAAGTATGCTGGATTCTAAAGCTATATACAGCTGGTAGCTGATAATGTATAGTTAGATTATCAGTGACTCTTTGCTTTGCATCTTTTTTTAACTTTCTGGCATGAAAGAACCAGCTCATCACATTACATATTACCATTAGGACCCATTACCACAGCTTGATCTTTCATTAAAGTATCAATATTCCTCCCAACACCCTTTGCTCCAAAATTCCCAATTAAATTATGGCTTTAATTTTCTGCTGTCATTGATGGATAGGTAAAATACATGAACATAGTCTGCAGCAGCAATTGAAAGTACTTGCCTTGATGCTGAATTACAGTGTGGATTTAAATGTTCTTTCTTTAATGCATGAGAAACTGTCATAAATCACTGCTTCAGCAAAGTCCTCTTTTAACAGTGTTTCCTGAACTGTGGTCCCAGAGGGCACTTACTGGTGGCCTGCGGAAAGCTGGCTGTTCATATGATGTTGGCCCTTCCTGATTTCCAGCCTCTGTAACTGAACTGTGTGACAGCTAAAATCACAATAAATATCTCTCTAATATTACTGTTCCAGGTAATCAACTGCTATAGTTGTCACAGGGATGTTATTTCTTTGCCATTAGGCAGGGAGGTAGATCCATGACACTATTTATTAAAAAGTGGTCCATACTTTGAAAAAGCTTGAGAACCCTTTCTATAACTCAGCACTGATAAACACTGAAGATATACATTCAACTTAGTGATTTGATTGTTTTATACTAGATCACGAACTTAAATTGTGCTGGAACGGATTTATGGTTCTGGTTAGGTTAAAATGAGGTCAGCATCTTAAAGGCACTTTTGTGGTATTTATATAGACAAATCATCTGATTCTGAGCGGGTGAGTTAAATGTAGACCTGAGTATTTCAATATAAAACACCTGGGTTCAAGAAAAGCCTCAAGTCTCTTTCCCCTTTTGAACCACTAAAATGTAGGTAGACTGTGAAGTTGGCAGCTGTTTACTATAAGGTAACCTCCTGCCTGCCAAATAACAGGGCAGCTGTTGGCACCCATCCACTTTCCTGATAGAAAAAGGAATACTGAGTTCATTACAGTCAGAATAGAACTAAAAATGGTAAATCCACCAAATTGGAAGGATGTGAGCTTAAGTGGTACCTGTATGTTGTGTTGGCATTCTGCACAGGGGTAAATTTCACCACAATATTTGATTGCAATATAGCTACCGAATTGCAAAAATGATACATATCTGTATTTCTGGTCTGGAAGCGTTGCAGGAAATTGTGAGACCTACAGTACTAACTCTTAAAGTGCCTCCCAGAATACTTCTTTCTTGAGCTAGTCTCTGTGCTCAGGAAAGATGGCTGGATATCATCTTTTGTTCCCCTCAGTTGAAAAATCCATTTTCATCTCACTTGTCGTCTTCTTTGGGTTTTTCCTCTTATACGGGAAAAAATAGTGTTACTCATAAACACAGATGTATATTACATATCAAAACTAATGTCAACGCCATGTTAAAGTTGAGAAATCAAGGGCAGAAATGTCAATAAGAAATTCCTACAAGATCTTCACCAAGCATTCTCAAAACTTTGATACCCACACAAGGAAATAGAGAAACAAATCAACAGAGCCAGACGTGTACCCAGAAGCCTCCTGCCCCAAGACAGGCCCAAAAAAGAAACCAACAGAACTCCACTGGCCATCACCTACAGTCCTCAGCTTAAACCTCTCCAACGCATCATCAGTGATCTACAACCCATCCTGGACAATGATCCCTCACTTTCACAGACCTTGGGAGGCAGGCCAGTCCTTGCCCACAGACAACCTGCCAACCTCAAGCATATTCTCAGCAGCAACCACGCACCGCACCATAACAACTCTAACTCAGGAACCAACCCATGCAACAAACCTCGATGCCAACTCTGCCCACATATGTACACCAGCAACACCATCACAGGACCTAACCAGATCAGCTACAACATCACCGGCTCATTCACCTGCACGTCCACCAATGTTATATATGCCATCATGTGCCAGCTATGCCCCTCTGCTATGTACATTGGCCAAACTGGACAGTCACTACGCAAGAGGATAAATGGACACAAGTCAGATATCAGGAATGGCAATATACAAAAACCTGTAGGAGAACTCTTCAACCTCCCTGGCCACACAATAGCAGATGTAAAGGTAGCCATCTTACAGTAAAAAAACTTCAGGACCAGACTCCAAAGAGAAACTGCTGAGCTCCAGTTCATTTGCAAATTTGACACCATCAGATCAGGATTAAACAAAGACTGTGAATGGCTATCCAACTACAGAAGCAGTTTCTCCTCCCTTGGTGTTCACACCTCAACTGCTAGCAGAGCACCTCACCCTCCCTGATTGAACTAACCTCGTTATCTCCATACTGATTTATACCTGCCTCTGGAAATTTCCATTACTTGCATCTGAAGAAGTGAGGTCCTTACCCACGAAAGCTTATGCTCCCAATACTTCTGTTAGTCTTAAAGGTGCCACAGGACCCTCTGTTGCTTTTTACAGATTCAGACTAACACGGCTACCCCTCTGATACTCAGACAAACAAGTTTGTTTACATTTGCAGGAGATAAAGCTGCCCGTTTCTTGTCCACAATGTCACTTGAAAGTGAGAACAGGTATTCTCATGGCACTGTTGTAGTCAGCGTTGCAAGATATTTACCTGCTAGATGCGCTAAAGATTCATATGTCCCTTCATGCGTCAACCACCATTCCAGAGGACATGAATCCATGCTGATGATGGGTTCTGCTCGACAACAATCCAAAGCAGTGCAGACTGATGCATGATTATTTTCATCCACCAAGTGGATTTGAGTCAGATCCCACCAGCAGAAGGTTTGTTTTCTTTTTTGGTGGTTTGGGTTCTGTATTTTCCACATCGGAGTGTTGCTCTTTTAAGACTTCTGAAAGCATACTCCACACCTCATCCCTCTCAGATTTTGGAAGGCACTTCAGATTCTTAAACCTTGGGTCGAGTGCTATAGGTATCTTTAGAAATCTCACACTGGTACCTTCTTTGCATTTTGTCAAATTTGCAGCAAAAGTGTTCTTAAAATGAACATGTGCTGAGTCATCATCCGAGACTACTATAACATGAAATATAAGGCAGAATGTGGGTAAAATAGAGCCGGAGACATACAATTCTCCCCCCAAGGATTTCAGTCACAAATTTAATTAATGCATTATTTTTTTAACGAGCGTCATCAGCATGGAAGCATGTCCTCTGGAAGGGTGGCCGAAGCATGAAGGGGCATACGAATGTTTAGCATATCTGGCACATAAATACCTTGCAATGCCGGCTACAAAAGTCCATGTGAATGCCAGTTCTCACTTTCTGGTGACATTGTAAATAAGAAGTGAGCAGCATTATCTCCTGTAAACGTAAACAAACTTGTTTGTCTTAGCAAATGGCTGAATGAGAAGTAGGACTGAGTGGACTTGTAGTCTCTAAAGTTTTGCATTGTTATGTTTTTGAGTGTAGTTATGTAACAAAAAAAATCTACATTTGTAAGTTGCACTTTCATGACAAAGAGATTGCACTACAGTACTTGTACAGGTGAATTGAAAAATACTGTTTCTTTTGTTTATCATTTTACAGTGCAAATATTTATAATCAAAAATAATAATGTTGCCCGCCTAAGGGTCTCGAGGGGACAACTAAGGTCCGTGGCCCGGTGTGCTTAGCACCAATAAAGACACCGAGGGGAGAAAGCAAGCCAAGTTTATTTCAGAGCTCTGAAATGGCACTAGGAGACCAGCATGCCTCAAATCCAGTGCAACAAATACAAATAACTTTTACCTTTTATACCCCAAACTGTTTGCATACATCTCTTTGTCTGGCTGTTCCCCCACGCCTCCCTTCCAGACAACTGTTACAATAAGCTCTACATAAGCTTGTGAGAAAACTTTCCCAATCTCTGCGGCCTTGAGTTAGACATCTGCAAACTAACTACTCCTCCTGTTCCCGCCTCCTTATCTCTATTATTTCTGCTAGTGTGAGTGAAACTGCAGCCATCTGCTAGAAACGCTGACCAATACATTTCTGCTGCAGCTTGCTACAGAGCCTGTAAGCAGTGAGCACAGAAGTAGGTGAGAGTTCACAAGATGGAGTTTGGGGTTTCAGATAGGCCCAGAGCAAAAGAGTTTCATCGACACTTTGGCCTTCCACTCTCCCGAGTTACCTGGTAGCTATGCCTAGTGGACCCCAACAATAATATAAAGTGAGCAGTGTATACTTTGTATTCTGTGTTGTAAATGAAATCAATATATTTGTAAATGTAAATGTAAATTTCAATTGATATTCTATTGTTTAACAATGTGCTTAATGCTGCGATTAATTTTTTTAAAAAATTTGAGTTAATCACATGAGTTAACTGCAATTAATCAACAGCCCTAATGAATATACATAGCTCTTTGTAATATAGGTCATAAGTAATGAAGCAATCACCTATGTTGCCTAGCAATTTTGGTCAGTCTAGGCTGGTATGCTGATTCTCTAGATTCAACATTGATCAATGGTCCTTTGTTGTGGAATTCTGACCCCAAACAGGGCCACTGGAGTCCCCCACTTTAGGAGCCTGGACAAACCTACTAGAAGGAGGATGCACAACTGGTTGGAAAACCATACTTGGAGAATAGTTATCAATAGGTCACAGTTAAGCTGGAAGGGCATATCTAGTGGGGTCCCAGAGGGATCTGTCCAGGGTCCAGTTCTATTCAATATCTTCATAAATGATTTGGATAATGGCATAGGGAGTACACTTAATAAAGTTTGTGGACAATAGCAAGCTGGGAGGGGTTGCAAGTGCTTTGGAGGACAGGATTAGAATTCATGATCTTGACAAACTAGAGAAAGACTCTGAAATAAGTAGGATTAAATTCAATAAGGACAAATACAAATAGTATATTTTAGGAAGGAATAATCAATTGCACAAATACAAAATGGGAAATGACTCCCAGGAAGGAGTACTGCAGAAAGGGACCTGGGGTGATAGTGGATCACAAACTAAATATGAGTCAACAACATCACTATTGCAAAAAAGCGAACATCATTCTGGGATGTGTTAGCAGGAGTGTTGTAAGCAAGACATGAGCAGTCATTCTTCCACTCTACTCAGAATTGATAAGGCCTCAATTGGACTACTGTGTCCAGTTCTGGACACCACACTTTGGGAAAGATATGGACACACTGGAGAAAGTCCAGAGAAGACCAACAAAAATGATTAGGAGATGGCATCTGGAACTTTCACACCATGCATCTGAAGAAGTGTGGTTTTTTACCCACAAAAGCTTATGCCCAAATAAATCTGTTAGTCTTTAAGGTGCCACTGGACTCCTTGTTGTTTTTGTGGATACAGACTAACACGGCTACCCCCGATACTTAACAACAATGATTAATGGTCAAGAAAACATGGCCTACAAGGAAAGATTTTTTTTAAAATGGGGTTGTTTAGTCTGGAGAAGAGAAAACTGAGTGAGGACATGATAGCAGTCTTCAAAAGGTTGTTATAAAGAGGAGAGTGATAAATTGTTCTCCTTAACCACTGAGGACAGGACAAGAAGTAATGGGCTTAAATTGTTGCAAGGGAGATTTAGGTTGGACATTAGGAAAAACTTCCTGTCAGGATAGTTAAGCATTGGAACAAATTCCCTAGGGAGGTTGTGGAATCTCTGTCATTGGAGGTTTTTAAGAACAGTTTAGACAAACACCTGTCAGGGATGATCTAGATAATACTGAGTCCTGCCTCAGTGCAGGAAACTGGACTAGATGACATATTAAGATCCCTTCTAGTCTTACATGTCTATGATTCTATGACTCTAATCACAAGTCCTTAAGTAGTTAAGAGTTTCTCAGTAAATGCAATGTTCTGAACCATTTTAGCTTTAGTGCGTCCTGAAAAATTGTGTGGAAGTTATTCTATTGGATATCTATGAATTTATTTTTTTAATTTTAAAAATACTAAGCTCATTTTCTTCAAAATTGAATACCTTTTTTTTTTTTTTTTTTTACTCTAACGAGGACTATAAAACACTCTCAATTTGAAGTTCTGTCTTTAGCCATTTTTGGAATTATGCAAGTCCAAAATTAAAAATGGAACATATGTAGACACTGTCTTTTTTATACTAACTGAATAAATAGCTGAACCAATCCTGATGATTTTTTTTTTAATATTGCCTTCAGGCTGAGCTGGATCATGGAAAATTTCAACATAAAAAAGTATATTTTGAGAATGTTATGGGTTGTTGAAAAAGCTGGGCTGCATCTTAACCTTAACTTCAGCACTTGATATCAAGAACACTATAATAACATCATAATTATGTATAATATCTGAGAATTTTCTGTTCTTCCTACTTAAAGATAATGCAGTGTGAGTCAGTAAAAATTATGAAACCAAATTGCCATTTTAATTCCAAGATATTATTATCTCAACTTGCACGACCCAGATATATCTCTCTAGGCAGTAAGTTTTCATATTTACACAGGGAAAATATATCCAGAATAATTGAACAGCCATTGGTTTAGAGCTGGTCTTCTGGGCATTATTATACTGGAGACAGTAAGATTCGGTCAGCCTGTGGTGCTTCACTTCTCCATCTGCTGTTTCTCTTACTGATTTTTGGCAGTTTCTCTAAGTGACAAGACTATGGCGAAGGTCTGAATCCAGTGATCTGAGTGGGTGATATCTATCAATCTTGTGCCACACATATGCAATATTGCTAGGCAACAGGTAGCAGCATGACATCTGCATTCTACATTTTCCTCTTGGTGATTTAAACTTCTCCTATAATGTATTAACTATGCTGAACTTCCTTTCAAATACTTTGGATGGTAACTTTGATCAATATTATTCTTTGAGCTTAGATTTCTTTCTGTTGGACATCAAATATTGATCCTGGTGAACTGGTACATCGTTATTGTAATGATTGCAAGAAGTGGATGTGACGCACTGACCGTCCTAATATTGCTGGTAGGCTTGAAGGTAACTATATGGCCAACAAGAAAGTTTCTTCAAGGCTGTCAAAATACAAAAGACCATGAAGAGATAACCAAGGGGGAAGCTGATGTACTTACCTGTTCCTGTCTTGCTCCCTCTCGTCCATCTTCTCTGATCCAGGGGTTAGGATCTTGGGAGACTGAGGTTCAATTCCCTGCTCTGCCAGAGATGTCTTGTGTGAGCTTAGGCAAATCAGGGCATTGCAGAGTGAACTTGAGTTATTTCCACTCATGTTATTTCTATTGAGTTAGCCTAGCTTGAGTGAGAGTGGCCACACTGTGAAACAACACTTGAACCGCTGAGTCCCCATTGGTGCTGAACTCACTCACGTGTGACACTAGAACTTCTGGGGGCACATCCCATGGTTCTTTGTGCTGCAGTAAACCGAGCCACTCTATTAATTTTCCCATTGAATTGTGGGATAACTTGTCTGTCTGTGTCTTTTCAAGGCACACAGGAAGAACTGTGGGAAGGCATTAGAGGACTATTGTCATTCAAGTGGAGCTAGTCTGCATCCACACTGCAGAGGAGTCATGTTAGCAGCTGAGTTGTGCTAGCTCGAGCTTTAACCTAGACCCCTGACATGCCAGTACGGTTGCCAACTCTGACTGAAGCTATTCCAGGAGATTTTTTTTTTTTTGCCAACATGACAATGTCATTTTCTTAAAATATCCCATTAAAATCTCCTGGATTGCTTTGAATAGTCACCAGGAGATCAATGCCAATTCCAGGAGACTCCAGGCCAGCCAGCTTGAGTTAAAAAGACCACTACATTCGAGTTAAGAGTTGTCAGTCACGGAGGATAGGTCCATCAATGGCTATTAGCCAAAATAGCCAGGGATGCAACTCCATGCTCTGGGTGTCCCTAAACCTCTGACTTCCAGATCATGGGACGGATCAGTGATAATTACCCTGTTCCTTTCATTCTCTCTGA
The DNA here is from genome assembly GCF_028017835.1 of Emys orbicularis. NCBI lineage: Eukaryota > Metazoa > Chordata > Testudines > Emydidae > Emys > Emys orbicularis. The sequence goes on along the minus strand of NC_088691.1, from coordinate 92,765,184 downwards.
AGCATCTGGCATTGGCCTCTGTCAGTAGACCATATTCTGGGTTAGATGGATCATTGGTCTAACCCAATATGGCCATTCATTCTTCTCAAGGGGAGTAGGGGTGAAAAACCTAACTGGCTTCAAGACTGGTCTTGATAAGTTTTTTGGAGGGGATGGTATGATGAGGTTGCCTACAATGGCATATAGCTGGTCTATGACTGCTAATAGAATTATAGGAGTGGAAGGGACTTCAAGAGGTCATCTAATCCAGTCTCCTGCACTCATGGCAGGACTAAGTATTATCTAGTCTAGACCATCCCTGAGAGGTGTTTGTCTAACCTGCTCCTAAAAACCTCCAATGATGGAAAAGTATCAGAGGGGTGGCCGCGTTAGTCTGGATCTGTAAAAAGTGAGAAAGAGTCCTGTGGCACCTTATAGACTAACAGACGTATTGGAGCAATTTATTCCAGTGCTTAACCACTCTGACAGTTAGGAAGTTTTTCCGAATGTCCAACCTTAAATCGCCTTTGCTGCAATTTAAGTCCATTGCTTCTTGTCCTATCCTCAGAGGTTAAAGAGAATAATTTTTCTCTCTCCTACCTTTTATGTACTTGAAAACTGTTATGACCCCCTCCCACCCCCCAGTCTTCTCTTCTCCAGACTAAATAAACCCATTTTTTTCAATCTTCTCTCATAGGTTCTCTCATAGATATATCCTAGACCTTTAATCATTTTTGATTGCTCTTCTCTGGACTTTCTTCAATTTGGCCACATCTTTCCTGAAATGTGGCACCCAGAACTGAACACAATACTCCAGTTGTGGCCTAATCAGTGTGGAGTAAAGCAGAATTCCTTCTTGTGTCTTGCTTGCAATACTCCTGCTAATACATCTCAGAATGATGTTTGCTTTCTTTGCAACAGTGTTACACTGTTGACTCATATTTACCTTGTTATCCACTATGACCCCCAGATCCCTTTCTGCAGTGCAAATATCTCCAACCGCTGGTGTTGGGACACTACATGAGGAGGGCTCTCAGTTACTACAGAGAATTCTTTCCCAGGTATCTGGCTGATGGGTCTTGCCCACATGCTCAGGGGCTAACTAACTGATCACAATATTTGCGGTCAGGAAGGAATCTTCTCCCAGGCCAGATTGGCAGAGAACCTAGGGGAGGGTTTGCCTTCCTCTGCAGCATGGAGCCCAGGTCACCCGCAGGTTTAAACTAGTGTAAATGGTGGATTCTCTGTAACTTTAAGTCTTTAAATCATAATTTGAGGATTTCAGTAATTCAGCCAGACGTTATGGGTCTATCACAAGACTGGGTGGGCGAGCTTCTGTGTGTGGCCTGCAAAGTGCAGGAAGTCAGATTAGATGCTCATGATGGGCCCTTCTGGCCTTAAAGTCCATGAGTCTATGACAAGACTTGAGTTAGGGGCAACATTCAAATTATAACTCAAGTTAATTTTTCAGTAAAGACAAGCCTCTTTTAGTCTCTCTGTGCCTCAGTTCCCTTTCTGTAAATGGGGATAATAGCACTTCCCTAACTTATATACATGAGGATACATACATTGAAGATTGTGAGATGCTCAGATACTATGGTAATGGGAACCATATAAAAATCATAGAACTTTTCTTTTCTTCCAGCTTAAATGTTGTTATATTAAAGAATTTGACTGATGTATTTTCTTTGGAAAAAGAAAAAAATACTTTAGTTTTTATATCCGTTTTATTCAAGAAAACAAAAACACATGTTATACTTTATAATTAACTTGTTTTTATAAACATGACATACTATTTTACAGCAATAATACAATTTAAAAAATAAAAACCGAGTTCATTTAATGATCAATAACTAATTGGTTGTAGGCATCAGTTGTTCAGATGTCTAGTATTCCATAGCTGAGTTGGTTTATACAAATGGGCATATTTTTAAAACATCAATGGCTGTCTCTTAAATGTCAGTGAACATTGATGCAACTCTGCAGTTTTAATTCACAAGCATCTGTGTCCAGGTTCTGAATATCACACAATACTGTTAATTCATCACAGGGCCAGATTCTGCTTCACACTGGTATAGATTTGGAGTAACTACATTGGCGTCAAATAAATTACTTTGGATTTATATTGGTGTCACTGAGATGAGACACTAGCCAGTATTGTGTACATATTGAGGCCTCTTTCCCATGATTTGCAACATGTGGGCACCCACATGGAGGCCTGTAGGCTTCAGTGGAGCTCAGCGCTGGCAGATGTGCCTGTGTGAATTACAATAAAGGATCAGGTCTTTAGTATGTAAATTGGATATTTCTTTAGGAACTACATTCCAAAATCATAGCCCAGGTTGGAAGGTACTTTGCTATTCGTTGTCTTTGACACCATCTCCCTTCTGCTCCATTTAGGTTTTATGCTGTGTACATCCCCATGCTGTCCAAGTGCCTTCCAATGGCACATTAAGTGAGGTGACTAGTATCTGTTACAAGTGGTTGCTTCTTCATTTTTCTCCCCCAGGGAAAATAGCATGTGGATATTTGTGGGGCTGGAGGGTTGTTGTTGTGCATATGTAGAAAGCTTATTTATTTTAGTCTGGATTTCATTGATCATATATGAATATCCAGTTAAATCATTCTTAATCACATTATTTTTCATGCAATGGATATGAAAGTGCCATATTTACCCACTGATTTTTAGGCAGTGTCAGAGTTCATCACCACAGTGGCACCTCTTGCTGGCCATCCTGGGGATTAGCTTTGCCAGTTGGTGAGCCCTCTTCCAGTGGTGCCTCTTCTGTCATCGTCTCTGCCTGCAGACCTACGTCACTCCAGGAACCACACACAATCTTCTTCGTGACTCGGCCCTCCAGACAGGTCAACATCTTGGTTTCCCTCCTCCGGGGTGTGTATCATGGTCCGTAAACAGCTGCAGCAGCACAGGAGCCAGCAAACAGAGCTGTAAACAGGGGAGTTTGAGTGGGACGTCTGTTGGAGGAGAAGAGGCTGGTAGGGGCAGTGTGCTGGGAGAGAAGCTGAGCCCTAATTAGGGGGTGGGGCTTCTCTGACTAGGGGTCCTATAAAGGTAGCCAGCCAGTCAGGCACTGGCATAGACAGCTGCAGCGGCACAAGAATCAGCAAACAGAGCTGTAAATGGGAGTTTGAGGGGAAGACTAAGAGAGCCAGGCAGAGGAACAGACAGGTTAGTGAAGGGAGAGTGTGGCGGTCTGACAGTGTTTTGGTGCTCGTTGGGGGTTTGTGTTGCTGTGAGTGGTGGTGTTTTGATTTGGTTTGTGTTTCCCAGACTAACAGGACTTAAGTGAGAAGGCTATGACAGATACAGAGGCAGCAGTGGTAGTGACCCAAGCAGTGGAAGACACAATGAAGATGACTGGATGTGGAAACTGCGGCATGTACATGATCCTGGAGGGGGTACCTGAAAAGAGTGTTATCTGCATGAAGTGCCGCCTGATAGAGCTGATGAAAGAAAAGATCCGAGGATTAGAGATTCAGGTGGAAACTCTGGTTTAGTTTAGAAGGGGGTTCGAGCAGATGATGGAGCAAAGATATGAGGAGGCTGAAGGGAAAAAGCTCAGACTTGCAGATGGAAGCAGGACCAAAGAACTCTGAGGGGAGACTGCTGTGTAAGGAAAGTGGACAGTGGAAGCATGTGACTAAGAGAACCAGGCAGAGGAAAAGACAGGCTAGTGAAGGAGAAATAGAGCTCAGGAACAGGTTTGCGGAGATGGAAAATGAAGAAGGGGCACAGCAGATGGTCGCTGAAGGTCAGAGGGCCAGGAAGAAGAGAAGAGCAGTTAGTCCTATAGGAAGAGAGAAAGAATCAATGGAGATAACACCAAATATGAGCCCCAGGAGGATATGGGATGGGTTGCGGAGGATTGCAAGGGACAATAGGAATCGAGAGGACTTGCACCCAGAGGGAGCAGGGAATAGATCAGAGAATCACACCATCACCAGGAAAAGGCAGGTCTACGTAATTGGGGACTCCTTACTGAGCAGAATAGACAGGCCTGTAACTAGAGCTGATCCAGAGAACAGAAGGGTGTGCTGTCTGCCTGGTGCTAAGCTATGGGCTGTGGATCTGAGTCTGAAGAGGATCCTAACTGGCATGGGAAAGGGAGGGAGAGCTCAGTGGTTTGAGCATTGGCCTGCTAAACCCAGGGTTGTGAGTTCAATCCTTGAGGGGGCCACTTAGAGATCTGGGGCAAAATTGGTACTTGGTCCTGCTAGTGAAGGCAGGGGGCTGGACTCGATGACCTTTCAAGGTCCCTTCCAGTTCTAGGAGATAGGATATTTCCATTAATTATTTTATTATTATTAATCCATTGATTGTTCTTCACGTGGGAACAAATGATACAGCTAGATTCTCGCTGCAACGTATCAAGAGATACTATGCCAGACCAGGAAAGACCCTTAAGGAAATCGAGGCTCAGGTGATCTTCAGCGGGATTCTGCCTGTTCCTAGAGAAGGGCAACAAAAATGTGACAAGATTATGATGATCAACCGATGGCTCAGGCAGTGGTGCTATAAGGAGGGCTTTGGGATGTATGGCCACTGGGAAGCATTCATGGACAGAGGACTGTTCTCTCAGGATGGACTTCACCTGAGTAGGGAGGGAAATAGACTTCTAGGATGGAGGCTGGCAGAACTGATTAAGAGAGCTTTAAACTAGGAATTTGGGGAAGATGGATGGGAGATGTCCAGGTAATCTCCACACTGGATTTTAAAATTGAGAGGGAAGAAAACAAAGTAAGAAAGGATACAGCCGTGGGTAGGAGAATGGACATAAGGAGGAAGGGTAGTAGTGTAGATACCGATCTAGTAGGTGATACTGGCAATAGAATGTCTGTGCCTAATCAGGTAAAGAATGTGAGAGAAGCTAAACAGCAAAAATTAAGATGTTTGTACACTAATGCGAGGCGCCTAGGTAACAAAATGGAGGAACTAGAGCTATTGGTGCAGGAAATGAAACCAGATATAATAGGGATAACAGAAACATGGTGGAATAGTAATCATGAGTGGAGTACAGGTATTGAAGCATATGTGCTGTTTAGGAAAGATAGAAATAAAGGCAAAGGTGGTGGAGTAGCAAAGCATTGTATATCAATGATGAGGTAGACTGTAAAGAAATAAGTGATGGAACAGAGTCTATCTGGGCAAAAATCACATTGGGGAAGAAAGCTTCTAGAACCTCCCCTGGAATAGTGCTTGGGGGTGTGCTACAGACCACCGGGATCCGATTTGGATATGGATAGAGACCTCTTTAATGTTTTTAATGAAGTAAATACTAATGGGAATTGTGTGATCATGGGAGACTTTAACTTCACAGATATAGACTGGAGGACAAGTGCTAATAGTAATAATAGAGCTCGGATTTTCCTGGATGCGATAGCTGATGGATTCCTTCACCAAGTAGTTGCCGAACCAACAAGAGGGGATGCCATTTTAGATTTGGTTTTGGTGAGTAGTGAGGACCTCATAGAAGAAATGGTTGTAGGGGACAACCTTGGTTCGAGCGATCATGAGCTAATTCAGTTCAAACTAAATGGAAGGATAAACAAAAATAGATCTGTGACTAAGGTTTTTGATTTCAAAAGGGCTAACTTAAAAAAATTAAGGAAATTAGTTAGGGAAGTGGACTGGTCTGAAGAACTTGTGGATCTAAAGGCACAGGAGGCCTGGATTTACTTCAAGTCAAGGTTTCAGAAACTATCAGAAGCCTGCATCCCAAGAAAGGGGAAAAAACACATAGGCAGGAGTTGTAGATGAAGCTGGATGAGCAAGCATCTCAGAGGGGTGATTAAGAAAAAGCAGAAAGCCTACAAGGAGTGGAAGATGGGAGGGATCAGCAAGGAAAGCTACCGTATTGAGGTCAGAACATGTAGGGATAAAGTGAGAAAGGCCAAAAGCCATGTAGAGTTGGACCTTGCAAAGGGAATTAAAACCAATAATAAAAGGTTCTATAGCCATATAAATAAGAAGAAAACAAAGAAATAAGAAGTGGGACTGCTAAACACTGAGGATGGAATGGAGGTTAAGGATAATTTAGGCATGGCCCAATATCTGAACAAATACTTTGCCTCAGTCTTTAATGAGGAGCTTAGGGATAATGGTAGGATGACAAATGGGAACGAGGATATGGAGGTAGATATTACCACATCCAAGGTAGAAGCCAAACTCAAACAGCTTAATGGGACTAAATCGGGGGGGGCCAGATAATCTTCATCCAAGAATAGTAAAGGAACTGGTACATGAAATTGCAAGCCCATTAGCAAGGATTTTTAATTTTTAATAAACTCAGGGGTTGAACCGTATGACTGGAGAATTGCTAACATAGTTTCTATTTTTAAGAAAGGGAAAAAAGGTGATCCGGGTAATTACAGGCCTGTTAGTCTGACATCTGTAGTATGCAAGGTCTTGGAAAAAGTAGTTAAGGACATTGAGGTCAATGGTAATTGGGACAAAATACAACATGGTTTTACAAAAGGCAGATCGTGCCAAACCAACCTGATCTCCTTCTTTGAGAAAGTAACAGATTTTTTAGACAAAGGAAACGCAGTGGATCTAATTTACTTTGATTTCAGTAAGGCATTTGATACAGTTCCACATGGGGAATTATTAGCTAAATTGGAAAAGATGGGGATCAATATGAAAATTGAAAGGTGGATAAAGAACTGGTTAAAGGGGAGACTACAACGTGTTGTACTGAAAGGTGAACTATCAGGCTGGAAGAAGGTTACTAGTGGAGTTCCTCAGGGATCGGTTTGGGGACCAATCTTATTTAATCTTTTTATTACTGAACTTGGCACAAAAAGTGGGAATGTGCTAATAAAGTTTGCAGATAACACGAAGCTGGGGGGTATTGCCAATACAGAGAGGGACTGGGATATCCTACAGGAAGATCTGGATGACCTTGTAAACAGGAGTAATAGTAATAGGATGAAATTTAATAGTGAAAAGTGCAAGGTCATGCATTTAGGGATTAATAAGAATTTTTGTTATAAACTGGGGATGCATCACTTGGAAGTAACAGAGGAGGAGAAGGACCTCGGAGTATTGGTTGATCACAGGATGACTATGAGCTGCCAATGTGATATGGCTGTGAAAAAAGCTAATGCGGTCTTGGGATGCATCAGGCGAGGTATTTCCAGTAGAGATAAGGAGGTGTTAGTACCGTTATACAAGGCACTGGTGAGACCTCATCTGGAATATTGTGTGCAGTTCTGGTCTCCCATTTTTAAGAAGGATGAATTCAAACTGGAACAGGTACAGAGAAGAGCTACTAGGATGATCCGAGGAATGGAAAACCTGTCTTATGAAAGGAGACTCAAAGAGCTTGGCTTGTTTAGCCTAACCAAAAGAAGGCTGAGGGGAGATACGATTGCTCTCTATATATCAGAGGGATAAATACCAGGGAGGAAGAGGAATTATTTAAACTCAGTACCAATGTGGACACAAGAACAAATGGATATAAACTGGCCATCAGGAAGTTTAGATTTGAAATTAGATGAAGGTTTCTAACCATCAGAGGAGTGAAGTTCTGGAACAGCCTTCCAAGGGGAGCAGTGGAGGCAAAAGACATATCTGGCTTCAAGACTAAGCTTGATACGTTTGTGGAGGGGATGATATGATGGGATAGCCTAATTCTGGCAATTAATTAATCTTTGACTATTAGCAGTAAATATGCCAAATGGCCTGTGATGGGACACTAGATAGGGTGGGATCTGAGTTACTACAGAGAATTCTTTCCTGGGTGTCTGGCTGGTGAGTCTTGCCCACATGCTCAGGGTTTAGCTGATCGCCATATTTGGGGTCGGGAAGGAATTTTCCTCCAGGGCAGATTGGCAGAGGCCCTGGGGTTTTTTCGCCTTCCTCTGCAGCGTGGGGCACGGGTCACTTGCTGGAGGATTCTCTGCACCTTGAAGCCTTTAAACCACAAGTTGAGGACTTCAATAGCTCAGACATAGGTCAGGGGTTTGTTACAGGAGTGGGTGGGTGAGATTCTGTGGCCTGCGTTGTACAGGAGGTCAGACTAGAAGATCATAATGGTCCCTTCTGACCTTGAAGTCTATGAGTCAGGCCACTTCCCCAGGGGCTAATGGGAGGGACCCAGGCCTACCCATTACTCAGAGTCCTGACCCAGGGCTATGTAGATAGCAGCCTTCTGCTGTGTCTCTTTAACTTTGTTCAGTGTTGCTTCAATTCTCTGGGCCACTTCCCCACAGCCCCAGCACTTAATCCTTCCTCAGGGCATTCAGCCAGCAAGTTCCAGCAGCCAGCCAGAAGGAGCTTCCTCTTGCTCCCCCAGTCGCTGCCAGCAACTGCTCTGTCCAAGGTGCTACCTTACTGCAGCCTGCTAAGAACACAGTCCTCACTCCTGGGGCTTGCTGCAGCAACCACCCCTGCTCTGCCCTGCAGCTACTAGCCTGCTTGGCCCTGACTGGCTGCTTTGTGCAGCCTCTTTCCAATTGGCTGCTTCCTGCACACTCTCTCTAGGGTGCTTGGAGGACTCACCTCCACTGCTCCTTTCTGGAATGGGATATGGCAGGCCCATAAGGCTAGGGTGACCAGATGTCCCGATTTTATAGGGACAGTCCCGATTTTGGGGTCTTTTTCTTATATAGGCTCCTATTACCCTCCCCCCCACCCCTTCCCCAATTTTTCACATTTGCTGTCTGGTCACCCTACATAAGGCCCCCATTAACCTCTTCCATTCGTGTGAGGTGAACACCCTATTACAGCCAGTGACATCTCAGATTATAACTATGGTTGAAATGGGTTTCCCATGTTGAAGTTTTCCCATACACAAGAGTAACCTCTTCAGGAATTTGAGAAATGTGAGGAACTTCTTTCTCCTTACTTAGGCACTTATCCTCTCCCACCGTCTGCTGTGCAGAGCAGAGAGGAGCAAAATAGAGAGTGGGGCAGAGAGCAAAGGTGGCCAAATAGAATGTTCATCCCACCTCTGCATAGCTGCCCCGCTGCAAAAACTCTGCACAGCCTATGGGTTATTCAGGGGGGGAAAGTGACAGGGGCAGGAGGGTTGGGACTGGGGAATAGGTGCTGTGAGTGGCACATTCTCCCTCCCACACATATTATAAAATCCAACTGACTCAGGCCCTTGGGACTCTTGCTGTCGGGCTAAAAATAGCAATGTAGACATTCAGGCTCGGGGTAGAGCCCAGGCTGTGAATCACAACAAGAGGAGAGGGTCTTTTGGAGCCCTAGCTCCAGCCCAAGCTTGGATGGCTACACTGCTATTTTTAATCCCATAGCACAAGCCCAACAAGCCTGAGTAAGTTGACCCATGCTCTGAGAATCTGCCATGGGCGTGTTTTGTGCTGTGTAGATATAACCCCCCCCCACACACACACACACATCTTTTCAGCATTGAATCCCACTGGTCCTGTAGAGCTGAGGGAAATACAGGTTGACAACTGCACATAAAAATCTGGATGGGTTTTGGATTAGTTTGTTCCCTGTTGCTGCAAATTTTTATGTGGCATATGAGCCTCAATAAGACCTGAGAAAGCCTGCCATGCTTGCAAACTCCTGCTAGCCATCAAAATGTGAAAATGACATTGAGATCCACACAGATCTTTACTGAAAAATGCTTTTGTTTAATCCAAAGTAAAGTTAGGGTCTGCATTAAATGTCAGGATTTTCTAAATTTCTGTTAACAGTTTAGTGAAAAGCATCAAAAGGTCTAGGCTGGGGAATTCATACTCAGGCAGGGATTCAAATAATATAATTTTGGATGTATTTGCAGTAGGTGTGATATTGACTTTGGAGACTGATACTTTAATTAGATCCCAGTTTAAAAGCTTTGCATGCCTAATTTCATGAGCATTTTTTTCCAAAAATAAATATCTTAATTTTACATAGGGTGTTGCTTTATTTTTGCTGAACAAGCAAACACTTGATTACTTTGACATCCTGGCCTTGACTGAGCCCTCAAAATTAGGATCTCCTTGTAAATGAAGATTACTTACTTAATGGCTCTGCATAATCCCACTTATGGGGACTGTGCCAACTGGTGGCACCCAACAGTAGAACTTTCTCCAAGCAGTGCCTGTGCACCCCCCTCCTAAGGGGTTTTCAAACATTCTGAGGGCAAAGATATATAAGGGGGCACGACGCACTTTGCCGACTCAGTGTGAGGACTTGACGCTGGGTCTGTGGGGTTCCAGGCAGGCTGCACTTCCACAGCACCTCGAGGTAGCCTTGGCAGAGCTACTGTCAACGCCTCATACATCCTGGGAGATCAGTCACTGCAGGAAGTGCCACCCAGTGACTGGCAGCTCCTCCCATGACCTCTGATTGACTCTGACCTACTGTTTAAGCCTGGAGGGAGTATCAGGAAGTTGTCCATGCAACAAGGTAGATCTCTCACCTGTTGTTGAGATAGAGCCTTGTTCCTGGTCCCTGCCTCCTTGCCCAACCCTCTGATTCCTGGCTACTGACTCCAGCTTGACCCCTGATGACAGTTCCTGGCTCAACCCTTGGCTACAATTGCTGGCTACTAATTCTGGCTCGACCCTGAGCTCTAGACCCAGTTGTGGGCAGGCGACTGACGCTGGCTCAACCCCTCAGGCCTGACTGTCTATGGCTCTAACTGCTGGACATGACTGCCCATGCCCTGGTTCCTGACACACTGTTCCTTCCAACCACTCCACCAGATGGAAGTGAACCATTCTGGTCTTTTGAACCCACAGTTTTCTCTAGTTATAGTGCTTTGCTATAGTTGTTGTGAGTATAGTTTGAGTATGCAGTAGTTTTTAAGTCTAGTAGAATATAGGTAGTTTAAAATAGTTTTATGAGGCAGTTCTGTATGTTTGAAAATACCAAAGGGAGCTTAGGAGGGGGTGCACATGCATGCTAACAGACACTGCTTGGAGAAGATTCTTCTGTTGAGTGCTGCCAGGAGGCACAGTGGCCATAAGTGGGAATATGCAGAGCCACTCAAAGAAGAACTTTAATATTTGAACAGAACAATCTTAGAACATAGGCTAAACTTATCTAAAGAAATGAGGCACTTATATGAAAAAGGGTCAGTTAAATTTAAAGTTTGTTTATTTCAAGAAGATTCAAATACAGGTATGTAGCAAACCACAGACTCACTGGTGCGGCTCCTCCAGCTGGTTGCCTCAGGAATTAGCTCGATTCCAGTTTGGAGCACCCCCTGCTGGCCAGCATCTCTCCTGCCTCAGAGCCCCCATGTCCCTCCCAGACTCCCTTACCTTGGGGTTCTGCCCCCAGCAGTCCCCCCACACTCTGGGTCTCACCTCCCAGGGGACCCCCAACCCTCTAAGCCCACCTTGCCTCAGTGGCTACTGCCAGTCATCATCTAGTCCCCTCTCACTGGAGCAAACTGCAGTCTGTAATGGTCACTCATCACTGGCAAGGGCATAGGACCAGCTGCCTCTGCCTTCTCCCCGGGCTACACCTCTTCAGCCCCAGTACCTCTTTAGACCTTAAGGCCTCAGCCTGGAGAGTTGCCAGGCTGGAGCTCCCCGGCTCCTCTTGTCTTTCCCCAGCATTGCTCTAGGTCAGGTACCTTCTGTTCCCAGGCAGCTAGGCCATTCTCCTTCCAAGGCTAGAGAAAGACTCTAACCCAGTGCTTCCCTTAGCCCTTCTTATCAGGGCCTGCTGTGGCCTGATTAGATGTGGCCCCAGCTGTGGCCGCTTCCCCAATCAGCCTACCTTTTCTCCCAGGAGTGGGGTAACTGCCCCGTGACAGGGTAACTTAAATAGAAATTAAAGCAAATGTTATATAAAGTATATATGGGGTAAATTTTCTAAAGCATTCAACTTTCAGTGTTACATAAAGATCTTTAGTGCAATTGACAAGAGACAGTAAATAAAAGTTTACATGTCTCTGTAAACTGCACTGCAGTAACAACACAAGTGCTGGTTATATCCTTCTCTCACTTAACACAGGCATAAATCAGGTATAATTCAATTGACGTCAATCGAATTACACCAGTGAAAGTGAGAGGAGAATCAGGTTCACAATTTTTTAACATAACTTCACAGAATCTCACTTCATGTTCTGATAAAGCAGTCTGCTGTGCAGTCAGTAGCAACTGCTTCTTGGATTGATTGCATAATTTAAAATATATACATACTGTGTAGTTATAAAACAATGCAAAACAAGTTGGCTGTATTTGTGGACACAATGAAGGTCAAATATGTTTTATGGACATTTTTTATTCAAACAGTGATTCAGTGGTCAAACTTTTCACATATAACAACCTGTAGCAATCTGTAACTAAGCAAAATAATTAAATGTTGTAATAACACAATGGCAGAGAATCATAAATACAAGAAAGAGGAATTTATTTGCATTATTTTTGAGAAGATATAAAACAATTCATTTGGCAGAAAAGGAGGAATTTGTATAGAAAATCCTTTGTGTTGTTCCTCTCCCCAAATCTGTGTCTACCTGTCTGTCCATCATTAGTCTTTGGGGCAGAAACCATCCCCCTTCTTGTCCATCTGGACTGCACATAGCACATTGTGGCTGCGACCTACCACAAACTAATAACAATAATAATAATCTCTCAGGGTCAAATTCTATACCGGTTTACATACCATGCGACCCCATTGTTTGACTTATGAGTCAGGGCAGAACTTCATCCCTCTGTGGGAATTTATATGACCTAGGGTCTTCAGTGGTGCTCACAGTGGCAGATTTTGAGTTAGTGGGGCCCTGTGCGCAGCTTCATTATTGGGGGGCCCCCGCTCGGGACCCAGCGAAGAAAAAGAACATTCTCTCTTATCTCCCTCTCTCCCCCTGCCAGTTTTTCATTCTTTTTTTCTTCATCCTCCTCCTATATTATAAGTCAGTGGTTCCCAAACTTGTTCCACCGCTTGTGCAGGGAAAGCCTGGCCAGTTTGTTTACCTGTCGCGTCCACAGGTTCGGCCGATCGCGGCTCCCAGTGGCCGCAGTTCGCTGCTCCAGGCCAATGGGAGCTGCTGGAAGCGGCGCGGGCCGAGGGACGTACTGGCCGCCACTTCCAGCAGCTCCCATTGGCCTGGAACAGCGAACCGCGGCCACTGGGAGCCGCGATCAGCCGAACCTGCAGATGTGATAGGTACACAAACCGGCCCGGCCCGCCAGGGGCTTTCCCTGCACAAGCGGCAGAACAAGTTTGGGAACCACTGCTATAAGTAATGGGAAGTAAATGAAAATAAAGTGAGGTACCTTGATAGGGACAGGGCTCTAGGAGGAAGTTTGGGTGCTGGCTGCAGGCTCTGGGCTGGGGCAGGGGGTTGGGGGGTGGGAGGGGATGTGGGGGGTGGGCTCTGGGAGGAAGTTTGGGTGCTGGCTGCAGGCTCTGGGCTGGGGCAGGGGCTTGGGGTGTGGGAGGTGATGCAGGGGACGGGCTTTGGGAGGAAGTTTGAGTGCTGGGTGCAGGTTCTGGGCTTGGGCAGGGTGTTGGGGTGTGGGAGGGGGGCAGCACTTACCTCAGGTGGCGTGGCTTCCAAAGCGATTAGCACACACACCCCTCTGGCAGGGGGGGAGCAAGGGGGCCTCCGCATGCCGCTGCCCGCAGGCGCCGTCCCTGCAGCTCCCATTGGCCACAGTTCCTGGCCAATGGGAGCTGTGGAGTCGGCACTCGGGGCGGGGGCAGTGCACAGAGACAACATCCCCCCCCCGCCCCCAGGGATGGCAGGGGCATGCCTGCCACTTCCGGAAGCGAAGCGGCTCAGAGGGAGGGAGGCAGAGAGGGTGGGGAGTAGGGTAACCAGATAGCAAATGTGAAAAATCGGGATGGGGTGGGGGGTAATAGGAGCCTATATAAGAAAAAGACCCAAAAATTGGGATTGTCCCTATAAAATTGGGACATCTGGTCACCCTAGCAGGGATCCACCTTAGCCCTGCTGCTGGCATGTCTCTGCAATCCCCTTGGGACGAGTGGGGCAGCGGTTCCTCTCCCCACCCCTCCCCCCACCAGGGGCACGCAGAGAAGTGCCAGCAGCTGGGGGCCACCAGCCACGGCATGCAGGCAGCCTGCCTGCCTGAGCCCTGCTGTACAACCGGCAGGTGCAGGTTGTCAGATATTTGTCCTGCATTTTGGGGGGCCCCCTGTCGTTGGGGGCCGTGTGCCACCGCACAGTTTGTTTCATGGTAAATCCACTCCTGGGTTCTCAAACGGTGAGTTGGGACCCCAAAATGGGTCACACTCCTATTTTAATGGGGTCTCCAGGGCAGGTGTTAGACTTTCTGGGGCCGGGGCTGAAGCCAAAGTCCAAGCCCCACTGCCCAGGGCTAAAGCCAAAGCCCGAGGGCTTTGGCCCTGGGCAGTGGGGCTCAGGTTACAGCCCCCTGTGACGTTGTGCAGTCTACATGGTTTTATAAAAACATGATAATAAGTGAATATAATGTAACTGGGATAGTTTTATAAAAAATTTGATAATAAGTGACTATAATGCAAATGGGTTATGCTTTGTGCAAAAGGTCTCTTGTAAGGTATCATTACAAAGCTCATAATCTACTGAGTTTGATCATCCTATTTGTAGAAATGTACCACTCTTGTATCTAAAACTAGAAATATAAAATGTAACTCTGAGGGCCTATTGTAATTATGTAAAGTGTGGGCCATTAATGATGGTTTGGAATCTTGATGACTCCCATTGTCTGCAGATGGCTGTTTACCTGTGAGTCTCCCTGTATATGTGTGTGCTGGCAAGTGAGTAATGAAGTCTTGCAGTGACATGTGATCATGTCACCTGAACTGGAATCCATCTTTAACCTGGTGCTTTTCCAGTGGGGGTGGGTAAAAACCCAGAGGGACAAAGGGTTCCCGCCTTATGCAAAAGATATATAAAGGGGTGGAAGAGAACAGAGAGAGAGAGGAGCCATCATGGAGAATCCCCTAGATAACACCTAAGCTGGAACAAAAGCTGTACCAGGGGAAAGAATTGTGCCCAGGCCTGGAAGGTGTCCAGTCTGAGAAAAACTTACTGAAGCATCTCTGAGGGTGAGATTATCTGTATTTAGTTTGATTAGGCATAGATTTGCGCATTTTATTTTATTTTGCTTGTGACTTACTTTGTTCTGTCTGTTACTACTTTGAACCACTTAAATCCTACTGTCTGTATTTAATAAAATCACTTTTTATTTAGTAATTTACTCAGAGTATGTATTAATACCTGG
Source organism: Emys orbicularis (assembly GCF_028017835.1). Classification (NCBI taxonomy): domain Eukaryota; kingdom Metazoa; phylum Chordata; order Testudines; family Emydidae; genus Emys; species Emys orbicularis. The sequence continues at coordinate 92,750,031 of NC_088691.1, read as the reverse complement.
GGGAGCAAACAACTGTGCATATCTCTCTATCAGTGTTATAGAGGGCGAACAATTTATGAGTTTGCCCTGCATAAGCTTTATGCAGGGTAAAACGGATTTATCTGGGTTTAGACCCCATTGGGAGTTGGGCATCTGAGTGCTAAAGACAAGCACACTCCTGTGAGCTGGTTTTCAGGTAAACTTGCAGCTTTGGGACAAGTGATTCAGACCCTGAGTCTTTGTTAGAGCAGACTGGAGTGTCTGGCTCAGCAAGACAGGGTGCTGGAATCCTGAGCTGGCAGGGAAAACAGAAGCAGGGGTAGTCTTGGCACATTGGGTGGCAGCTCCCAAGGGGGTTTCTGTGATCCAACCCGTCACAGTGGCGTAGTCGGCAGGATCTGTGCACAGCTGATTGCTTTGAGATACTGGTAGTGATTTTAAGTGAGTTTTAAGTGTGGTGGCTGGAGAACAGACAAAGTGGTTACTGGTTTGTTATTTTCTGTTTGCTTATTTCGGGAAAGGGAATTAGGGACAGAAAAGGAAGCAAAATAAGTAAGAATGAAGATCAAAAGAAGCTAAAACTACACAAGTTGCAAATTGCCCAGAAAGACTGAACAATGGGCGCTGGGAATGTCTCTGTTAACTAAGAAGCCCCTGAGCTGAGTACATCTCAGTTTCAGTGAACTGCAGATGGGTGTGGCCCAACCTCTGTCTGTGCTGAAGCTGACTGGAGTGTCTAACCTAGCAAGACAGGAGTGGAGGGGTGCCTGTTCTGGCAGGAGGGTGTTCTCTGTGGTATCCCAGCTCATCGAGTGGTGGTCTCAAGGGAAGACAAATGGAAACTGATGTACAATTTGCCTGGGAAAAGGCTGACCTGGAAAAAGAAAAGGGTGCCCACCAACCTGGACTTAAGAGACAAAGCAATTAAGACCCAGAAGCATGACCTGGCTGTAATGGAGTGGAAGAGGTGCACAGAGACATGTATCCTGGAGCTGGAAGTTGGGGTCCTGGTGACTGCTGCGGTGGGAACAAACCCCAAGGACTCTAGCTGGAAGCAAACCCAACCTGAGTGAAAGGGGGGGGATTTTGCTGGCCAGCGAAAGGTCCCTCATAGCTGGTAGCTGTGAGCCTACAGCTGGGTCAGGGTCTCTTTCCCTTTTGGGGGACACAGGAGTGTCTGCCCCATAGGGGAGCCCAAAAACGAATTTTAGGTATACTGCCTCCGCCATGGTCAGTGTCCAAGTCTCTGGCAGTAAGTTCAGGAGGAGGGTGTGACGTTGTGCAGTCTACATGGTTTTATAAAAACATGATAATAAGTGAATATAATGTAACTGGGATAGTTTTATAAAAAATTTGATAATAAGTGACTATAATGCAAATGGGTTATGCTTTGTGCAAAAGGTCTCTTGTAAGGTATCATTACAAAGCTCATAATCTACTGAGTTTGATCATCCTATTTGTAGAAATGTACCACTCTTGTATCTAAAACTAGAAATATAAAATGTAACTCTGAGGGCCTATTGTAATTATGTAAAGTGTGGGCCATTAATGATGGTTTGGAATCTTGATGACTCCCATTGTCTGCAGATGGCTGTTTACCTGTGAGTCTCCCTGTATATGTGTGTGCTGGCAAGTGAGTAATGAAGTCTTGCAGTGACATGTGATCATGTCACCTGAACTGGAATCCATCTTTAACCTGGTGCTTTTCCAGTGGGGGTGGGTAAAAACCCAGAGGGACAAAGGGTTCCCGCCTTATGCAAAAGATATATAAAGGGGTGGAAGAGAACAGAGAGAGAGAGGAGCCATCATGGAGAATCCCCTAGATAACACCTAAGCTGGAACAAAAGCTGTACCAGGGGAAAGAATTGTGCCCAGGCCTGGAAGGTGTCCAGTCTGAGAAAAACTTACTGAAGCATCTCTGAGGGTGAGATTATCTGTATTTAGTTTGATTAGGCATAGATTTGCGCATTTTATTTTATTTTGCTTGTGACTTACTTTGTTCTGTCTGTTACTACTTTGAACCACTTAAATCCTACTGTCTGTATTTAATAAAATCACTTTTTATTTAGTAATTTACTCAGAGTATGTATTAATACCTGGGGGAGCAAACAACTGTGCATATCTCTCTATCAGTGTTATAGAGGGCGAACAATTTATGAGTTTGCCCTGCATAAGCTTTATGCAGGGTAAAACGGATTTATCTGGGTTTAGACCCCATTGGGAGTTGGGCATCTGAGTGCTAAAGACAAGCACACTCCTGTGAGCTGGTTTTCAGGTAAACTTGCAGCTTTGGGACAAGTGATTCAGACCCTGAGTCTTTGTTAGAGCAGACTGGAGTGTCTGGCTCAGCAAGACAGGGTGCTGGAATCCTGAGCTGGCAGGGAAAACAGAAGCAGGGGTAGTCTTGGCACATTGGGTGGCAGCTCCCAAGGGGGTTTCTGTGATCCAACCCGTCACACCCCCCATCCCTGGGCTGAAGCCCTGAAGCTTCAGCTTTGGCCCCCCACACCCTGGGCAGCAGGGCTTGGGCTACGGTCTCCCCTCCTGGGGTCATGTAGTAATTTTTGTTGTCAGAAGGGGGTCGTGATGCAATGAACTTTGAGAAATGCTCCTAGATGGTCAAAATAATTTATATAATCCTGCAATTGGCTTCTCTTGTGTGGAGACCTATTGAAACGAAGTGGGGCTCTACACAGGCCCAAGAGTCTGCACAAGTGGCTCCAACTGCAGGAGTGGGATTGTACAAATAACTAATAAAAATAATATCATAGATTTCTCATGCCTCAAGAAGAGAACAGACCTCAGACACTCCCTGAGTGGGTCAATTTCAGGCAGAATTCCACCCCTGTATAGTGCCTTGTTCAACTGCTAATAAGATCTTTTGAAGTCATGATAGTGTTGATGCTGGGGGGAGAAGCAGATGCAGGGGTGGGTTAGTGCTGCACAGAAGTAGCAGTATAATGAGGCTGTCCATTCTCTTTGGGGAGCCCAGGTCAAATGAATACATTTCTTGAAGCAGATTCTCTGTGTTTTTGATGTCATCACAAACCCTCAGTGGAATACAGCAGTGTGAGGTTACACAATTCCTCTGCTTCTCTTTCTCAGGTTCAGTTCCAAAAAGCAATTTGTTCCTAACATTTTAACAAACCCTTCTCTCAGCCCAGACTTATTTTGGTCTTTTGAAGATACTAAAACATTCGCCATTGCTTTGTACTTTGCCTCTCATTCACCCCCGTGCAAAGTGGGTATAGAATGCTGCCAAAGAACAGTGATGGCACTTTACAACCACTCTTGCACAGGTGCAAATGACTACACAAAGTGCAAGATGATGGGGAATCAAGCACATGGTTTTGTCAGTGGCTTCAAGTGTTTGATTGCTCAGCTACGGCAGATTTTTTTTTTAAAGCAAAAATTGTCTGGTTTTTAGTGGTTAATCTCACCTAGCCATTATGGCAGGGGGTGGGCAAACTTTTTGGGCTGAGAGCCACATCTGGGTGTGGAAATTGTATGCTGGGCCATGGCAGGGGGTTGGGGTGCGGGAGGGAGTGTGGGGTGTCGGAGGGGGTGCGGTGTGCAGGAAGGGGCTCAGGGCAAGGGATTGGGGCAGAGGAGGGGTATGGAGTGTATGAGGGGGCTCAGGGCAGGGGGTTGGGGTGCATGAGGGATGCGGGGTGTCCGAGGGGGCTCAGGGAAGGGAGTTGGGGTGCAGGAGGAATGCATGGTGCAGGCAGGGGGCTTAGGGCAGGGAGTTGGGGGGCAGGGTGCAGGAGGGGTTCGGGCTCCGGCCTGGCGCCGCTTACCTAAAGTGGCTCTGGGGTGGCAGCGGGCGGCATGCACGGGGGCCAGGGCAGGCTCCCTGCATGGGGGGCGGGGCCTGGAGGCAAGGGCAACACACGGAGCCCTCTGCCCCCCCACCTGGGGGGCCACAGGGAAGTGGTGCCAGCCGCTTCTGAGAGCGGTGCGGGGCCCATGGCACCACAGGGGGCAATTCCACGGGCCGGATCCAAAGCCCTGAGGGGCCGGATACAGCCTGCAGGCCATAGTTTGCTCACCCCTGCATTATGGATATGTCTACCCTGCGAGGGGGAGGGTCTCAGATCCCAGGCTCCAGCTCAAGCCTGAATGTCTACACTGCAATTTGTAGCCTGCAGCCTGAGCCCTGTGAGCCCAAGTCAATTGATCCAGGCTCTGAGACTCAATACTGCACTGCAGGATTTTTCACTGCAGTGTAGACATACCCCGTATTTCCTCTATACATATATGTGCACACAGAAAATCTAACCAAAAAAAGTGATGAAAAGAATGGTGCAGCTTGATTTTTTATTCAGATTATTGAATCATTTCAAGTTTCCTGCTTGGAGTAAGATGTTTATTATAATTCCTGCTGGAATATACATAGCTAGTGGGGTATATTACTAATATACAAACCAGATTTCTTATTACAAGGGGGTTTACATAGTAAACATTTAATGAGTCCACAAATCATTTCTCACTAAAAGCAAAAGATGCCAGGGTCTTTGACCAAATTGTCTTTTTTCCCCCTCAAGATGTCCAAAACCATAGCAAGCACATAAATTGAAGGCTATAATGGCTATATCAATATGTCCCTAGTTCTATTCTGAATCATGAACGTGATCTACGATAAGACCAGCCAAGGTTATCACCAGATGTTTCTTGTCCCATACACCACAGATTGATTCTGGTGTAATTTATTCAGCAGAAAAGTTTGTCTGTAAGAACTGTCTTCAGCACAAATTCAAGCTTGATTTCATATACTAGAAAGCCTGTTAGATTTCTTAAAGTGTCCTGGAGAATTTGAAAATCTGCAAACAGTGTCTGAAAGAAAATATTTACGAAAACTGCATTTAAACAGCATCAAAGAGACACTGTCAAAGCTGTTGTGCTAAAAACCAGACCTGTTTAGTTCGGAGGCTTATACATGTGTGTTACACATAGTGTGTATAACAATATCTCCCTCTAGAGGCTGGTTCCCTAGAGACTAAGAGCCCACTACTTACATCTCCATGTATTTATTTATAATTTTTGTTAAAAAAAAAATCTTAGACAACTATTCTCCTGCAGTGTAGTGGACTCCATGTTGTGCTAGTGCATGAGAATCCAAAAAGTTAAATTATTTATAAATGCATCAAGTTGGCCAGTCTAATTCCATTGTGTAAATGTGTGAAATGCACAGAGTGAACAAACAGCATAAATGGTAAAAAAATTATTATTCAGTGGGAGTTGGATGCCTCCTCAATCCAATTTAGGCCCCTAACTCCCATTGAGGAGCTGTTCCTAGGTGCCTTATGGGATTTTTCAAAAACACCTATCTGCATCTTTAGGCACCAAAACAACTTTGAAAATCTGGTCCAAAGTGGCTTGCCTTAGGCCATACAGCAAATTGGAGTCAGGGCAGAGGTTCAAACTCAGAACTCTGGCTCCTGCATTTAGTCCGTGCTTTTTCTCATATAATATTTATCCTATTTAGCCATCCCTAGTATAAGCAAGCAAGATAATTAGAATTCTTTCTTCATGATACGTTGCAGCCATTCCTCTAGTTCCTTATGGGATGCCAGACCAAGGGCCTAACATAGTTCTTTGTTGTGGAGAAATGATGAATATCGATTATCATTTACTTTGAAGGTTTGAAGTCCAGTTTCTTAAAAATGGAAAGTAAACCACACAGTCTGATACCAAAACACGTGGAACTATGATGAAAATTAAAAAAAAACCCAATGTATTCTGTATTTTTAAAAATGTGTAATAGTAATATCATTTATTACTTTATTGTGTGGGGGTTATTGCAGTAAGTTTATACACAAACCTGCTACACAGTTTATTCCAAAACCAGCCTGTAGAATATTAGCCTCAGCGCTAAATTAAAGGTTAAGGGCCCAATTTTCAAAGGTACTGAACACCCATTACTCCCATTTACTTCAGGCGGAGTTTTGTGTGCCCAACACCTCTGAAATTTAGGTCCTAATTAAAGATAAATATGATTTTTATCTTGGTGGTATCCCCTTAAGTATCACCCAGGAATTATGTGCTCTAGCACTTCCCATATGAAAAGTAATTGTCCTTTGGGGTTATTTTAAGATAAAAGCATGGACCAATGTTAGTCCTCTTAGTGGCTGCATACTAATACAACTGGAGAAAAGAAGGATTTATTTGGAGTCTTCTAATTGACCTCAGTGGAGTTCAGGCTTGGAACCATTAAAACATTTATGAAAACATGAAGAGTACCCACTCTAAAACATTAATATTTAGGCAATATTAAAAGTAATTTGTTTAAAATGAGGCCGGGGGAGAGCCTGTCTGTATTAAAGCCGAAAGCCTAAATGTCTATCAAGTTCTGTTGGTCTTTTTAAGTCACTGAGACAACTTCTCCTTAGGGGTCTCTTTCCAAACTGCATCTGGGTGCAGATAGGATCCAATATCTCTCATTTTTACTTCAGTCTGGTGCTATCTCGATTTTAGGTGAATGGCCTAACATGCCACTGTTCTTCTGAACAGACAAGTTCTACCTCTTCCTCCTCCTCAGCAGGTACCTATAGCCCTAAAGGCAACAGAACTGACTGAAGTGGTTGAGAGGGGAAGTCAAAACGCAAAGGGCATGTGCTGAGTGGGGGACCATAGCCCCTGTGCACCACAGAGCATTTCTGCATTCTTCATCACTCCAGGTTGGCAGAAACTCTTCGATAACACAGTGAAGGTACTTTAGAAATGCCATATTGAGGCAGGGGTAGGGGCATGGCTACTAGATACGGGACTATGAAACTCCCCCGGTAACACTATCCCACTCTATAAAGGGTACTGCTGCCCCAAAAGTAACCGAGCCCATGAGGATGCAATAGTGGCTGCCCTGTGTCTCTGCTGGTGCTCCACAGTCTTGAATGAGAGTAGAAGGATGGTGTTCTCCCTGGACTGCACGTGCAGTAGATCACTTAATGCAGGATTTGGTCTTAAAACAGCCTCTGTGTTGTTTTGTAGTTCAAGTAGATGCTTTCTCTCAGCTAACCCAGTGTCTGAACGTACGGTAATAAGCACTGGATGAAGAGCGGTTGGATCAATCTTAACCCAGGTAGGAATGAGATGAGGCTGGTAGATAAAGAAAAGTGATTAGACAAATTGTTGGGGAACCTTGACTGCTCCCTCCACCAAGGACATCATCCCTCCAACCGTCAGAGCATTGTGCAGTCTCAGACTCCCCCATGATTTCTCTCTAAAACATTCCAAATATCGACAGTGGTCAGACATGCTTTTTTCTTTCAATGTGTGGAATGCTGTGCCCTATCCTGTCAGATACGGATCACAGCAGAGTGGTTCATGCTTTTGTTGCATCAGCCTATGACAATTGCAACATTGTCATGCATAAAAATTAGCTAGAGAATCTTAAGGTGACACAGAGACCCATTGGTTCCAGTTGACAAAGTGTTCACTACTCTGTGACATAACTTCCTTGGAGGCCTGACAAACTCACTACACCTAACACATTGCTGTCATAGTATTTATCTATAAAGAATGTTGTGTGGGGCAGAGGTGAAAGTAAGCCGGTACAGTGATTTAAAGGGCCCAGGGCTTCAGCCGCTGCGGGGAGCCCCGGGCCCTTTAAATCCCTGCCGGAGCTCCGGCAGCCGGGCTTGGGCTGGGATTTAAAGGGCCCGGAGCTCCAGCCACTGCGGGGATCCCTGGGTCCTTTAAAGCACCACCGGAGCTCTGGCAGCCGGGCTCCCGCAGTGATTTAAAGGGTTCGGAGCTCCGCGGCGCCCGGAGCCCCAGGCCCTTTAATTCGCCCCTGAGCTCGGGACTCCCAGCCGCCTCTGCAGCTGGTAGCTCTGGGGTGATTTAAAGGCCCTGGGGCTCCCAACCACAGCCGGAGCCCCAGGGCCTTTAAATCTTGAAAGGCCCCGCCTCTTCCAGTTGAGGCCACACCCCCACTCAGGACTCTGGCATACCGGTAAGTCCTTTAAGTTACTTTCACCCCTGGTGTGGGGTATCACATGAAAGCCAGTGAGACACTGGTCATCATAAGCATTGCAAGGTGTATATACAAATGGTGTGTAAGGAGTTATGTGAACCTACTAAAAACATACTTCAAACTACGTAACAAGGCAGAATTGACAAACAGGTTTTCTGCCAGACAAAGCATGTCTATTCACTTACCCTGTCTCTGATGTAAATTAAACAATGCAAGCCAAACCCAATGGGAGCTACATTAGCATTCCAAGTCAACATGAGACACACCAGAGAACAAACAACAGGAGAGCACTGTGAAGGTTTTCTGGACTATAAACTGGGGGACACGTAAAACGTTTTGTTATCCTCACAGAGGAAACGCCTGAAGGGTGTGGTGTGTTCACAAAAGCTTGGATCCTGCTTATGACTAAAAACCAACAGCTCTGGGAGAAAATCTACTTTATTAAATAGGAAAGTTAACCATTAGTAAGTATAGACCTAGGATTACATTTTTAATTTAGTTTTCTATGAGTAACCATTTCTGTTTCCACTTATCCTTATTATCGCTTTAGACGTAACCTTGACTATTAAGCTTAGGATTGTTTCACTATAAATATATTTCAGTGCTGTAATGTAATAAAGTTGCCGGATCTTGAGCTGTGCCAGTCAAACTGTCTCTTGACGGACAGTTTACCTGGTAATTTCTGTGAGTGTCCAGTGACTGGGGCCGGACACTGCAGGGAGTACTCCAAGGACTCGGGGATTGGTACGTGTCTATCACTAGCCAGCATGGAGAGGGTGAGGTCTGCAGAGACATGGAAATCAGTGTTTGTGTGGCCAGTGGCTGTTGGTTTAGGGAACTGAGCTAGAGGAGGCATTAGACAAAACTGCTTCGTGCTAAGGGCAGGTGGAGTGAGGCGCCTCACAGCCCTGGGTACACCTGGGGAGTGTCCCACTTAAGTGGTCCAATACATGGCAGCCCATCTTTTCACTGGAACTGGTCTGAGAAAGTATATCACTCTTGTGGTCCATATGCTATTCTGGCTCCCCACCCAGGTACAGAATCCAGCTCAAGGACCTAAACCTAATTCACAAAGTACTCCCTGGGCTAGGGCCTGATTTAGTGACCACCACTCTTTTCACATGCTATCTGGAATTCTTTGATCCGCAAAAGGACTACAGCTGACAGAGTCCAGGATGACCTTTCAGGTCTCTGAGAGCAGTCTTTGTCAGAGAACGACTTTGGGCTGCAGAACCCCCTGCTGCCATAGATTAGGTTTAGTCCACGTCCTCCTCCTTTCAGCATACAATACCAAACATTAGAGCTGGTCAGAAAATTTGGGGGCATGCAGGATACCGCACCGTGTATGGTACCTCCTCAAATCTTCCTTCTGTTTCAGGTGTTTTTGTTAACAGAGTCAGGAAAGCAGAGAAACATAGGGAAATAGCTTGTTATAAGCATGGCTTAGATCCCTGCAAGCAATTATAGGATGTATAGCATATCACTCCCAACAAACAACTTTTATTGGACTTCAGCTCTCAGTACCCCAACACAGGTCCAGTATTATGAACAAGCAATGTAAATCATTGCTTATGCCTTGTAATGTGGTCTGAGGGAGAATGCACTAGTTTAGATCTGTATTGATCTGGCAACTTGTTTCCCAGTCATGGGGCCATAACTAGGAATTGGAGGACCTCTGTCAACACGGTGATAGGGCTATAGGTTGTAGAAGGAAGGCTTATGGGTTTCCACCCCACAGAAACCTTTAGCCACCCTGGTCTTCCACTCCCTTCTTGCTGCTTCAGATGCTGCTGCTAGCTGTTTTCCTCTCCAACTGCTCTGTGCTCTGGAGCCCTACCCCCCACAGTGGAGCAGGAGGAATGGATGGAATGTAATGTTTCAAACCCCTCTGGGTTCCACCTGCCACTTAGGGGCCATACCCAGGTTGCAGCTGGGGGAGCTGCAGCTACTGCAAAGTAAGTTTCCACGGTTAAAGTGTCCATCCTAGGTGATAATTCATTCAGCGGCATGGAGAGGTTGTTTATATGAGGTTGGGGCAAGCTAACCTCTGACCTTTTCCCTTATGAAGGTTCATTTTACTTTGATTTAGCTGGGAAAGGTGACCTGTAGCTCTCCCCTTACCGCACAGAGACCCTAAAGGAGAACTAGAGAAGGCTCATAGCAGTAGTATAGCAAGCCACACCCTCTTTCTCCGTCCCCACTCACCCAACAGAAGAAAAGGCTTGGGAATGGGAAGCTTCTCTCTCTTTCCAAATCACCTAAATTTGCAACCAAGCCTCAACAATAAAAAGAAACTAAAACTTTCTTCCAAGCTGCCTCCTCTCCTCCCCCATCAAGTTCCCAGCCATTCCCTTGTTCCCTTCATTGCCTAAAATCAGGCTCCATCCAGTGCTGCCATCTCCCTGGGCACATCAAGAGGGTTCCCCAAACTCTCTCCTGCACCTGCTCCCATCAGGGTCACTTAAGTAAAAATTACATTCACTAATTTTGAAGGGGTAGGGAGGAATGGGCAGAAGCCTCCTTTCTTTGTCCCCCTTTTTGTTTCTCTATTGCCTTCTCTTTCCATCTCTCCTTCCCCTTCCATCTCCAGTCAATTCTCTCTTTCTTTTCTCTGATTATTGCATTCTCTCTCCCAGGATTTCTCACCCTCATCCCTCCACACTTGCCCGGGTCACCCACTACCTCTCTATTCCTCCTTTGAGCCATCCACATTCCTTCTCACTGTCAACCCAGCTGTACCTGTGGCTACCTGCATTTCTCTTCCTCACCCTTCTTGCTGCCTTAGATCCCCTTGCCAGTCCAGTCTCACTGTTCCCAGTACCACTGCTCCATATGCTGAAGCCCAGCAGAGCCGGAGATTTGGATAGAAAGTCCTGTTTCAAACCTCTCTGGGTTCTGCCTGTCCCAGCAGCCACATAGCTGGCGCAGATGCTGCTCAGGGGCCACACCCAGGACACAGCTGGAGGAGCTGTTCAGAGGTAGCACCAAAAGCAAGTTTCCTGGTAGGTGGAGTTAATCATTCAGCTGCCTGGTTTGTAACAATCTAGTGCATTTATTGTTCTGTTTGAGACTTTAGGTCTTATTTGTTCTTGTTTGTTGTATCTTCTTTGTGCTGCCTCATCCACCTTTTTACCTCTGACAATAAGGCTTTTTAGTAATGAGGATGTCAGGGGATGGATTCAAACAGGACTAAAACTGATGTTTGTGAGTTTGATTTCTCCGTGTAATCTATTCTGAAATGTTATTTTTAACAAATGTGCAGTACCGAGGCATTGGATCAAATATCCACATGATGAGCCTTTCTCTACTGCTGCTTTTTAATCTATTGTCTCATGAGTCCTGTTCATTTGAGTTAGAAGAGGCAGGGACTTTGTCTCTTTATGTGTTCTCTAAATGCTGTATATACTTATGGCACTCTATAAAGATAAATGTTAATGTTACTAATTGTAGTTCACCCACACAGATTTAAATATGTGCAGCATTTAGCATTTCATCAAGGGAATGAGCAATAAACATGCTATTGTAAAAAACGTTTAACACTTACATTTGGGGGAGGTCAGGTGGGAAGGGAGTGAAGATGTCATGCGGTCCTACTGATCTGAGAATCTCTCTGCCTGGGCCCACAGGATGGGTAATTCAAGGTGGGTAAATGCTCCTGCTCTGTGCTGAGACCAGCTGTGAGTGAAGTGATAGGATACCGGGGTAAACAAACTTCCCCTGAGGAGGGTGTGCTAATAGGGTCTGTTCCATCAGGTCTGGCATGTTCCAATTGCAAAACATTGTCTCCTCAAGGACAAAGTTATTGAGGTAGGAAGGGTCTCCACCCCGCGACTGGGTTGGGCTGGCTCACCAGCCTTTGGGGAGGAAGTGTTCCTTAGAGAGGAAGAGTATGAGTAAGTAGTTGGATGAGGATGCAGGAGAGATGAATTCAATTCCCATCTCTGCTACTGACTTCCTCTGTGACCACGAGCAAGACACTTCCATCTCATTGGGTTTCAGTTCCCCTTCAGTAAAATGGGGATAATAATACTTCCTTTCTCTGTTTTATATATTTGGATTGTAAACTTTTTGGGGTAGAATCTTACTATGTGTATGTACTAGCGCAATGTAGCCCTGATCTCAGTTGGGGCCTCATTGTACTACTGGGATGATAATAAATATATTAAGCACACATAATTGCTCTGCACACAAGTGGATTTAATTACGTTAGCCCCCGATCCCACCAGTGGTTCTGCATGGATGTATCCTTGTGCCTGTGCCGATCCAAATACAGGATCAGGGCCTCAGCTGGAATTTTGGGAGCTGGGAGAATTCCTGCCAACATTTCACTGCTATAGAGAAGAAGAGAACATGAGACTCCAGGCCAGTGAAAAGAATATATTTTTCAGACATTTTGATTTTTATCTCATTGGGCTTCCTTTTTCTCGGTAAATTTAATAACATGTTCTAAATCTAATATCCAAACCCATAGTTCACCAGTCTGTTTTATAGTTGGGGGAAATATAATCTGCAAATGAAATGGAACTTTTTTCCAGTAAAGTTTAAAGAATGCATGACAACTAATCTTAAAATATTGCCACTTAATGTCAGCTTGTTTACTGAAAAAATACATGATAAAGCCTTTTCGGTAATCACAGCTTGAAACAAAGCAGAGCTTTCTTGGGCTAATGAGTGAAGATACATTTATTCATTTATCGGCTTTTCAATGGCACTCATTATCCTAATACCTTAGTGTTTCACAAGAATTAATAAGTTTATTCTTACAGCACCCTGGTGAAGAAGGGAAACATTATTATCTCTGAGGGACAAAGAGATCACGTGAGTTATCCAAAGCTACACAGGAAATCTGCAGCAGAGCTAGGCTAACACAGATTTCCTGAAAAACAACAAGGAGTCTGGTGGCACCTTAAAGACTAACAGATTTATTTGGGCATAAGCTTTCGTGGGTAAAAACCTCACTTCTTCAGATGCATAGAGTGAAAGTTACAGATGCAGGCATTATATACTGACACATGGAGAGCAGGGAGTTACTTCACAAGTGGAGAACCAGTGTTGACAGGGCCAATTCAATCAGGGTGGATGTAGTCCACTCCCAATAATAGATGAGGAGGTATCAATTCCAGAGAGGAAAAGCTGCTTCTGTAATGAGCCAGCCACTCCCAGTCCCTATTCAAGCCCAGATTAATGGTGTTAAATTTGCAAATGAATTTTAGAACTGCTGTTTCTGTTTGAAGTCTGTTTCTGAAGTTTTTTTGCGAAGAAACTCCCTGCTCTCCATGTGTCAGTATATAATGCCTGCATCTGTAACTTTCACTCTATGCATCTGAAGAAGTGAGGTTTTTACCCACGAAAGCTTATGCCCAAATAAATCTATTAGTCTTTAAGGTGCCACCAGACTCCTTGTTGTTTTTGTAGATACAGACTAACACGGCTACCCCCTGATACTTGACAGATTTCCTGGTTCTTACTCCAGTCCACAGCCTTAACTACAAAACCATCCTTCCTCATCCAGTATTGCTACTCCTAAGCAATACAAATCATTACTCAGGCTCCAAAAAATCATGAGATTTAAAAAAAATAATACATTTGCAGTCTTCTTTGCCTTCTGGTTTCTGAGCCTTTACGTTGCACATGGGTCACGTTTGCAAGCTTTTCTTTGCAACCTTGAGGGGTGTTTTTTTTTCTTTTTTAATGAAAGCTGAGCTTCTCATCTAATCACTGGGGCCTCAGGAAGCACTCAAAATATGGCGAGACTTGCCATAAAATCATCATGGTTATATCATATACATTTTGTGTAAACCATTACATTGCCAAATCTAATTCCTCCTTTATCCAGTCCATACTGTGCCTTACTTTTTCTAATGCTTTCAAACTTCTTTTGATTTCATGTGAATTTGGCATGCTTGGGATGCAGGATGGGGCACACATTATAACTAAGGAATATGCACATACTGTATAACCTTTATGCGGATAATTCTGTGACCACAGACCATGGAGTGTTATTCAAGTTACCAAATATTACTTATAAAAAGCATGTTTCTAAAAAGGCAATTGAAAAATGTTTATGGACAATCACCAGTTACACAGAGAGTGGATTTTTAACAGCATTAACTCTGCTCCCATTGAAGCCTATAAGAATTTTACTGTTGATTTCAATGAAAGCAGAGTTAAACCAATGAGAAAATCCCACCCATATACACTATTTTAAAAGAGTGTGCAGTGGGTACAGTTAAAAAGGTTTTACTGGTTCCAACAGTATTGCTCCACTGTACATATAGGCCCAGATCCTGCAAACGCTCGTGCACATGCTTAACTTTATGGAAGTCAATGGGCCTACTCACAGGTGTAAAATTCAGCCTGTGTCCGGGTGTTAGTTCTTAGCACCATAGGGAATACATGCTTGATGTAGTAAAATCTTATCTAACACTTTAACAAAAAATAAAGACTAACTGTGCCCACTCTAATTCAAATATTTATTACAAATCTTTCAAAATGTGAAGTATATAAAAACCCTGTAAGCCTTAGGATCTTGTAGGCTCCTTAATTCTTCTGTAACTAGGCTACAGAATAGCACTTAAGCTGCTGTGCCTTTGTTGCCGCTTTGAAAATAATGTAGCTGCAGTTGCAGCAGGAATTTAAAGAGAAGCCAGTGTTTGAAGCGAGCGCCACTAAGAATCTCCTGTCTTTGTGCTTAGTTTTCCCCCTTTTTTTAAAATTTAATTCCAGCATCCGCTCATATTGTGCTTGTTTCATGGTGGAAATGGCTAAGGGTTGAATTCACAGTGGTTTTAGTTTGGCCTTGCTACTGAAAACCTTTGCATTTACTGTACCTCTGTAGACACAGCCATTTGGAGGACAGCAAATGATATCTCATTGTAAAAAAATTCTCCCTGACCAACACTAAAGCAATTTCTTTAAATGCAACAGTATCAGGAAAAGGAAAAAAAAATATGGGCTACATTCTCAGTTACGCTAAGACCCCTTCAGACTTTCTGCAGCATAAGGGGCACCAATATCCACTGTGCAGGGGCTGACCTTGACTGGTGCCGAGCTGGCCAATGCTGCGCCTCGATCGTAGCACGTGAGGATGGGGGTATGTCAGGGGCAGGGAGGAAGGTGTGGTCAGTGCACTGCATTAGTTGTTCTCTGCTTTACAAGGCCCACAGGGGACCAGAGGAAGCAGAATGTAAAATGTAGCAGTAGGGCTCCGAATAGTCCCAGAACAGAGGCGGCACAAAGGAAACTGCCACCATCCTCGCTCTGTTCCTGCTCCTATTGTGACAGATTTTTGTTACCAATCTGCCTGGAGCGTCAGTTGATCAGGCTGACACCACAGGATCGTTGGGGGAGGAGAAGACGAAACGCATCAAGTGTCTAGATTTTAAAAATCTTTATTGATAAAAATAATAAAATAACAGCAGAGAGTGCTCCCACATCACTCAGGGGAAGAAAGAAAGCATTAGAGCCCCAAGCCCTAACCCACTTTTTACTTACTTTTTTTTTTTTTTTTTTTAACTTAATGGAGATATCCTATCTCGTAGAGCTGGAAGGGACCTTGAAAGGTTATTGAGTCCAGCCGCCTGCCTTCACTAGCAGGACCAAGTACTGATTTTGCCCCAGATCCCTCTGTGGCTCCCTCAAGGATTGAACTCACAGCCCTGGGTTTAGCAGGCCAATGCTCAAACCACTGAGCTATCCCTCCCCCTTTCATACTCACACATGCACTACCCAAAACTGGCCAGGCCTGGGTGTAATGTAGGAAGAAGAGGAGGGAAGGGTGGACGGGTGTGCTGTCCTGAGCCCAGGTCGTCTGGGGAATCCGCTGTTATCTCTGAGTTGCTCCAGCTTTCAGGAGGGTTTAAGTCCTGGGCTCCTTGGCGGGGTAGGGTATTCCACTCAGGGACCTCTGCTTCTGGTGCTCTTTGTGCCAGTCCAAACCGGCTTGCTGTGGCCTTCTCAGCTGCCCAAAACACACTGGCTCCGGAGAATTTGTTTTCCCTTCTGTTGGCCTTCACCGTCGCTGCCTCATTCACTCTATTTTTGCTGCTATCTTTGCAGCTCTGCTCCACTTAGTTCTCCTCTTCTCACAACTGGGCAGCTGTAGATTTTTCATCTGTAGATTTCTCATCGAGCCCATAACCTGGGGCCGGGGCCAGCGTCTTATCTTCACACGGAGTTAGCTAAAGTGCCGAGTTAACCCGTTTTCTGCTTTTTCTTTCTCCCCCCCCCCCCTTGGCCTCTTGTACTCCTGCAAAGGAATCTTCCATTCCCCACTCACACACCTTTGACCCTCCCCAAAATGCTTTGCGATGCTTGCAACAGCATTAGCCACATACAATGCTGATCTGCCTTCCCCGGGGACTCCCTGAGGGAGGGGGCCATTGGGGTGTGACACTATTGCAAGGACAGAGTAACCGAGAATCAGGTCCAATAACTTTCCCTCTTTTCGGGGCATGTTGATATGACGGTGGGGGAGGTAACTAAATAATTTTGAACTATGCAATTGAATAAACCTGCATAGATGACTAGGAACTGACATCAGCTAATCATACCACTCCATCATTCATATCCATCTTATAAAATAAAGTCCTTAGAAGAACACTCATTTTACAGAGCTTTCCAATAAGACTTGATACAAAAAAGCAAAACATCTTCTTAAAAAAGAATAATCCAAGATCAAATTTAACTTGAAAATGGTCTCTTAATTCAGCAGTTTGGGTTTCTGATCAGAAATGACCTGTATTTGTAATTCAGGACACACAGCAATGAAAGCACCTGCTCCTTTTTTAACCTGGATTTTGCAGTAGCCAATAGAACAGCTTGGAAAATCTACAGCAATAAAAGTCATGCTTTGGCAACAACTGTGATACCATGGTCCCAAATATAACATTACCGTACACTATCAGGTTCTCCTGACAGTTTTAAAATCATTTGGATACTGAACAATGGAACCAATGTAATTCCCTCTCAGCTGGTGTAATATTTTGAGTCACCTTATTGCAAGTTAATATTCAAGTTGCAACATCTTGCACCCATTGGAGCCTTGCAGAATTTTCTCAGGAAGGTCGTAAAATAAAACATTACAGTAGTCTAACTTAAAGGTTACGAAAGCATGGACTACAGCATTAGCATTAGTCTGTGACAGCATTGGCTTTGTTCCAGCAGTAGTCTGTAGAAGATAAAAGCAAGGACTAACCATATATTTAATATGATAAACACAGGCACGAGAGTCCATTGCAACCCCTAGGTTTATTTATTTTTTAATGGAAGTAGAAGGAACATTTAAATCAGCAGTAATGCATACATATAGAAAGTGTGTACTTGGTAGGAAGGTTTCCAGTATAAATAGGAAACCTACAATGCCGTTTTATGTCAGCTCCTTCTTTAGATGTGTATGACCAAACCAAGATGACTGCAGTATTCCGTAAAAAGAAAGAAAAGAACTAATGTTCTTGTAACATTGTAATCTTAAAATAATGCATTGAAGGTAATAGACACTGCTAAAGCAAGAACATGGAGATCAAATAGAGATCACCATGAAAGCCAGCTGTTGAGAGATGAAGAAACTGACTTAAGGTCAGAAATTAGGACCAACCCACTGGTAAAATACCAAATAAGTTTCAAAAGTAAGAGATCTATCTCAGAGACCAATTTGAAGATTGTGATTGTTCTAGGAGGACACTATAATCCAGCGTCAAAAGTTGCAGGCTAATGAAAAGGAATAAAAAGAAATACTGAACTAAAGTTTGCAAAAAGGGTATAGGTCTTCTTAGTATTTTACCAAAGTGACCTCAGTCCTTAAGCAAGATAAATAAAATGTAGAAGGAATCTCTGGGGAGATTCTACCTGCTCCAAAGTTAAGGCTGAGTTTTGCACTTAAAGAAGGGATTCAAATTCCTTATTATGTATGGGAAATATAGTGTACCTTCCCCCAAATTACAGCATTTATTTTATGAGCACAGAATGAATTTTCTGATCATTTACAAGTAAATCTGTGTTAAAATTAAATTTTAACTTGGAAGTTTAAGAAATTTAACAGCCTGTGTTACATATTGTTTTTATCCCAAATGATATACATAACAGAATGTCACATACTCTTCAAAAATTTCAGGTAGTTAAAACTCATTGAAATCTCATACATAAGGTACTTTTGAAGATAGTATGTTGTAATTAAGCTAAGTTATTATTATAGACCAATATACAGGGCCAAGTCAATAACTCAGGTCACTGTTCAGTGTAGCTACTGTGACTTAAAGAGCAGCTCAACCAATCATCATATTTCTCTCCAGCTAATTAGTATACTGCAATTCCGTTGGTTGAGATAAGTCATTGTGGAAAGGGAGAGGAGTCTACACAAATTAATAATTCTCATTGATAGATTTCTTGGCCCTCAACTGTCATTGCTCTTAAAAATTCTATGGCTGCATGTAAGCAAATGAAGGGCCAGTACATGCTGGATGGTTTGTGTTGTTTCAATTGATGCAAAATAGCTATAAAGCTGGTGCTCAGATACTACAGCAATGAGAGCCACAAAAATCCATGGAAAGAGAGAGAAAGAGAGATAATGCTCCAGCTGTTTTGCATTGCTCCAAAGTGATGCAAAGCAGCCAGAGGAATCTGGCCTTAAAAATTAAAATATAAAAAGTAATTTAAAAGGTTGATATCATCTGTGATAAACTCATTAAATATCTGAGGGGTAGCTGTGTTAGTCTGTATCCACAAAAACAACGAGGAGTCCGGTGGCAGCTTAAAGACTAACAGATTTATTTGGGCATAAGCTTTTGTGGGTAAAAACCCACTTCATCAGATGCATGGAGTGAAAATTGCAGATACAGGCATAAATATATATTGGCACATGAAGAGAAGGGAGTTACCTTACAAGTGGAGAACCAATGTTAGGGTGGATGTGGTACATGCCTAATAATTGATGAGGTGTCAATACCAAGAGAGGGAAAATTGCTTTTGTAGTGAGCCAACCACTCCCAGTTCAAGCCCAAATTGATGGTGTTAAGTCTGCAAATGAATTGTAGCTCAGCAGTTTCTCTTTGAAGTCTGTTTTTGAAGTTTTTTTTGTTGAAGTATGGCTACTTTTAAACCTGTTAGTTAAACTCATTAAAGATATCACAACTCTTTAGGTCTCCCATTTTGCATTCACATGTGGCATTTTTAATAATAATAAAATAGGAAATTCCTGTGGAAAAACTATTTTATAATGGAGTTAAGGTTGAGAGTACATAATGGTATTTAAGGGTAAAAAAATTACATCACAAACACAAGCCTAATAACCCCAAGATATTCAGAGTTAAAGTTACTTTTAAATGACATCCAAATATGTTATGGTAAGGAAATGCACAGCTAAAGCACGCAGGCAACTTTAATGGGGGCTGTGTTGGACAGAAGCGACTTTGTCTGTACAAAGTGCAAGCTGGTCTCCATATTGGAAGAGAAGGTTCGAGGTCTGGAGAAACGAGTATCGACTCTGCGTTGCATAAGGGAAAATGAAGATTTCCTGGACAGACGTCAGGAGATGCTTCTACGGCCACAATGTTCTGAAGATTCAGAGCAGGCGCAGCAGGGACAGAAGGATGGTGAAGAAGTTTGGCAGCATGTGACCTCCAGAAGGAGAATGAGGAGCATCCATGTACCAGCAATGGAGATACAGGTGAGCAATCGTTTCCATGTTCTCTCTACAGGTACTAATGCGGAGAGTGTACTAGATGACCCATCTGAGGGAAGGGAGCAGAAGGAGACTCCACCGATTGGAAGGCAAAAGATGCACTGTCCTAGGGATGGGGATTCCACGACCACCATTCCCAAGAGGAGGAGGAGGGTGGTGGTGGTCGGGGACTCCCTCCTCAGGGGGACTGAGTCATCTATCTGCCGCCCCAACCGGGAAAACTGAGCGGTCTGCTGCTTGCCAGGAGCTAGGATACACGATGTGACGGAGAGACTGCCGAGACTCATCAAGCCCTTGGATCGCTACCCCTTCCTGCTTCTCCACGTGGGCACCAATGATACTGCCAAGAATGACCTTGAGCAGATCACTGCAGACTACGTGGCTCTGGGAAGAAGGATAAAGGAGTTTGAGGCGCAAGTGGTGTTCTCGTCCATCCTCCCTGTGCAAGGAAAAGGCCTGGGTAGAGACCGTCGAATCGTGGAAGTCAACGAATGGCTACGCAGGTGGTGTCGGAGAGAAGGCTTTGGATTCTTCGACCATGGGATGGTGTTCCAAGGAGGAGGAGTGCTAGGCAGAGATGGGCTCCACCTAACGAAGAGAGGGAAGAGCATCTTCGCCAGCAGGCTGGCTAACCTAGTGAGGAGGGCTTTAAACTAGGTTCACCGGGGGAAGGAGACCAAAGCCCTGAGGTAAGTGGGGAAATGGGATCCTGGGAGGAAGCACAAGCAGGAGAGAGCAAGAGGGGAGGACTCCTGTCTCATACTGAGAAAGAGGGATGATCGATGAGTTATCTTAAGTGCCTATACACAAATGCAAGAAGCCTGGGAAACAAGCAGGGAGAACTGGAAGTCCTGGCACAGTCAGGGAACTATGATGCGATTGGAATAACAGAGACTTGGTGGGATAACTCACATGACTGGAGTACTGTCATGGATGGATATAAACTGTTCAGGAAGGACAGGCAGGGCAGAAAAGGTGGGGGAGTTGCGTTGTATGTAAGAGAGGAGTATGACTGCTCAGAGCTCCGGTATGAAACTGCAGAAAACCCTGAGAGTCTCTGGATAAAGTTGAGAAGTGTGAGCAACAAGGGTGATGTCGTGGTCGGAGTCTGCTATCGACCACCAGACCAGGGGGATGAGGTGGACGAGGCTTTCTTCTGGCAACTAGCAGAAGTTGCTAGATCGCAGGCCCTGGTTCTCATGGGAGACTTTAATCACCCTGATATCTGCTGGGAGAGCAATACAGCGGTGCACAGACAATCCAGGAAGTTTTTGGAAAGTGTAGGGGACAATTTCCTGGTGCAAGTGCTGGAGGAACCAACTAGGGGCAGAGCTTTTCTTGACCTGCTGCTCACAAACCGGGAAGAATTAGTAGGGGATGCAAAAGTGGATGGGAACCTGGGAGGCAGTGACCATGAGATGGTCGAGTTCAGGATCCTGACACAAGGAAGAAAGGAGAGCAGTAGAATACGGACCCTGGACTTCAGAAAAGCAGACTTTGACTCCCTCAGGGAACAGATGGGCAGGATCCCCTGGGAGAATAACATGAAGGGAAAAGGGGTCCAGGAGAGCTGGCAGTATTTTAAAGAATCCTTATTGCAGTTGCAGGAACAAACCATCCCGATGTGTAGAAAGAATAGTAAATATGGCAGGCGACCAGCTTGGCTAAACAGTGAAATCCTTGCTGATCTTAAATGCAAAAAAGAAGCTTACAAGAAGTGGAAGATTGGACAAATGACCAGGGAGGAGTATAAAAATATTGCTCAGGCATGCAGGAGTGAAATCAGGAAGGCCAAATCACACTTGGAGTTGCAGCTAGCAAGAGATGTTAAGAGTAACAAGAAGGGTTTCTTCAGGTATGTTAGCAACAAGAAGAAAGTCAAGGAAAGTGTGGGCCCCTTACTGAATGAGGGAGGCAACCTAGTGACTGAGGATGTGGAAAAAGCTAATGTACTCAATGATTTTTTTGCCTCTGTCTTCACGAACAAGGTCAGCTCCCAGACTACTGCACTGAGCAGCACAGTATGGGGAGAAGGTGACCAGCCCTCGGTGGAGAAAGAAGTGGTTCGGGACTATTTAGAAAAACTGGACATGCACAAGTCCATGGGGCCGGATGCGCTGCATCCGAGGGTGCTAAAGGAGTTGGCGGATGAGATTGCAGAGCCATTAGCCATTATTTTTGAAAACTCATGGCGATCGGGGGAGGTCCCGGATGACTGGAAAAAGGCTAATGTAGTGCCCATCTTTAAAAAAGGGAAGAAGGAGGATCCGGGGAACTACAGGCCAGTCAGCCTCACCTCAGTCCCTGGAAAAATCATGGAGCAGGTCCTCAAGGAATCAATTATGAAACACTTAGAGGAGAGGAAAGTGATCAGGAACAGTCAGCATGGATTCACCAAGGGCAAGTCATGCCTGACTAACCTAATTGCCTTCTATGATGAGATAACTGGCTCTGTGGATGAGGGGAAAGCAGTGGATGTGTTATTCCTTGACTTTAGCAAAGCTTTTGATACAGTCTCCCACAGTATTCTTGCCGCCAAGTATGGGCTGGATGAATGGACTGTAAGGTGAATAGAAAGCTGGCTAGATCGTCGGGCTCAACGGGTAGTGATAAATGGCTCCATGTCTAGTTGGCAGCCGGTTTCAAGCGGAGTTCCCCAAGGGTCGGTCCGGGGGCCGGTTTTGTTTAATATCTTTATTAATGATCTGGAGGATGGTGTGGACTGCACTCTCAGCAAGTTTGCAGATGACACTAAACTGGGAGGCGTGGTAGATACACTAGAGGGTAGGGATCGGATACAGAGGGACCTAGACAAATTAGAGGATTGGACCAAAAAAAACCTGATGAGGTTCAACAAGGACAAGTGCAGAGTCCTGCGCTTAGGACGGAAGAATCCCATGCACTGCTACAGACTAGGGACCGAATGGCTGGGTAGCAGTTCTGCAGAAAAGGACCTAGGGGTCACAGTGGACGAGAAGCTGGATATGAGTCAACAGTGTGCTCTTGTTGCCAAGAAGGCTAATGGCATTTTGGGCTGTATAAGTAGGGGCATTGCCAGCAGATCGAGGAACGTGATCGTTCCCTTTTTTTCGACATTGGTGAGGTCTCATCTGGAATACTGTGTCCAGTTTTGGGCCCCACACTACAAGAAGGATGCGGAAAAATTGGAAAGACTCCAGCGGAGGGCAACAAAAATGATTAGGGGTCTGGAGCACATAACTTATGAGGAGAGGCTGAGGGAACTGGGATTGTTTAGTCTCCAGAAGAGAAGAAAGAGGGGGAATTTGATAGCTGCTTTCAACTACCTGAGGGGGGGTTCCAAAGAGGATGGAGCTCGGCTGTTTTCAGTGGTGGCAGATGACAGAACAAGGAGCAATGGTCTCAAGTTGCAGTTGGGGAGGTCTAGGTTGGATATTAGGAAAAACTTTTTCACTAGGAGGGTGGTGAAGCACTGGAATGCGTTACCTAGGGAGGTGGTGGAGTCTCCTTCTTTGGAGGTTTTTAAGGCCCGGCTTGACAAAGCCCTGGCTGGGATGATTTAGTTGGGAATTGGTCCTGCTTTGAGCTGGGGGTTGGACTAGATGACCTCCTGAGGTCCCTTCCAACCCTGATATTCTATGATTCTATGTGAGGGGAAATTAAAATCTAATTTCTCATTAAAAGTCAGGTTAATCTAATTTGAGATAACAAACACTAAAATTGTAATTATGATTATTGCATGCTGTTATTACAGGACATAGCTAAGGTTGTTTCCTTTAAATTACTGATGTCCACTGTCAAGCTTATCTCCAGTGTGATGTAGGTTTTCATTTCTTTTCTTTTTCTTTTTTTGTCAAGGACTATTAAACAAAGTCGACGTTATTCCACACTGCATGGAATGGAATAAGCATATCTTGTGTATTTGCTAGAGGAGCTAGTGCAAGTCAGGACTTGGGACCTCCTAAGGTCTGGGGAGCTATCTAAATGCTTCATCATTTATCCAAACTTTTGAGGTTTGCCTAGCTATAGTTCCTATCACTACAAAAATATTGTAGCTAAGATGAAGCGCAAGTAGCGCTTTACCATAAAGATAACAAGGCAAAAGGCAGTGGTGGCCTAAAGAAGGAGCATGAATCTGTAGGACTGATCTTAGGACTAATTGCCAGGAACTCCTGTATTCTAGTTCCTCCATGGGCATTGACTTACTGTGTGGCTTTGGGTAAATCGCTTAACTTATCTGCCTCAATTTCCCCACTGGTAAAATGGAAACACTAATATTTAATTTCATACCTAATGGGGAATTCAGCCTGACTGAGGTACTGTGCCACCTCAGTTCCCCTGGTTTTCAACAGGATTGGTGGGAGCACAGCCCCTTGCAGTATTGGTTGGGGCTGCACTGGGGATTAATTAGCTTATATTAGAATTGGGCTTTGAAAATACAGAGCACTCTATCTGTTCTGAGTAAGACAATACTATATTTGCTACAGGGTTGTATTATTGATGTCCCCTTATTATTCTGTGTTATTTTCATCAAGTAGTACTCAGAGGCCTCCGTCGAGATCAGGCACCATTGTGTTTACTGCTGCTGCTTTTAAATCTAATTGCTCTTTGCCACCACTAAATTTAAAGTGAAGTGTATTTATTGCTGCAGGAAGGAGCAATCATCTTTTTCCATCATCAGGATGACTCCTCCCTACCCCCTTCAAGCACTTGCAGTCCTCCCTAGTGTATAGCCCATTTAATAAAGCAGTGCATCGGGTCTCGGATTTAGACCTTGCTCTTAAATTGCTATAACAAAAATGAATTATTAGCACAGACGGTTGCACGTGAATAAATGTCTGTGGTTTTTGAGAATAAACGTCTCCACTTTACCTTGATGTTTATTTTTGATAAATGTCTTGTCATCTCAATGAGGAACCTGAGTCATTTAACCATCACTCATTGGAATGACACCTGAGCCTAGAGATTGTCTTGAAAGTTTCAGCGATTTAAGTCCCTGTCGCACTGCATTCCTTTTCTTTTCGTGGCATCAGGAAATTCCAGGTTGTGGGTGTGCATTTGATTACACATGCATGAATGCTTCAGCGCCCTCCCACCACTTATCACTTTGATTCTTATTAGCCAGCCTAACTCAAGCAGAAGAATTCCAATACTGTCTTTAAGGATCACCTGAGCAGAAGCTTCTGGATAAATTGTATTGTTCAGTGAATGCACCCAAAGTTCTGTGCAGCTAACTTGTCAGAAAACAACATAATTCTGTAGACTGAAGTACAAGGATTATGGTTATGACATAGTTTGCTCATTCTTTTCTATGAGGAATGAACTTCTGATACATAGGAATTGATTAGCTCCCAGGAGTCACCAGCTTCCCTCTTTCCAGATATGTGTACAGGAAACTCCAGGCCAGATCCAAAGCTGGTTAAAAAATGTATTGTTGCCAATTTACACCAGTTGAGGATCTGGCCTGGCTCTTTAAGATTTCCTAATTCTCATATAGGGACTGGGGCCCACATGGACCCTTCCTGCAACATTTTCTCAATTGTGGAACAGATTATGCTTTTCAACATCTGTTGTCTGCTGCTCTGTGTTCCAACCCTTGATTTTGCTCTGCTGTTTTTACTGTTCTTCTTTCCACTTCACTACCTCTGCATGGGACATCAGATACAGTAGTTACAAAGCAATCAAAACAAAACAAAAACCCAACCAGTGAAACAGATCAAAAATTAACTTTAGAGGTAACTAAATGTAGTCAGGGAGACCTATGCAGTGAACGAAGATAATATGGGAGGACATTTTGGAAAGAAGAAAGCCCATCAGATAGCTGAAACTGGCTTATGTATTCATAGGTGAGGACAGTTCTGGGGTGGCTTACATTTTCTTCTCTTTCTCAGACCCCTCCTTCTGATTTCCTTTGCATCTTTTCTTCTCCCTCCTTCTTTTCTTCTTTCCATGATCGCTCTTCTTGTCTTCTGTCTTCCCTTCTCTCTTCTTTTGCTTGTCTAATTTTGTGATATATACAGCTCATTCTTTAAGCCATAAGCCTTTCCCTGTGTCCCAGTGGAAAACTTTTCCTCCGGTTTCTCCATAATTTTGTTATTGATCTTTCAAGTAAACTTATAACCTCCACACAAATATTGTAACTTGGTTTTGTGCCATTCATTATTGGAAGTTCTTTAGCTAATGCTAGAGTAGCACAATATATTTTGTAAAGATTGGACATAATTATTTGAACTGAGCCTATTATTAATCAGACATGTTAGTTCTCAGTGGTCCTTCTACATATTGTTTGGCTTTTTTATCTTTGATAAAGGGCTGGATTGAAACTTTAGGCATAACCCAGATCAAAAGGTGGTCCATATAATGCATCAACTCAGGAGTAACCCAGAAGACATTATGACTCAGACACTCCTCTGAGCCACAATTCTTAACTTGCTCCTTCCTTGCTCTGTGGAGTAGTAATTAATTGCTAACCAATACCAGCTGGTTCTCTTTATAATCCCTTTTTATATTGTTTTCCTGGCCTCCTAACATAATTAGAAAATATCACAGAACCCACATTCCCAACACCAGGGGGGGGGGGAAAAACAGGATCTCTGGAGCTCTTAGCCCCACCTTCCCAGCTCCTAGCCATGGGAAAAATCTTCATGATTTAGGGATTTCCCTGAGCTTATTTCCCTGTTTGTACCCTACACATGCACCCTTTGTTTCTCACACAAAGAACTGATCTTTTCATGGACTTCTCCTGGTTTCTCTTCTTTTCTTCCCATATTGGCTGTTAAATCTCTTTTTTATATATTTTTTTTATTTCTATTTTCTCTCCCCCTTCCATCCTGATTTTCCCCCTGTGTATATCTATGGTCATGAAATTGTACGGCTCTGCTCCTGCTTTGTTGAACTGCTGGTCCCTTGTGGAAAGGCAAACCAGGCCTCAGCTCCCACTCAGGTACAATACTGACCTCACAATGTTGGGCTTTGTGCTGATAAGAAGACATCACCATGAAATGCTGAGATGCTCTTCTTGCTGTCTCTTTTCTTTCTCCCGTGGTTAGGCAGTATTTACTCCCTTTCTTTTTGATGAAAGTCTTTTACTAGCAGATAGAGAGCGGAATTCACTTCCACAATCCCTACAATCTTGAATAGAGGAGCTGAAATTGTCACTTATTCCCTTTACCTTTAGCTGGGGAGAGTTTTTAGGTGGTATTAAAATGGTATTAGCTGTCCCTTTTTTGAAAAAAAAGAGAAGAAGTTATCTGCTCCGGACAATCTTAGTGTGGTTACTTTTGTTGTGATTGGGTTCGATCCTGTTTTCTTGAAGACAAAACAGGACAAACACATCAAAGGACACGGAAAAGAATTGCAAAGATCGAAAATGCAGCTTTTGTCACGGCTGCTGACTTGCAACCTTGCTGCTGGAGAAACACAGGCAGAGCACATGGTCTGATTGGCCACTCCAAGACCTGGCAAATTTGTACCAGCACTGGGCTGTTTAGGGCGGTACTTTTAGCTGCCTCACTGACCACTGGTTCACGGCAGTGTTGCAAAACATGCAGTTTTGGCCAGCTCCACCAAACAAAAGGCAAAAAGGGAAAGATAGGAAATAAGGCGCAGAGGAGAAGAACTCATGAGGAGGGAATGGAACCAGGAAACCACATCTCACATTCCAGGAGCTGTTCAGAATTTAGACAAAGCCAATGGAGGTGGTGACGTCATCATTTCCCTCTCTGTGGCCCGGTCGGGTCAGGATGCCTTTCCTGGTAAGGATGATGATGGCCCAACAGTGATATGGTGAATTTGTGGACAATGGGAGAGAGCCCAAAGGACAGGAAATGGGCAAATATAATACCGGTCTATAAAAAGGGGAATAAGGGCAACCCAGGGAATTACAGACCAGTAAGCTTAATTTCTGTACCCAGAAAGATAAAGAAGCAAATAATCAAACAATCAATTTGTAAGCACCAAGAAGATATGCTGATAAGTAACAGTTAATATCAAACCAATCTAATATCCTTCTTTGACAGGATAAGAAGCCTTGTGGATAGGAGGGAAACAGTAGATGTGATATACCCTGGCATTAGTAAGACTTTTGATACTGTTTCAGATGAACTTCTCATAAACAAACTAGATAAAAATAGCCTAGACGAACCTACTGTAAGGTGGGTACACGACCAGTTGGAAAAGCATACTCAGAGAGAGTTATCAATGGTTCATAATCAAGCTGGAAGGACATATAGAATGGGGTCCCACAGGTATCGGTCCTGGATCTGGTTCTAGTCATCTTCACAAATGATTTGGATAATGGCATAGAGCAGGGATCAGCAACCTTTGGCACGTGGCCCGTCAGGGAAATCTGCTTGCAGGCTGGGACGGATTGTTTACCTGCAACGTCCACAAGTTCAGACGATCGCGGTTCCCGCTGGCGCGGTTCACCAGCACATCCCTCGGCCCACACTGCTTCCCGCAGCCCCCACTGGCCTGGAGGTTGCTGATCCTTGCGCTATACAAACATATAATAAATGATACTCCTAGCCTCAAAGAGCTATGGGAGACATATGGCTAACTCTCTGCAAACTACCCTGAAAAATTACCAGTCCTCATGCCAAGGTTTAGTCGAGAGCACAGTTTTGTTTTGTTTTGTTTTTTTACAACCAAGTTAAACATAGTGAGTGAAAATAGTGGTTTATAGAGGAAGTGCTGACAAACTTTACTGCAGCAGCCTGGAAAATGCCGCTATAATAATAATGGCAAGTGTGCCCTTATCCCAGCAAGAAAAATGTAAGGAATTTTGATTTTACACAGAATGAGCTATTACTTATGTCTACCACCAAGAAATAGAGTACCTGGAAAAAAATACATTAAAGTTTTTTTCCAAAAGAAAACTAAAAATAAAAAAGATGAGATGTGACTCAGGCTTTCAAACAATAAAAATAGCAAGATGAAAGAACTAGGTTGCTTCATTGCCTAGAGAAATGGCTAGAATCTTTAAAAAGTCTGAAACCTGATTGTGAAAGATTCACTTTTATGGGCTGCTAAGAAGGTGTTGACCTTCGTCATCAATAGACAGCCTAAGCTTTTGTGGTTTTCAGCAGTAAAGGAAGTGATTAAGAAGTCATCCTATTGAAATGTCAACTGCAAAAATCTCTAGTTCGAATCTCAGTGTAGCTGTTGTCTGCATACACACACACACAAAAAATATCTGTAAATTTGACACAGATATATCTTGTTTTATTTTTAAGTGACAAACCTGGTATGCCTTTACTTTTTGGACTGATGAGGATATCTGGAATCTGGTACAAATGCAGTTATGATAGTTGACGTTTAGCTAATAGCCTGTTTGGTGGGGGTGGGGACTTTGGATGTGTTTTGCAATAGTACTATATATTTGCACCCACCCCTGAGAACTGAAATGTAGGTCACTGAACTGTAGGGATAACAACGGTGTAGTGGGTCCCTGAAAAATGGGATTGCTTGCATGCTTTTTATGACGACTTCTGTTCCAGCACTGGTATAAATGTGTAAATAAACAAGTTACAGTTAGAATATACCCAGATGTCATGTCACTGAAGTTTCCTCCACTAGGAAGCTTCTCTGAAAAGCTCCAGAAATGTGTTACTGCTCAGCAGAAGGGCAAAAATATGATAAATCCTTAGAAACAGATGCCATTTCCAAATACAGCTGAGTGACTAATTTTTTTTTTCAGTTTAAAGGCCTAACTGAAAAATTAAAACAGAACCAAAAAAAAAAACAAAAAAACCCACAGTTCAATTTGAACTAATAACTGAACTTTTCTGTTTTTCTCAAACAAAAAAATGAAAACATTTAATTTCAAGTTGAATGAAATGTTTCATAATTTTCATTTAGCTTTAGGTCATTTGGGATGTTTATTTTCCTTGTCAGTAGCCAGCACAGGAGCATGTAACTCACTGTCAGAAAAGCTAAGGACCTGACACGACTCTGACGTCGATAGGCTTCGCGTCACACACACGTACATCCACACCCATGTGCGCACACAACTTCTCCTCCACTAAAATTCACTACTCTGCCTGCTCTCGAATGAAGGAAAGAATATCAAAACAACAAGAAAAGAAGCGAATGTTCTAACCCATCCAATTTGCCTCTGGCCAAATGGAGAGAAGCATAAAATCAGGTTTCTGAGTTGACTACTCCGATTATTTACATTTTGTTGGTCACATAAATACCATGGACAGGTGCATGAAATAAAAATCTTAATCTGTTTGTTATGTACCATTGGCTCATTTTAATGTCACTGGTGTGGTTAATAGTGACACTTAAATACTGTCCTCTTTAGGAGCTTGATCCTGCAAGATGCTGGGCTTAAAGCCCTGATCCTGGAAAACATATAAGCATGGTCTTACCTGTAGGTACGTGAATAGTCTCATAGTCTTTAATGGGACTACTCACGTGCTTAAAGTTAACCACATGCTTAACTGCTTTGCCAGATTGGGGCCAAACTTCTCACCTGCTTGCAGGATCAGGGCCTGGATGACAAAGTGCAATTCACGTCTCTGTCAGAGCAGCTGGGCCAAATTCATCTTTGGTGTAATTCTGTTTGAGTCAATGCTGAATTTAGCCCGCTGTTTCTGTCTGTAGCTGCAGAAAGATAGCACTGTATCATTTCATGTTTGGAAAGGCTTCTTTGTAATTATAAGGGCTAAAAACTTTTTTGTTTAAATTCTGAAGAAACTAATGGGGTCACCTGAGAAGTGACAGAAGAACTTAACAACAGGTGGCATCTAAAATGCCAGTATGATTTAGCTGTACATGCTGCTTTCATCTGATGACAGATGATAAGAGGGAGTTGAAGGTAGAACCTAACTAGTTACAGAATAAAAAGGCATGAGGAGCAGAACTGGTGCATTGAATGAAGGTTGCTAGGTAGGCTACTTTCCCTTAGGAGGGCCTTCTTAACCATTATAAGAGCAGAACAATCAATGAGCTAAAATTAGAAGATTTTAAAGATAACTTACGTGACATAAGACTTCTTCAGTAAAAATAACACATTTTAAAATTGAAACCTTTCCATGTGAAAGCAGCTGATTCTATTACAAAGAAAACCAACAAAAGCTTTGTTGGGATACCTGGCACATCTGTGAATTATAGTATATGTGCAAGAAAGAAGTACACCTCTACCCCGATATAACGCGACCCGATATAACACGAATTTGGATATAACGTGGTAAAGCAGTGCTCCGGGGGGGGGGGGGGCTATGCACTCCGGTGGATCAAAGCAAGTTCGATATAACGCGGTTTCACCTAGAACGCGGTAAGATTTTTTTGGCTCCCGAGGACAACGTTATACGGAGGTAGAGGTGTAACTCCAAAATACATGGAAAGCTATTCTTGGTTGTGTACCACAAATAAGCTTGAGAATCCACTAAGTAAATTTAGAAGAGCTGCCCTCTGGAAATGATGATGAGTTGCCCCTCCATGTTCACATTGATTCATGATAAGCATTTTAGATTATTTTTGTTTTTAATACAAATCCTTTCTTTCGTTGTGTGCTAGATTGCTTGCTACTGTAAGGAACCTAGTTTTGCAGTAAACTGTTCCAAAATAAAGAATGGGCATTTTAACAAAAGTCTTTCAGGAAAATACTTATCTGACAAAGATAATGATTTTCTAATAGCTTTTTCCTAAAAGTGTCCTTTATTGAGGCAGTGATTAAAGTGTATCCCCGCTGAGTTATAACGTCCTTCCATAGTACAACTTAACGTCACGTTAATCAACTTGAACACATAAAAATACAATAGGAGGGGAGGCTGGTGGTGTAGATCTATCTGATACATCGGGGTCACCAGTGATTGCAAAAATATGAGTCTACATTTTTACAAGAAAGGGTCGTGGCCTGATTTTTTTTTTTTTTTGTGCTTAGTTATTTTAAACTTTGCTCATAAGGATGGTTCCTGAGGGCACCTGTGGCCTGCTCCTGCTCCCATCACAGCCACTATGAAAACTCCTATTGAACTTGTTTTTTTGAGTTTTGGGGGGATACAGTGGAGTAATTCAGTCATGCTCCATCATATCTCAGTACCGTACATACAGTAAAATGCTGGACACTTAAGGCAACATTTTCAAGAAAATTTGAGTGACTTAAGAGTCCTAAGTCCCATTTTCAAAAGTGACTTAGGTGTCATTGAAAGTCAGAGCATTCACAGGAATAAAAATTTGAGACTTCTGGAAGGGCCCCTTTTGTGCTCCCTCCACTTCCCCGGGGCCGGAGGAGCTCATTCTCCTTCCTCAGCCCCTGGGCCAGAGGAGCTCTGGGACACCCCACAGCCCCGGGGCCGGAGGAGCTCACTCTCCTGCCTCTGTGGCCCCAGGGCTGGAGAAGCTTGCCCCCCCCTTGTGCATGCCCCTGTGAAAATCAATGGGACTCAAGCTCCAAAATCACTTAGAAGCTTTTGAGAATTTCACCCTTAATCTAAAACTGCAGTCAGGGCCGGCTCCAGGTTTTCTGCCGCCCCAAGCGGGCGGGGGGGGGGGGGCGGAAATGGCACTTCGGCGGCAGCTCAATCGCGCCGCTCCATTCTTCGGTGGCAGTTCAGCGGCGGGTCCTTCACTCCCTCTCTTCCTCTTCGGCGGCACTTCGGCGGCAGCTCAAAGAGGAAGAGAGGGACTGAGTGACCCGCTGCCGAATTCTCGCCGAAGACCCGGACGTACCGCCCCAATAGCGGACGGAGTGCCACCCCTTTGTATTGGCCGCCCCAAGCACCTGCTTCCTTAGTTGGTGCCTGGAGCCGGCCCTGACTGCAGGCAGCATTGAGCAATCACAACTCCAGGTCATTATGCAGGTTTCTTTAAAAAAAAAAAGGTGCATGTTATAAAACAGGTAAAATTGACACCTATTTCAAGGGTAGCTTCCTTCAGCTGCTTGGGGCTGCCGTTCCAAAAGCTTGCTATAAATATGGTCACTTTGGCATCCAGCCGGGATTGTGCTGAGTGTTTTCAGCTCCAAATCAAGTCAATGGGAGATGTGGGTGCTCGGTGCATCACAGCAGAGGGCCTTTGAAATCCCCTTAAATCAGGCTCTAACATATTGCTTCCCCGTCTATACAGGACCGGCTCCAGGGTTTTTGCCGCCCCAAGCGGCGGGGGAAAAAAAAAAGCCGCGATTGCAATTGCGATCAGCGGCACTCCGGCGGCAGCTCCACCGCGCCGCTTTCTTCTTCAGCGGGAATTCGGCGGCAGGTGCTTCCCTCTGAGAGGGACCCGCCGCCGAACAGCCCGATGTGCCGCCCCTTCCCCTTGGCCGCCCCAAGCACCTACTTGCTGTGCTGGTGCCTGGAGCCGGCCCTGCGTCTATAGTATTTGTAGAGGCCTGAAAATGCTTTTCTGGAGGCAGCTCTTCTAAAGCCAATTTCTCAACCTAGAGGTTGGGAACCGATGTCTGCGGGTTGTGACTACCTTGCTATTCCAATTCTGTGAAATGGGAGAGGGGTCCCAGTTAGATCCCATCTAGATGAGAGGAGGCCTAGGGTGATCAGGTGGGTCGCAACATGACAAAGCTTTGGAACCCCTGTTTTACGCTGTGACTGACAAAAAACATGGTCTCATGTGGCCTACAATGCCGCCACCTGTTTTCTTCGCTCTCTTTTCTCTTTTTCTTTTTCAAATGCACATTGCCCTAAACAGTGAATCTGATGGATCACTGTGCGATGGTGTCCACAGACATATTTCCTGCAGTAAGCCCCACCGTACTCAATGGAGACCTTTACCGAGGGTGAAAAAGTTTGCGATGTGTAATATTTTAAAATCTGTTTTTGCTCAAACAAATCATTGCATCTGTTTTGTATCTATCATTCATACAATCTGTACTTGTATTTAAGCACTTTAAATGTGTAGGAGATTGTTTAACTGTAATGCGAGGTTAGAGGCCAAACCTTTCTGCTTAACAAGCCATTCTGAAAGACAGTCGCCATTAAACCTACCACCATTAAGGTTCTCATAATAAATTGAAAAATGAAAAAAAAGTCCTTCTGCCTCCCACACTTCTAGACTGAGTTCAGAAGAGGCAGCTGTGAAGGGGGGGGAAAAATGAATCTGAAGTCTATTATGCAAGCTAGCAGTCAGCTTTGTAATATGGTTCAGGCCACCTCTCTCTTTCTGAGAAAAGTAATGCAGAGATGAAGACTGAGCCTGATTCTGCATTCTGTTACGCTGGTTTGATGCCTCTGTACCTCCATCAAAATGGAGTACAGAATTGGACCTTTCGGCTTTTATGTTTTTTAATAGCAATGGTAACCTGTGGAGTCTCTATACATGAGATGAGCCTGAACCATCAGCCCAGATGTGAATGATCTCAGACTTGGCTCACATTAGGATCCATCTTGGAAATGTGCAGTTACGACCCCGCTCTAATGCCCTCCGCGGTCTGATTTTTGTCAAACATCCCACAGCTCCCATTACCTCAATGCCTGAAAATCAGGCAATGGTTTTCTCTTGAGATGACTTTGGGCAGTCCATGAAAGTGTGCATTGTGGGTCAATCAACCACAGATGATTCCTTCTGAGATGAAGGGCCTGACTCTTCCATTCCTGTTGTACCAGTAGCTCCCACTGAAGGGGCTGAGGGTTAAGCCCTAGGACTCTGTATTAACTAATAACAATTTAGGACTAGATTTTGTCACAAAGATACAGTCCAAACTGCAATCTAGTCCTTAGTATTTTTGTTTCCGTGAGCCCTAAATAAGAATCTATGAAAGATGCAGTTTTTTGCATGTCATCTATGTAAGATACAGAGACACTGATGTCACCGTTAAAAAGATACCCTTTGCCAACAGCTACCAAACAGTATCTGACACCTTATTTATTGCCATATGCACAGAATAACTATGCAGTCTCTGATAAGCTGTGTGCTAACTGCTGGTGAATGTTGACTGGTAATGGTGCCAGCAGTAGATGTGCTGAATAAAATACTTACATGCATTGTTTACTTTGCAGCAGTTTAGAATTCTAAACCTTTCCACATTTTCTCATAGGACGTTCTGCTTTCTTCAATGAGTCATGGAGTCAGCAAGCAACACAGGTTTTGGGAACATCATAAACAAGGTGTGCCAAAATGAAACCTCCCCAAAAGCAAATGCTAGTAGGGAGCCAACCATAGCAGCCAACAAACTGAATGATATTCCGGAAGCATTGCAAGAGGTGAAAAAACACCCCGGGGAAACAGCAGTAGAAAATGTATTGGAGAGAATAAAAATGGCAAAGAATGGCAAGGAAAAACAAAGTAATGATTTAGACAGAGCAGGATTTAAACGGAAATTAGAAAGTGAAGAAAAGCCAGCTGTGAAAAAAGAAGCAAGAATGTTAGAGCTTGATAATCAGTTAGCCACAACGCCTCTGCCTCATATTCCTCTGAAAAGTCTAATGGATGTGGAAATAAAGTTGGTCTACATTGATGAGGAGGATATTACATATGAGTTTGTTGGGACCATGGCATCTACCAGCACACAATCAACGTGTCGAGATGTTGAAATAGTAGACTCTCTGAGTGCACCTAATTTCAGCTTTCTGCCACAGATTGACAAATGGCTTCAGGTAGCCTTAAAAGATGCCAGCACTTGCTATAGACAAAAGAAGTATGCAGTAGCAGCAGGGCAGCTCAGAACAGCACTTGAGGTATGAGATTAAAGTAGTATAGATTAATGGCAGAAAACTATGAAATGCAAGGCTATGATTGCACTGAGTGGTTCTGACAACATCATAATGAGCAACGGTCACAA
Source organism: Emys orbicularis (assembly GCF_028017835.1). Classification (NCBI taxonomy): domain Eukaryota; kingdom Metazoa; phylum Chordata; order Testudines; family Emydidae; genus Emys; species Emys orbicularis. The sequence goes on along the minus strand of NC_088691.1, from coordinate 92,714,679 downwards.
TCTTGCAATGTGATTTCAGGCCAAATCTGCAAACTAAGGGATATACATAAATCCTGGGGTTTGTGAGGCATTATAATAAACACAACAAAGCTCAAGTGATTTGTGGTGTTAACTGAACCCTAATGTACTGTAATATACTGTATGAGGGGGAAAATGTGACTGCTAGGATAAATGCATTGTTGCTCTATCACTTTATTTACTCCTGTATTCTACAGAAAGCAAGGATGGATCAGTGGTTAGGACATGAGCCACTTCAAAGACTTGGGTTCAAGTCCCTACTTTGCCACAATGTGGCCTTGAGCAAGTCATTCTCTCTCTCTGTGCTTCCATTCCCCATCTGTACAATGGGGATAAATAGTACTTTCATACTTCATTGGGGTGTTTGCAAGGATAAACACATTAAACCTCATAAGGTACTCAGATACTGCAGTAATAGGGATCCTATGAGGATCAATGTTTCTCCTTGTTCATTGCCATTACTATCCATCTTTAACCCCAACTTTTTCCTGTCGCCTTATGAACAGATCTGTGTTGGGCTTATTATTATTATTAGAGCTATGCAAACAATAGTTATTTTGATTCAGTAGCCCAACCAAAGAAAAAAATAATTATGGGTCAAACTAAACACTTTTTCATTTTTGAGTTTTTTAACTTAAAATTGAAGCAAATTTCAAAACAAAAAGTGCTTTAGAATCAAAACACTTTCTTTTGAGAATGTCGACACAAAATGTTTTGATTTTTGGGGAGGAGGAGGGAATTTTCTCTTTGTTTTTCAAGCAAAACAATTCAGTGAATTTGACACAAATCTGTGAAATGTTTCAGTTGACCTGAATCTGCATGTAAAACTTTAGCTGAAAAAATTCACCCAGCTCTAACTGTTATGTCCGTCTTGTGAGGGAATGTGACATCAGAGGTAAATAAACCAATTATCATTTTCTACTTTCTCCCTTAATGCATTTGCATCTTATTAGTTAAAAATGTATCATAATATTTTTAATGAAAAATCAAATCTTTGGATGCATATCTGAAAAAAAAGATATTTTGATTCATATTTCATTCACTGTAACTGGATCAGAACTACAGAAGCAAAGTGAACCTGGATGATCTGAAACCCCACACCTCTTATGCTCCCATTTACTGTATACTAAAATTCTCATGTTCATCTGAATCCCTGTTTATCTACATTACTTTAATGTATCCCATTGTAATATTAGATGATTCACTGCCATTTGTTGCAAATAGAAATGTATATAGACAGACAACTGAGGGCTGATGGACCACAGTGAGTGAGAAGAAAATAATTCTATGTTCCCTTATACCATGCAGGACAATGGGTACAGGTCTGCCTACCAGGAGATGGAGACAGGAGTAAAGCAACATTTTTGTCACTTGTCCAATAAAAGGAAAGGATCCTGCCCTGTTGTTTTCCTCTTCCAGCAGATATGCCTGTAAATAGTTCTTTCAGTGGCCAGGCAACAGTAGACTTTGGTTATTTATTACTTTTAATTTGATGATTTCCACCCCATTCCTCCAGTCACTTATCTTCTGCTGGGATTAGACAGGCTGTAGAGTGCTTTGCAGGGAAGACTTTGAGTTTGTGTGAAGTTGTGTTTTGCTCTCATATTCCTTAGAGCTCTCTATGGGGAGGTAACCCCTGGCTGCTATGTGTGGTTCTTTTTCTCCTAATTATCAGGGATCAATCTGCTAGACAGAAGCCCTCTGTGGATATAGCCCAATTTTTCTCACCAACTAAGAGACCAGAGCTTCAGCTTCAGTGATGATTGCAAAATCTCAGCTGCTCCAGACACAAAAGAAGTAAGATCTTGGCTAAGATTTCCAAAACCGAGAGATGATTTTGAGTGACTATTCTTAGTGGCCCAAGCACCTTAAAGGAATCTAATCTTCAGAGGGCGGATGCTCTGCACTTTCTGAAAAATCAGGCTCCCAAAATTAAAGTTCCCAAAATCCCTAGTCACTTTTGAAAATCTTGGCCAAGTTTGTGAGTGAGGTACCATAGTTTCACCAGTGCTATAATAACTTCCTAGATGAATGGAATAAAAGGAGGAATTCCCATGGCTTTAATAAGAATACAGTGAATTCTATTGGAAGAGAAGGAAGAGAAAAATTGTGAAATCTTTAGGAAGCCACAGCATTGCAAAGTTATGCCCAGATTTCTTTGGTGCTGCCAGTCTCAGTTAATTATATTGGAAATCCCTTGTATTATAACCGTGTAATTCAGACTGTGCCAGTAGAAGTCATGGTTCATAATAATCACATAATGGGCAAGGAATTAGACGTAATCAGATTTTAGTTTCCTTGTCGTGTTTCCATAATGCTGCTATAAAACCGACATAATCGCAAAAAAGCACCAGTTTTTTTACATCTTTATCAGATTGATGTACAGTCGCTCTCTCTCTTGCTCTTGCTCTCTCCTCTTTTAAACAATGAAAAATAACAGAAATTGGATTACAATTGCCGGGAACAGGCTATGATAAACTGTTTGCTTGTGTGCAGAATCAACCTTAATGATGTCATCAGTCTCTCTTAATCATTAGTGATTAGCCTGTTACCCTTGTATCATGCTGCAGCCAAAGGCTGCATCAAAAGAACTGATATTACAGCATTTTGAAGGTAGTGTCTCCAGAAGTTCATGTAGGTGCCCTATAAAGCTTGAGTGATGGCCACTATCCTCACAGATAAGGCGACAGCCCAAGTTAGTCTTGCCTTTTTTCCAATAAGTATTGCAAAATCTCACCCATAAAGGGCTATTAAGAATTTGGAAGCTAGAAGTTTTACCTACCCTGATGTTAGGCTCCTAAGTCATATTTAGACTCTAAAACAAGTGGCCTGATTTTTAAAAGTGCCAAGCATATAGCAGACTCTACCTCTCCTCCACCATCCCCCTTAACTTCACTGAGCCATCATCTTGGCCATTATCTTTATCAAAAAGTACATAGATTTCTATTTTGGCTTTATGAAGGAGGACAGGAAAATGTTGATTCTACACAGAAGTCATTAAAAAGGCAAATTATTTTGAGGGTGATGCTTATTGACATCTGGCCTAGCTTTCCGGTTTCTAAGGACTAATCTCAAAGGGACTGATATTTAGACCCTTATTTTAGACACTTTATTGAGCAAATCAAGGTGACTGGAAGTTGTAGTTATTTAACTCATCTCTTCCTGCAAATGTCCACAAAATGTCTCCATGCTTTATAATTATGTGCAAAAACATAAGTATCAGAATAGCCATACTGGGTCAGACCAATGGTCCATCTAGCCCAGTATCCTGTCTTCAACAGTGACCAATGCCAGATGCTTCTGAGGGAATGAACAGAACAGGTAATCATCAAGTGATTCATCCCCTGTTGCCCATTCCCAGCTTCTGGCAACAGAAGCTAGGGACACTTCAGAGCATGATTTTGCATCCCTGCCCATCCTGGCTAATAGCCATTGATGGACCCTATCGTCCATGAACTTATTCAGTTCTTTTTTGAACCCTGTTTTAATCTTGGCCTTAACAACATCCTCTGGCAAGGAGTTCTACAGGTTGACTATGTGTTGTGTGAAGAAATACTTCCTTTTGTTTGTTTTAAACCTTCTGTCTATTAATTTCATCTGGTAACCCCTAGTTCTTGTGTTATGAGAAGGAATAAATAACACTTCCTTATTTACTTTCTCCATTATTTTATCATATCTTCCCTTAGTTGTCTCTTTTACAATTTGAAAAGTCCTAGTCCTAATAATCATATGGAAGGTGTTCCATACCCCTAATAATTTTTGTTGCCCTTTGAATTCCATCTGCCATTTTTTCATCAGTCACCCAGTTATGCAAGATCCCTTTGTAACTCTTCACAGTCTGCTTTGGACTTAACTATCTTGCATAATTTTGTATCGTCTATAAATTTGCCATCTCATTGTTTACCCCTTTTTCCAGATCATTTATCAATATGTTGAACAGCATTGATCCCAGTACAGATCCCTGGGGGACTCCACTACTTACCTCTCTCCATTCTGAAAACTGACCATACATTCCTACCCTTTGTTTCCTGTCTTTTAACCAGTTACCAATCCATGAGAGGACCTTCCCTCTTATCCCATGACAGCTTATTTTGATTAAGAGCCTTTGGTGAGGGACCTTGTCAAAGGCTTTCTGAAAGTCCAAGTACACTATATCCACTTATCGCCCTTGTTCACCAGTTTGTTGACCCCCCCTTAAAAAATTATAATAGAGTGGTGAGGCATGATTTCCCTTTACAAAAGCCATGTGGACTCTTCCACAACAAATTGTGTTCATCTATGTGTCTGGTTATTCTGTTCTTCACTATAGTTTCAACCAGTTTGCCTCATACTGAAGGTAGACTTACTGGCCTGTAATTGCCAGAATCATATCTGGAGCTTTTTAAAAAAAATTGATGTCACATTAGCTATCCTCCAGTCATCTGGTACAAAAGCTGATTTAAGTGATAGGTTACATACCACAGTTAGTAGTTCTGCAATTTCATATTTGAGTTCCTTCAGAACTCTTGGGTGAATACCATCTGGTCCCGGTGACTTATTACTATTTAATTTATCAATTTGTTCCAAAACCACCTCTATTGACACCTGAATCCAGGACACTTCCTCAGATTTGTCATCTAAAAAACTGACTCAGGTGTGGGAATCTCCCTCCCATCCTCTGCAGTGAAGAATGCAAAGAATTCATTTAGCTTCTCTGCAATGGCCTTGTTTTCCTTGCGTGCTGCTTTAGCACCTCGATTGTCCAGTGGCCCCACTAATTGTTTAGCAGGCTTCCTGCTTCTGATGTACTTTAAAAAAAAATTGCTGTTAGTTTTTGTGTCTTTTGCTCGTTACTCTTCAGATTCTTTTTTGGCCTGCCTAATTATAGTTTTACACTTGACTGCCAATAAGTTAATGAACATTATGGTTAAGAGTTTTCATGCACGTGGGCCAGGAAATTCAAACTTATGGTTCCCAAAGCAACTGTCAGTAAGACACTTGGCACCTCAACTGAGTCTCCAACTGCAAAACAATCACAGATACCATTCAGATTTAAGGAAAGAAATTATTGTTTTATCCTGACATATCATTTGTTTATTTTGAGTCTGAGGCACCAATCCAGAAAAAGCATACTCCAAGGTTTAATTGCATGAGCAGTTCCATTGGAGTCAAGTGCTACCATAACACAAACAATCATTAACAATAATAGCACTTATTTTCTTAAAATATCCTTTGCACACCTACCTATAGGTTTTTACAGCATCAACACTCTTCTGTCCTTGCTTTAGAGGTGCTGCCCTGCACTAGTGACACTATCCTTGTATTTCTCAGAGTATGTTCTATGTACTAACCTGATAGTAAATGTGCACATGTAAATGTTGATTTTGAAAATCTAACTCTAAAGATGTCACATTTCATTAATCAAGGGAAAATATTTGGAGAAGAGGAAAATTGAATTTCTTGTCTCATTCAGAGACTCTTATATATAAGCCTACATCCTCACTACAGGGGGGGGTCGATTTAAGATACGCAAATTCAGCTACGCGAATAGCGTAGCTGAATTCGACGTATCAGATCCGACTTACCCTGTTGTGAGGACGGTGGCAAAATCGACTGCCGCGGCTCCCAGTCGACGGCGCTTACTCCCACCTCCGCTGGTGGAGTAAGCGCGTCGATTCGGGGATCGATTGTCGCGTCCTGACGAGACGCGATAAGTCGATCCCCAAGAGATCGATTTCTACCCGCCGATTCAGGCGGGTAGTGTAGACCTAGCCTTAGAAAGCATGCTATTGATCACCACAGATGCAATAAAAGTGCTGTTATCAAGAGAAGAATAAGTTGCTTTTCACCATTTCTGTACTATTTATCAGCCATTAAAATAATCAGACAGGATTTTTTGCTGCATTACACTTGATCTGGGGTAGGACAAAATAATGCTTCCTTGGAGAACTCTCATCAATGGAGCTTAAGAATTAAGTGGTTTCTGCCACTAGCAAGGAGAACACCTGAAGAAATTGGTTTACTGTCCCTGTATCTTGGCAATATGGTATGTGGAGAGGAAAGCTCTGTAAATTCACCTTAGTTTTTAGCCTCCATCTGTTGGAACAGAAGGAAACATCTGGATTGCTATGAGGGGATATGAGAAATAACTCTTCCGCTTAATCAGGTGTAACACCGCCAGACCCCGGTTGTTGGCGGGCGGGATTGAACCTGGGACCTCTGGAGCTTAGTGCGTGAGCCTCTACCGCATGAGCTAAAATCTCACGCTCTCACTTGCTCGCTCTCTCTCTCGTTGCCACTAGATGGTACAGAACACCACACCCAGGAGGTGTGTGGGTTACAAAAGCTCTACAAAACCCAGACTTACATATGTCAAAAAATATTGTTGTGGCCATTTGTTAATAACTTAGCTAGCAAGAAACATGATGCCTTGGGGGGGAGGGGGGGGGAGAGGGTCAAAAGAGCTGATCTTAAATCTGATCTTAAATTAATCTTCCCAGCATCAGAAAGTGTAAAAATACTTCATAAACATCATGCTATGTCATACATCTTTTAAAACTTTAAATTTTGCATTCTGTTGTCCTGAAAATATTTTTCTCCTGGTCATTAAACCAAGAAATGAAAGAAGCTAACAACTACTCTGTTACTTAAGAGCATAGAAAGAATCCCACAGTATTGCAGTACATACTATATCCAGAGTGGAGTGTGTCTCTGGGATATGAAATTCATCCCACGAGTGAGGTGAAGACCTCAAATAAAGTGTGATTAATTCACAAGAGTGCTATTGTGGTCTTTTTCATGAGCTGGATTATTTCCATATTCCACAGATGGCTATTATGGGCTCTGTGTCTGTGACACTGAAACAAGCATTAGTGTCTTTTTTTTTTAAGTGCACTTTCTGATTTTAAATTAACCCTCTGTGTGAGTTGCTGTTGCCTTGTGAAACAAGCTTTTGGCAGGGACACTCTCTCCACCTTCTCAACAACACCATCCTTGAAGGCCAGACATTTGGGGAGAGAAAATTAAGGTGGTAGGGTACGATGGGCATAATTACAATTAGGCAATAAGATCCAACATAGCCTTCCATCATGTGGCTTATGACACGCCTTCTGTGCAAATGAGGCAGGAAGCAAAGATGAGTATTTCCCAAGCAGCTGCAACACCTACACAAAACAGAAGGTTAATCTGAAATAGCATGGTCAGATAGTGCCTACTAGGCACATCTGGCCTGCATGGAGTCAATGTAGACCCCTCTGCTGCAGTGGGCGCTTTAGGAGGCATTGAGCACAGTGTCTGCTAGCTAGAGCTCTTAGGGCGTGCAGCCACTGCACCATGCTTGGAGATATATGGGATATATTCTTTTCTGCAGCCAGTAAACTCTTACTAGCTGCTCTGAGGGATTGGGGGCAGCCATTTACTGCCTTCTCCATGTTCCTTCCTGTGCCTTTTGGCATGTCTTGTGTCCCAGGGAGTACACAGGGGACTGCAATTATAGCTGATTCATGCACAGGCATGCAAGAGAAGAGAGGGCATCTCCATGTTATTTCCTCCAACCCCTCCTCATTGTGCCCCTGAACAAGCCAGCTACAGTCTGACCTCTATGAACAGAAAAATCCCATGGGCTGAAGCTGGAAATTCAGTCTCTGTACTGTATTGCTTTTCAGAACTGAATCAGACCCGGAAAAATTTTTGAAGGAGAAAGTAGTTAAGGACCTTGAGGTGAATGGCAATTGGGACAAATTACAACATGGGTTTACGAAAGGCAGATCGTGCCAAACCAACCTGATCTCCTTCTTTGAGAAAGTAACAGACCTTCTAGATAAAGGAAATGCGGTGGATCTAATATACCTCGATTTTAGTAAAGCGTTTGATACTGTGCCGCATGAGGAATTATTGGTTAAATTATAAAAGATGGGGATCGATATGAAAATCCAGAGGTGGATAAAGAACTGGTTAAAGGGGAGACTGCAGCGGGTAGTACTGAAAGGTGAACTGTCAGGTTGGACGGAGGTCACCAGTGGGGTTCCTCAAGGTTCGGTTTTGGGTCCGATTTTATTTAATCTATTCATTACTGACCTCGGAACCGAATGTAGGAGTGGGCTGATAAAGTTTGCGGATGACACAAAGTTGGGAGGTATTGCCAATTCGGAGAAGGATCGGGATATTCTGCAGGGAGACTTGGATGACCTTGTAAATTGGAGTAATACTAATAGGATGAGATTTAATAGTGAGAAGTGTAAGGTGATGCATTTAGGGATGACTAACAAGAATTTTAGTTATAAGCTGGGGACGCGTCAGTTGGAAGTGACGGAGGAGGAGAAGGACCTCGGAGTCCTGGTTGATCGCAGGATGACTATGAATCGGCAATGTGACGTGGCTGTGAAAAAAGCTAATGCGATCTTGGGATGTGTTAGGAGAGGTATTTCTAGTAGGGACAAGGAGGTGCTGCTTCCGTTATACAAGGCGCTGGTGAGACCTCATTTGGAGTACTGTGTGCAGTTCTGGTCTCCTATGTTTAAAAAGGATGAACTCAAACTGGAACGGGTACAGAGAAGGGCCACTAGGATGATCCGAGGAATGGAAAACCTTTCCTATGAAAGGAGACTTGAGGAGCTCGGTTTGTTTAGCCTAACCAAAAGAAGGCTGAGGGGGGATATGATTGCTCTCTTTAAATATATCAAAGGGATAAATACCAAGGAGGGAGAGGAATTATTTCAGCTCAGTACTAATGTGGACACGAGAACTAATGGATATAAACTGGCCGTGGGGAAGTTTAGGCTTGAAATTAGACGAAGGTTTCTAACCGTCAGAGGGGTGAAATTTTGGAACAGCCTTCCGAGGGAAACGGTGGGGGCGAAAGACCTCTCTGGCTTCAAGAGTAGGCTAGATAAGTTTATGGAGGGAATGGTTTGATGGGATAAAGTGATTTTAGTCAATTAGGCATTAACGAGCCATCGCTGGTAAAACAAGGGTCCGGCTGTAGAATCTTGCCTGTATGCTCGGGGTTCTACTGATCGCCATATTTGGGGTCGGGAAGGAATTTTCCTCCAGGGTAGATTGGCAGAGGCCCTGGAGGTTTTTCGCCTTCCTCCGCAGCATAGGGCAGGGGTCGCAGGCTGGAGGATTCTCTGCGACTTAATTTAAAGACTTCAAGGGAAAGTGGGTGGGTCAGCTTTTGTGGCCTGCATCATGCGGGAGGTCAGACTAGATGACCATATTGGTCCCTTCTGACCTTAAAGTCTATGAGTCTATGAGTCTATGAGACCCTTAAGTTATTTTATTATCATCATCATTAAGGCAGCCAGTAGGAACCCCATCCCAGGATCAAGGCCCCATTGTGCTAAGCGCTGCAAGGAAGATAGTCCTTGCCCCCAGAATGCTTAGAATTAAGATGCTGAGCTTACACTCCAGTAGTAAAGTTTTATCCTCTAGTAACAAAGCTGTTCCTTAAATGTATACGTTGAATTTAACTTTCTTGAAGAAAGGCCTCATAATCAGCAGTTTTTCTCTCCCTATAGGACAATCATTATATTTTTAGGCCTCAAAGCCAAGACATTGATTTTTTTTTTCACTGCTACTTATTGTCTTTTATTGCTCTAGAAGATTTTAGATCAGGGATGTGAAACTTACAGATGGATCAAATCTGGTTTGTGGAATGGAGTGGGATTCTGTTATAATGATCCATTTGGGCATAAACCTCACCTTTTCATCACTGAATTTGAATCTTTCTGTCTTCCAGGCATTTCTAGAGTGCCTATCACCATGGTAGAGCTAAAATCTGCACCGCTATTTGTCAACAAGGGATCTCACTCTGCCCTGCTCCTTGTTTGAGCTGATGTTACTTATTTGGCTTACATAGTGCTTTTTCTCAAAGAATGCTATGTGTGAATCCATAAAAGAATGTGTTCCCCGATCAGACTTGTACAAAAGCAAAATCCCTATTACAGAAGGGACAGAGCATATTTTGATATCCTTTCAGGGCCAGAGCAGATCAGTCAATTTATAATTAGTTCTAATTGGCATCTTTACATGCTATTAAATTATTTACCTGGAGGTGACAGGCTTTCAAAAGCACAAAATATTTTCCTATTTCCTTGGAAACATTAATAAACAAAATAATAATAGTTGTAAAAAAAAAAAAAAGTCACCCTTACCTGTCACTTACAGCTGAAACTCCCACTGCTCTGTATGAGTGACAGGTAAATGTTTCACTACCAGTGAGAAACTAAGATGTGGTCCATATAGTGGACCCTCAGTAGGCATCATACAGAGAAGGGAGGATGGTCCAGTAGTTAGGGTACTTGCCAGAGAGATGGGTTCAATTCCTTGTTGACACAAGCTTCCTGTGTGACCTTGGGCAAGTCTCTTAAAGTTTCTGGGCCTCCTGGAAATCAAAATGGGGTACTCATTCTTCCCTGCCTCACAGGAGTGTTGTGAGGATGAATATATTAAAGCTTCTGGGGTGCTCAGATACTACAGTAATGGCAGACAGAGAAGTACCATAGCCAATATGATAGCAGGTGGTTGTGTTTGAATAGACAGCTTAGAGATCTTGCATGCTGGGGAGCTTCTTTCCTATTTAGTAGGCTGGAACCATCTCTAAACTTTCCTGAATATTGCACAGAAATGAAGTGGGTGGATCCAACAATAAGGAGGCCCCAGATATGGCTTGTGACTAATGTATTTTAACTAATATTTTATTACCTGTATTTATGAGCCATGCAACCCACTTCTGAGCGTGTTTTTGATATGTTCAAAAACACCAGTTAGTAGTGATTCACCAACAATTACGAACTGGCAGGCAATTGCTAGATTAGTCACTGTCACCTCATTAATGTGAAAGGAACCCCAAACCACCAACCCCACCCAATTCTATAGGCCGGAGTTACCTTCTGCCTAAGCCACTGCACTATGAGCCTTGCATTATGTTAGGTACTTTTATGGCCCTATCAACATAGTATCTGAGCACCTCACAGACACTAAGGCAAGTACTTTCACTATATCCCCATGAGGCAAGGAAGCGTAATTGTCCCTAAATTACAGATGGGGACGTGAAGAGCGAGACTAAGTGACTTGCCCAGGTTCACACAGGAAGTCGTTGACACAGCCAGGAGATGAAGCCAGCTCTGCTTTGGCTCAGTTCAGTGCCTTAAGCATGAGTCCATGCTTCTTCCTAGAATCAAGGTGCTTCCATAGAAAAGCTCCCCGTCACCAGTGTCTGGGAATTTACATGCTGGGACAATTAATTAGAGCACCTGGGCTGGTGGCCACTGTCTGGAAGGTGCATAATAGGATTCCACAGGGCACGAGGATTATTATTTAATTTGTGACTGTGGCATTTCATCACTGGAAGCAACATTGATTGAAAACATGGTGACATTCAGCTTAATTTGTAGGGAGAACTCCTATCTGGGCAAGTACGGCGAAAGTCCAAACATCAACAGTGAAGATTAAATAGCACAGGCAGGTGGTGGTAATGGTGGGGGTGTTATGTATAGTATTTTTTACCTGAAGAGTCTTTAAATCAAATTGCTGCCCACTTATACAGACTCCTCTAAGAAGAGAGCTGAAGATGCAGGCTGAAGTGGGCACTCTGCGTTGGTAAGTGTTCATGGACTGATTGGAAGGTAACTTTATCTATGAGGACAGTTTGGAGAAAATGTGTTATTAAAGTACTTTATTTCCATTTAGAGATTCACACCAGCACACACAGACAGCAGACAGTGACAGCTCTTACCAGACCCATTTGTTATTTTACACTCTCAAAGGCTGAACAGGAGTAGGATGAATATAAGTGCTGGAAAGCTGTATACCTGTGAAGCAGACAATGAAAGGCGTAGGTGTGTGTAGTCGGGTTCTGGATGCTTTTGGGGAGCGCTTTGGTTTTGCTTGTTGATAATGCAAGTGAGATTGCCAGGTTTCTAATACCTCGTGCTGACAGCACCATTCAGAGCAAGACTCTCTTTGGAGTTTACCCCACCACACACATTACTGGAATTGTGGAAGCAAGGGAGGCTATGCTGATACTGCTTGAAAATAACTTCCGCAAACGGTTGCTTTTCACCAGTTCTGGTGAGTTGGCCATCCAAGTGAAACAATTACTTCTGTTTCTCACCGATGTTGCCTTAAGACTTGGTTTGGTGCACTGAGATGTGTGAAAATTTGTATATAGTGGTAGAGTTAAATGCCATTGTGTCTTTGGGTGGGATTTGAATGAAGAGAAGGTGGGGATTGGTGTAGTGAGAGTGGGAGTTGGCTGGGGGCAAGATGGTCAGATTAACAGGAAAGGAACGTAAATTGAGTGGCTGCATTTGGGTGGACTGAATCTATCCAAAGACCAGAAGAAAGGAGGCTGCAGGAATCAAGAGAGGAGAGAGAGAAGCTGAAGAGGACCCCTTGGTTACAAGCCTGGTTGACAGGATAATGGTGTAGCCAGCAGTAACAGAGAATGGGTGCAGAAATTTGCATGGCCTTGCACTAGTAGGGTGAATCTGTCCCTTATCTGGACTAACATATTAACATCTCATGCTGTGGATGTGTGATACTAGATATGGTAGATCAGAAAGTGCCACAAGACATTTGCAAGACAAGATGCTCTATAAATGAGATTTGATTGTATTGCTCAGACCACAATAGCTCCTCTGGAACCATCATGGTATATTGATTCAATAATATATGTTTAATTGCAGAGTTGTGGGTTTTTGCTTCCCTGACCACACCTTTCACCTTGGCAATATTCACATCTGGAGCATATTGTGAAATAATGATTCCTAATGAGGGTCACAGTTTTATAGTACTGCACACAGGTTTATATGATGGTGGATTCATTTATGTAAAATGGATGACATTTTCTGAAAACTTAGTGTCCTGATTTAACACTTCTGATGTAAATAATTTATGATAACAGCACCAGCTGCGGGTTACAAGTAGGGTAGAACCTTGGACTGAAATTAGGAGAATAGACAGGCATGACTAAGGGGTGGGACTGCTGCAGGGACTGTATGCTTAGCTATTGTAGATGAGAATACTTCATGTCAAGTTTATATATATATCTATAATATAGTGTAGCAAACGACCACTGTCTTTTAACAGCCAACTAGAAATGAACACAAACTGAAATGCGAGATCTAAGCATGCCCTGAGTTTTGTGGGCATTTGACATCTGAATTTTGCAAATGGCCCCCAGCTTCATTGGGGCTGAACAAAAGACCCACATCCTCATACCCTCAAATTTTGGGGAGCTGGAAATCTGGAGCTGGATTTGAATTTTTTACTTTCAGGCCCACCCTGCAACCAATCCATTCACATACTCTTAATTGTTGAAGAGAGACACACTAAAAGTTGTTTTAGACTCTGGCTGAGAAAAGCACTTACACATGTGGGTCAGGGCCCTTCCTGAATACTGATGCTTTCCTGAATGGGGGCCTTAAGTATAAGAGAAAAGCAACAGAGGGTCCTGTGGCACCTTTAAGACTAACAGAAGTATTGGGAGCATAAGCTTTCGTGGGTAAGAACCTCACTTCTTCAGATGCAAGAAGTGAGGTTCTTACCCATGAAAGCTTATGCTCCCAATACTTCTGTTAGTCTTAAAGGTGCCACAGGACCCTCTGTTACTTTTTACAGATTCAGACTAACATGGCTACCCCTCTGAAGTATAAGAGAGAATCTTCCAGAGTTTTGCATGTCACAGGTGCACCTAGCTCACTGCCAGCACTATCTAAATAATAGACAATTATATCCCCATCTATACGCTATACAAAACATCCATGGCAGAACAGCTTGTGAAAAGCCTGGTGAATTTAGCTCTTCTTGTGTGACAGCTGCATACAGTTTTAATAATGAATTAAAATGATATGACCCTTTCATTGTGCAGAAAGTTATTTACACAAATATCATTAACAATAAAGGCAGAGTTTTTGCATAGATTTCCTGCTCAGTTGACTGAAGCTATAACCCAAGATGTCGATATAATGTTGAACTGAAGAAGAAAAGTTGGGCTTTGACCAATGATATCACTAAGAGCCAATCCTTTCCTCTTTTTTTTCCCCATCCACACTGATTGTTATGGGTTATACTATGCCACTGTTAACTAGTTCTTTATTATACTGATGTCCTATCATTTTGCTTGGAAAGTGAGGCTGAACAGAATATACTCAGGTTTCAGAGACAGTATTTATTTATTTATTTGTTTGTTTAATTATTTGGAAAAAGATATTTCGTTTATATGAAGGTTGTGGTGGTCAAGCCATAAACAGCAGTGGGTGCTGCCAAGTCTTGAAAGCTATTCCTGGAAGTAGCTTTCTGTAAGAGGCAGTTCCTGGGACGAAATTGCAGTGTTAGAACTGTTGGCTGATGGACATGCAGTATGATTCGGTGTTGTTGTAGGCCTGTTGGTCCCAGGATATCAGAGTGACAAGGTGTGTAAGGTAATATCTTTTATTGAACCAACTTCTGTTGGGGAGAAAGGCAATGTTTCAAGCTTACACAGAGCTCTTCTCCAACCAGCGGACAAAATTCGGTGATGAATCCTGGTCACGAGCCATGAGGCATGTTGCACATACACTAAGGGGAAGTAATTCTCATCCTCAAAGGAAACCTGCACAACACTTTCAAAAGACGAGCCTGGGAACTTAAATTCATAACCTTGCTGGACACTAAAAATCATGGACTAGTGGTTTTATTATGTCGGTATAGCAGGAGAGTTAAATCAGCTGGAAGAGCATTGCAGTGTGCACACTCCACTGTTTTGTCAACGAAAGCTGCCTTTTGTCAACAAAACTGTGTAGTGTAGACATGTCCTTAGTTTCCCAGACCTGAAGAAGAGCTCTGTGTAAGCTTGACAGCTTGTCTCGCTCACCAACAGAAGTTGGTCCAATAAAGATATTTACCTCACCCACCTTGTCTCTCCTGCAATATGATGGCACTCCTGAACACAGTACTTAGTGATGATAGTCTTGTGGTTAAGGCGTTGGATTAGGATTTAGGAGATCTGAGTTCAATTTCTTCCTGTCACAAACTTCTTCTGTGACCTTGGCCAAATCTCTTTATTTGTATTCCTGTACCACCTAGGGGCCTCAGTCAATATGTGCTAGCCTCTATACATCCAATACATACAGTAAGAGACAGTCTTTGCACTGAAGAGTATATAATATAATTAATCTCTGTCTGTTTCCCAGCTCTAAAATAGACATACTTCCTTTCTCCCACCCTTTGTCTTCTCCATTTACATAGTAAACTCTTTGGCACACAGTGCAGGGCTGCCCGGAGGGGGGGGCAAGTGGGGCAATTTGTCCCGGGCCCCGCAGGGGCCCCGCGAGCCCTGGCCCGGCGGCGGCCCGGGTCTTTGGCGGCATTTCGGCGGTGGGGGGGCCTTAAGTCGCTCTGTATCTTCGGCGGCATTTCAGCGGCGGGGGACCCTTCAGTGCTGCCGAAGACGTGGAGCGACTGAAGGGCCCCCCGCCGCCGAAATGCCGCCGGAGATCCGGACCGCTGCCGGGTGAGCACAAGCGCCGCAGCTTCCCCGCTTTGCCCCAGGCCCCCTGAATCCTCTGGGCGCCTCTGGTGGCACACACACTGTCTCTTATTATGTGTATGGACAGTGAGCCCACAACTGTAGATGATACCTCTAGAAGCTACCATACTATAAATTAAAAAATATATTGTTCTGCAGCTATTCAGACACTGAGCACTATTGCTGGAAGTACTCTCCCTTCAGTGTACCCTGGGTAAGTATTCTTAGGTAATCTGAGACTATCTCAGTTTAAAAGTAAACCTTCTGAAAGTAAAAATATTGTCTGTCATATGTGCAGGACATAAAATGATACGTTTCAGCTTTTTATTTTTTAATCCCAGAATGGTTGTAAAACGTCAACTGTTTAAATTGTTTTCTTCAACTTTATAGCACCTATAAAAATTCTAGACACACAAAGATTTCCACAGACCCAAAATGGCACAAAATTCTTTCGTAAAAAGTACCCCAAAATTTCCCAGTTTGGCATTAAAAACAAATTGTGCTCTGTAACATAACTGGAAAACAACACCACCTATGCAAAAGCTAGGAACCTTTCCAAGACTTCCTCCATCTTTTGAATGGTTTTCAAAAGGCCACATGCTTGCTGCAATGAATTGGGGTGGATGACCCAACACAGGTTTCTTCCAACCTTGTTCATATTAACACAAAAAAGTCTTCCTTACAATGATGGTAATAGCTATTAGCTTATTTAATTTACTGTTCATCTCACTAATATCAGGTACTCTAAACATTTCAAATATTCAAACCATTCTGTTGTGCATAGACTTTTACTTTTGAAAATAGAGAATGTTCTAATTGCAACACTGTACTTGGGACATTACATTAGCATGTAGAGGCCCAAATCAAGATCAGGACCCCATTGCGTTAGCCACTATATAAAAACGTAGGAGACAGTTCCTGCCCTGAAGAACTTACTTCAGTACATGAATAGACAAGACAGATGAAGTATTGTTACTCCCATTTTGCAAATGGGGAACTGAGGACCAAATTGATTAAAGGAGAGATTGTCATTTATGTCTTTGAAAAATCTCCCCCTAAGCATATATAGCAAGTATATGGTACAGGTAGGAATTGACCCCTTGTGTCCTAGCCCAGTGACAAAGCCATCCTTCTTGTCTATATCAAAGCTAGTCTGGCAAATCCTTATCTCTTTTAAAGTAGTTTGACCAGGCTCATGCTCAGGGCCAGCTCCAGCATTTCTGCCGCCCCAAGCAAAAAAAAAAGCCGCGATCGCGATCGGCGGCGGCAATTGGGGGGGGGGGAAGCCGCGATTGGCGGCGGCAGGTCCTTCGCTCCTAGAGGGAGTGAGGGACCTGCCGCCCCCGAATTGCCGCAGGTGCCGCCCCTCTCCCTTGGCCGCCCCAAGCACCTGCTTGTTAAGCTGGTGCCTGGAGCCGGCCCTGCTCATGCTCCCTTCAAAGACTTTAGAAGGATTATAGCATTGAACATGGTTTTTCAAATCAGCAATAAAATGAAATCTTGAGAAAGACACTGAATTGAAGAATTTCAGTGTTTGGATCCTGAATGATTCCCTCCTTCTCACTATCCTTCAAGAACTTGCAGTCTAGGGAGTAGCCTCAATTCTCCAATTCCCATAAATTTAACAGAGGTCACAGCATGACCTATTCAGCTGAGAAGCATTACTACTGAGAAACCCAATGATACCTTTACACTCATTGATGTGTGAACATAATTCTCTGAGTCTTTTAGCCACACATAATGTGTCTTACCCATAGAAAGACTTCAGCAGATGTATACGGCACCATGAGTAAAGTTGCAAGTGATGAATTCTCTGATTTATAACTCTTCCTGGTAACAAGATAATAGAAAATTGTAAGCTTATGGGTGTTGCAGAGTGCACAACTTCTTCCAGCAGAGGCGAGAAGGGAAAGAGAAGATATTCATCACCCCTAAACTAAAGGGACGCTTGGTTGTATGACCCCGTTGTCTGTTTTGAGACCAGCTCCATATTTTACAATCACACAAAATGAATTTTAAAGACCGTGGTAGCCTTGTAAGTGTTAAATGTCAGTGATGGTACAAAATAAGATGAGACTATGGAGACACTTGCTTACCGTGCCACCTTTATTATTTAAAGAGATATGTTGGTCTGTCAATGTAGCTTAGCACATTTTAAAAACAATTGAGTATTGCATCTAAAACAGATATTAGCAGGTCACAAATTTTGGCGGGGAGGAAATGGACAGAGAAGAAACCGACATATGCCCAGTCCTCCATTCCAAGGTTCTTGATCACATTAATGTGCACAGTAGGCAGTCCAGAATTCTCAAACCTGAACTCAGTTGGGCAAGACCTCGGTGTACCATGATCCAGGCAGAAGTTACTCTTCTGAGACAGAACTTGCTTGGGGGTTAGTGCTCTCTTGGGGTCCTATAGATCATTTTCAGTAAGATCTTAGAGTTTAAAGGCACATCTTTGGCAAATCATAACTCAGTATTGCCAACCTCACGAAATCAAAAATCAAGAGTCGGCCCTTCAAAAATCATGAGATTGGCCCAAAATATCATGGGAATTTTTTGGCATAAATATTAGACTGGATTTTTTCAGTCTGCCTTTTGATTTTTTTATCTCCCCCTGCCCATCCCATGTGCAGCTCTCTCACACACACACTGTTGCCCACTCTCCCAAATCTATTGGGCAAGGTGTTTTTGGCCTCTGCTGCAGGAGCTGCCCATCCCCTGTCCCCCAGCGCCCCAGTCAGTTCAACCTCCACTCCTCCTGTTCTGTTCCCCCAGCCTCACTTCTGCTTTTTTTAGGGCCCTTCACCACCCTCCCCCAGGCCTGAGGGGCTGCAGTGGGTCCTCTAACCCTGCTCAAGGCTGTTGGGGGACAACTCCAAGGGCTCTTCACGCCCACTACCCCTGCCCAGACCAGATGCTGTAGGGGTAAGAGGGAGGAGCAGAGGTGTCATCCTGCTCATATTTCTCACAGGAAGGGAGCAGGGATTAAGAAGCAGAGCCACACTGGACTGTTGGGCTCTTAGGGCACATCTACACTGCAATTAAAAACCTGTGGAACTGAGTCTCCGAGCCTGGGATAGCTGACTTGGGATCACGGGGCTTGGGCTGCGGGGATGGAAATTGCCGGGGGAGGGGCGGGTCTCAGAGGCCATGCTCCAGCCTGCCTCCAAACATGTACACTGTAATTTTCAGCCCTGCAGCCCAAGCCCTTTGAGTCTGAGTCAACTGACCCAGGCCAGCCACAGCCATGCTCCAGGTCTTTTATCACCCTGTAGATGTACCCTTTGTTTCCGCCTCCCCCTGTGAGAAGGATGAGCAGAGGGGAGAGACTGTCAGCTTCTGGCAGGGCTCAACTTCATGAGGGAGTGGAGCTTCTCACATCATTGCCAGATGAGCTCCAGTTCCCTCTGAAATCCCGTTACTCATGAAAACATCACAAGAGTTTAAAGCTCAGTTGCAATGATGTTGCTCAGCTACCACTAAAGCCATCATTTGTTGTCCTCCCCGCAATTGCTTGGCACATGGGCCTGGTAGCTCCTCCCCTTAGGCTGAGGGGAGGGGCCTTTAGCTGTGGGCGGGCTTGCACCCACCCATCCCCAATTCCCAATAGGTACCACTAAAGCCATCCTCTTAAAGAGATCTGCTCTGATCAAGAGGAATGACATATTACAATTACACTTCTGTTAAATTATTTTCTCTAAAAACATTGCTTTTCTACCGGATCCACAGTGTGTTTGTGATTTAATTCAGTGCCCCCCTCCTAGGAATGGTCAACTAATTTATCCTCATTTCAATTTCCCTTTTTATGTGACACTAGAAAGTTATTCCATTGTCATGGTAACACCCTGTTAAATAGAAGGACCTGATGACTATACTCCCATAGATTGTCTCTGTAAACAAGAGCTAACTCTTGTAATGATTGTTTTGTTTCTGATATTTATTCTTGCCGCCAAGTTAAAGAAGTATGGGCTGGATGAATGGACTGTAAGATGGATAGAAAGCTGGCTAGATCGTCGGGCTCAACGGGTAGTGATCAATGGCTCCATGTCTAGATGGCAGCCGGTTTCAAGCGGAGTGCCCCAAGGGTCGGTCCTGGGGCCGGTTTTGTTTAATATCTTTATTAATGATCTGGAGGATGGTGTGGACTGCACTCTCAGCAAGTTTGCAGATGACACTAAACTGGGAGGCGTGGTAGATACACTGGAGGGTAGGGATCGGATACAGAGGGACCTAGACAAATTAGAGGATTGGGCCAAAAAAAACCTGAGGAGGTTCAACAAGGACAAGTGCAGAGTCCTGCACTTAGGACGGAAGAATCCTATGCACTGCTACAGACTAGGGACCGAATGGCTAGGTAGCAGTTCTGCAGAAAAGGACCTAGGGGTCACAGTGGATGAGAAGCTGGATATGAGTCAACAGTGTGCTCTTGTTGCCAAGAAGGCTAATGGCATTTTGGGCTGTATAAGTAGGGGTATTGCCAGAAGATCGAGGAACGTGATCATTCCCCTCTATTCGACATTGGTGAGGCCTCATCTGGAGTACTGTGTCCAGTTTTGGGCCCCACACTACAAGAAGGATGTGGAAAAATTGGAAAGAGTCCAGCGGAGGGCAACAAAAATGATTAGGGGTCTGGAGCACATGACTTATGAGGAGAGGCTGAGGGAACTGGGATTGTTTAGTCTCCAGAAGAGAAGAATGAGGGGGGATTTGATAGCTGCTTTCAACTACCTGGGGGGGGGAGGGGTTTCCAAAGAGGATGGAGCTCGGCTGTTCTCAGTGGTGGCAGATGACAGAACAAGGAGCAATGGTCTCAAGTTGCAGTGGGGGAGGTCTAGGCTGGATATTAGGAAACACTATTTCACTAGGAGGGTGGTGAAGCACTGGAATGTGTTACCTAGGGAGGTGGTGGAATCTCCTTCCTTGGAGGTTTTTAAGGCCCGGCTTGACAAAGCCCTGGCTGAGATGATTTAGTTGGGAATTGGTCCTGCTTTGAGCAGGGGGTTGGACTAGATGACCTCCTGAGGTCCCTTCCAACCCTGATATTCTATAATTCTATGATTCTATGATTTGTAAACTTGTTAATTTTTCCTAAATAAATAAAAAAGAGAGTTTATTACATTGTCTGTAGCTGAGGCAGTTTAGTACCAGCCCATCAGAGAGCTTGAAACGCAGTTATATCCAAACCAACTTTTTGTTCTTAAATTCTACCCATGAGTCTCTGAGCACCCTTGCACTGTTCAGTCTTAGGGTACATCTATACTGCAAGCAGAAACTGGCAGCAGTATGTCTAAGAGCACATGCCTATGTCCCTAACCATAGCTGGGTAGATGTTCAGGGTTAGGCTCCAGAGCCCAAGGTCCAGCCTAGGAAGCTTGGTGGGCTTCAGACACAGGCTCTGAGACTCGCTCCCATAGGTTTCCACGTGCGGCGCAGATGTGCCCTTAGTGAGCCGGTAGGCAGACCTACACCTCAGCAGCAGCCTATAGTTGGAAAGGCTCAGGAACTCAATGCAACTTTGTGGTTAACAAGCAGAATTCACTAGTTCAGTAATGGTCAGATTCAAATCTTACCCTTCCCTCCCAGGAGCGGCGCCAGGGTTTTTGGCGCCCTAGGCGGGGGTCTTTCCGCGCTCCTGGTCGTTGTCGGCAATTCTGCGGCGGGGGGGTCCTTCCGCGCTCCCGGTCTTCGGGGCACTTCGGCAGCGGGTCCCGGAGCGAGTGAAGGAGCAGCGGCAGAATTGCTGCCGAAGACCCGGAGCACGGAAGGACCCCCTGCCGCCAAATTGCCGCCCCCCCCCCCCAAATCCTGGTGCCCTAGGCGACCACCTAGGTCGCCTAAATGGAAGCACCAGCCCTGTTCCCTCCCCCATCCCAGGCACCCTGAATCTAACCATATTAGCTATACTATTATTATTATTTGTGTTACCATAGTGCCTAGGAACCCTAGTCAGAGACCAGAACTCCACTGTGCTAGGCGCTGTACAAACACAGAACAAAATGATGATCCCTGCTTACAATCTAAATATAGGACAAGGGACAACAGATGGATGCAGACAGATTGGGCAATACAAGGAAACAATGAGACAATATTGGTCAATATGATAGTCTGTGGTCTCAGCACACCAGCAGCCTGTCAAGTTTTTGTAGGTATCGTGGAGAAGGATTCTGAGGGAGGATAATGAGTTAGTTTTGTGGATGTTTATGGAGAACTCCTCCCAAGTGTGAGGGGCAGCCTAGGAGAAAGCATGATGGTGTTTGTTTGAAAATATAACAAGTGGATGATGGAGGCTGGCATCATGGGCTGACCAGAGGCGGGAATCAACATCTTGATAGTGAGTGAGAAATGATAGGAAAAACTGTAGTTTTCAAGGCCTTTCTCTTCCCTTTCTCATGCTATTTTCAGTAAGGCTACCCCTGATATAAGGCTCTTGCTCTTTAGGGCAATTCCACTGAAATCAATATTAAACTCCTTCATTCTGTAGAGCACTCACTATAAATGTTAATGCTTCTACAAACAACCTTACAGAAAAGGACCATTTATACACCATGTATAAACTGCTAAAGGATGAACTAGTCTGGCAGAAAATCTAGATCCCTCAAATTAGTTAGTCAGCTAGGCCTTGGGGTTCCAAAGCATTAGAGACCTTGTCTGAGGATTCTTGGAGGATATGACAAGATAAATGGATTATCTCCAATAGGCTGGAGACATATGAGCTTCAAGGCCAGGTGAAGAGCTATGAAATATCAACTGTAAATCTTAACAGTTGGCAAAGAAAGCTCCCTCAATGGAAAAATATGTATAACCTGCAATGGGGGATGGAGCAGGATAGCAGGAAACAGATCATAAAGGAAGAGCAGGTTATTCTCATCCCCTAAAAGCATAAGGATCTTTATAAAACATATTTGCTTGCAAGAAGGTATTGAGGTTATCTGTTAACAAGGGAAAGTTAGTGTTAGTACGATATATTCCCACTTCTCTGCTATTCCTGGCTGTAAGCCATATGACCTGTGTATCCTCAAGTATAGTAAACAGTTGCAGGTATATTTCAACATGAGGACTGTAACTTTCTGTGGTGAACTATACCATTATTTTCCTAACACATCTAAGGATGGCAGCTCTTTTTAGTAGTCTATTTGCATGTCTGGTGAGATGTGAGGCCCTTACTGACAAGTTAATTTACCAGTCTTATGGTCACCACATATCTAGCACTCTGGATTTTCATTAACAGATTCTGCTGTTACCACAGCCTATCTATTTAACACAGCTGGACTCACCTCCCATAGGACCAGATTCTAACATCCTTATTAATGTTCAATCGCACCTTAATCCATTTATAATCCCATTAAAACGAATGCCCAAGTTGAGCACGGGATCATAATCAGGCATAGAGAGATTTCCTTGGCACACAAAGAACAGTCATCGTCTTCATCTCTGTTGGTTCAATAATCCTTCTGCGCTTCCCCTGAAGATCTTGAAGTGCTTTGGAAACATTCATTAATTAACCCTCACAGACCCCAGAGTGGTAGGTACATATCATTATTGCCATTTTACAGACAGGGAAAGTGAAGCACAGTGTGTCCATGAGTCAGTTGCCCAAGGTCAGAAAGTGAGTGTGCTGGAAGCAGAACCAAGAACTGCAAATCCCAGTCCTAGAGCCTAACCACTGCCCTTATAGAAAGGCCCTGTAGAACTTTATTATAAAATGATTCCCTTTGATAGGCCTTTAAAAAAGCTCATATAATTGAATAGAGAAATATATTTGTGCTTCAGAATTCTGCATGAGTCTTAAAAACACATCTATGCATAGGAGATTGCTCACTATTAAATTCTATACAATTTTAGAGTAATAGAATAAAACCAAGGATATTGGCTTCATCCCTATTATATTTTATGGGACTTTTCCATAAAAGCAAATAATCTTGCCCATTACCTGGGAACTGGGAAATATAATTGCCTCCTTATTTCCCTTTGGTTTCCTTCTATTATGTCCTGGGATTTCTCAACTGTAAGTCTGACTAAGACAGCCTAGTCTAGGTCTCCTCTCTTTTGGTATGTAGACATTCATAAATGCTTTCTGACACTGCCGTTGCTTAGGTGCCTGATCCAGAGACGCCCAGTGAATTCAATGCGCTTGGGAGCAGGTTCTTACTTGGTGAATGGGGGAAACATGGTTATCTTTTTTTATTTGTGCTTGTTTAGCTTTTTAATTTATTATATGTTGTCTGGAATATCCCTTATATGGAGTATTGCACAATGAAAGGAGACAGTATATTTTATACTACATTCATAGATAAAGTGTGTATCGGTTGATCTTATATTAATATGAATATTTAAAGTCAGAGTATGTTTCACTCAGAAGTCAACTTTATTCATTCCGCAGCTAAGAAATGCATTTAAGAGAAGTATATTGCAAATTAGTAAACAATGTTTTTGTTTCTTCTATAGCTCTGCAGTAAAGGTGCAGCATTAGGGAAACCCTTCGATGCATCCCCCCAAGATATTTCAAGTATTGCCAGTTTTATTGAAATGAAGCTTGTAACCTGCTACCTAAGGATGAGGAAGCCTGACCTGGCTCTGAATCATTCTCACAGGTAAAAATGAATATTGATTAATGTGTTACTAGGGCTTGAAGCAGGGAAGAGAAAAGCAAGTATACATTTTGGACTGGAAGGATTTGCAGCAGTTAATTACCCAATCCTATGACAAGAAAAGGGGAATCAATAACCCACCTTAAAAAAAATCCCACTTGGGATAGACTAAGAGGAATGCTGGGAATTTGGTCATTAAGGCACAGCGATGCTAGAAGGCTCAAATAATTGGAAATGAAATATAATCCCTTTCTACTCGTTATCAGTTCAATGTCAGGCCAGAGGTGACTTCAAATTCTTTCCATCAGATGGTTCTTTGGTGGTCTCAGTCATTGTCCATATCTCAAAGACCAGCACCACAGCTGCAGTCTCGGCAGAGAAGCCAGAAATCAAAAGGGGATGAAAATCAAATGCTCCCTTTGACTCTTTGGAGTCAAGATTTTGCCTGGACTCTCCAATCAGTGTTCAGGCACATAAGCAGAAGCTTGCACTGCCACTCTCCATCCTGTACCTGTTCTGTAAACAAAGGATTTCACTCTGTGGCCTGCCAGTCCACCACTTTTCAATATCATTAAGTATATCTGAATAAACACTGCAGTTAACGCAGGTTGAGTTTTTCTTACAATTGTCTTAAGTTAATGTAAATGAAGGGAAACTACTGTGAAAGAGACAACTTGATTATATCTAAGAAGAAAGGCATGTTTGTGCCTAATACACTAGAGAAATTGGTGATGGACAATTCATCAGTATAAAAATATGATCCCTGTCATGGTGCTAAGCTACTAATCTGCTACATTAAGGCCAAGTGATGTCAGGGAGAGTTCTGCATGCAGATCTACAGTGATTTATGGCTCTAGGTGTTGGTGCCCCCTGAACAACTCTGCTCTGTAAATGACGCACCACATTTCCTAAAAGATTGTGCAAAGAAAAATATCTAAAGTTTGCTTATTTGCCTACTTTTGGAAACATGATAATGGAGATCCCTGCCTCATTCTAAGCACTATCCCCAAGATGCACACCGCAATAAAATGGGAGGCTAACAAATGTGTATAATAAAAATTGGCAAACCTTCTTTTGCATGTTGGGGAGGGAGGGATAGCTCAGTCGTTTGAGCATTGGCCTGCTAAACCCAGCATTATGAATTCAATCCTTGAGGGGGCCACTTAAGGATCTGGGGCAAACTCAGTACTTGGTCCTGCTAATGAAGGTAGGGGGCTGGACTTGATGACCTTTCAGGGTCCCTTCCAGTTCTATGAGATAGGTAAATCTCCATATGTTTATTTTTTATGTTTTAAAAATACTAGGATTGCAAAATATGGCCCTGATTCTGTAGTGAGCCTCATGCTGGGGAACCCCAGTGCCTGTTGCACAGCCAGATGGTGGGGCATTTTTGAATTCCATGGGAGTCTACCCACGTGGAGTCATAGCAGGAGATAGGGACCATAGACAGAGTAAATGAAGTTGGATTAGGATCTCTGGGTTACAGAAGGAATAAAAGATCTGGTGTCGGGTTGGGGTGTTTTCTATTCTTTTTTTTTCTTGCATCTGCTTTTAACAGACATTCTAACTTGCTTTCCTTTTAGTTAATAAAAAGGAGAAATGCAAATCAATAATGACTGAATCCTCAATTTAATTCAATTAATAATGCAGATGATGAAATAAATCTACACACTGTGCTTGTCAGACTGTGGAGCTGCAGGAGCAGATACAGACAGTACTCCAATATGAAAATATTCTGAGATACTATTAACATAAATACAGAAAATGAAGCATAATCAATATCTGTTTCTCAAAAAGAATAAATAAATAAATTACTCTGAGTACTCATACTATAAATAGCTCTTAGCCATCAGTTATCCAGTGCATGCAGAATTTTGCTTCCTATTGAGTTTTTATATCATCACTGCGTTGCAATGGTTAGGTAGTAATCATGAATCAAAATTAAAATATTCATTTCTGCCTTTATTTGCATTTGCTAGACTATCTTTATTTAATTTCATGTAAATCTCACTGTTCCTGCATACACTTTAGAAGCCTTATTAACTAAAAATCCTCACGCATCTTTGTGTGCGTACACTTGCACTGTGACCCAAAGATGCAAAGCTGTTCTTCAAATGGCTGATCCTGCATGCTCTTCTTAAATGGGGTCTGGTCTACACTACAGACATACACCTCTATCCCGATATAACACGACCCGATATAACACGAATTCGGATATAACGCGGTAAAGCAGTGCTCCGGGGGGAGAGGGGGGGAGGTCTGTGCACTCCGGCGGATCAAAGCAAGTTCGATATATCGCGGTTTCACCTATAACAAGGTAAGATTTTTTGGCTGCCGAGGACAGCGTGATATCGGGGTAGAGGTGTATATTGGTATCACTGTGTTGCTAAGGTTGCTTATGCCGACCTTAACCCCCTGTGTATGTCAGTAAGAGCGTCTCCTGCCAACATAGCTAATGCCTCTCTCGGAGGTGGATATGCCAGCAGGAGAGTTCTCTCCTGTCAGGTTAGAGTGTCTTCATTAAAGTGCTACAGCAGTGCAGCTACACCGATGCAGTGTTTTAAGTGTAGACATGCCCCTAAATATAGCAGTTTTGTCAGTTGTGACACTTCCTTCCAAGCATATTATATAATACGCTTAAAAGAAGCTTGTACAATGTTACAAGTGACCAAACTCCAATGTCTACGTTAAGAGGAGTGTGCTGGTTCGGAGAACAGCTTTCCCACTAACTGAGTGAAAGAGAGACATTTCCATTGTCCTTAGCTTCTGAGCGTGTGTTGGAGGTAAAGATGAGCTCTTCCTTACAACTGGAAATAAATCTGCTGGTTATTGTTCTCAGGACTTGAGGCTGCCTTTTTGTGCTGTTGATAACAGGAGAGGAGAGGACATCCATTGGATTTTGACCATTTGGCCGGCTGACATAAAAGATGCACACTGGGTGATAAAAGGCTATTAGAAACACTCCTAATTCATCACCAGTGTGAATAAATGCATCTGAGTTGACCTAGCCAAACAGCCACCACAGTAGCTTATTTGACCATTTGCTGTCATCATTAAGTAGCCATCAAGCTAATACCTAACATCCAGTCTAAACTGATAAAAAATACAGTCCTCCAATAAAAAGTGAATCATAAAACGTTTACATTCCCTGAAGTCCCCTTGGCCCAGGCGTTATGGCATATACCAGGGTTTAATGATCCTAATAACCCCATATGGCTTGCTGAGAAATTAGATTTTTCCCTTTTGTTGCAGAAGGCAATTTTCAATTACACCAGATGGCAAAACAGTGAAGGTCTAAACTTTACGTCAAAAAACTGACTGGAACCTCAGAATCGTGTTGAGGCCTTATGTTGCTCAACCTGATCTCCAAGGTTGATTTTTATTTTATTTATTTATTTATTTTGGGTCCAACTGAAAGCTGTTTTGAAACAGAACACAATGTTTCAGCTCATCAGTCTCCCCTTTTGAGCCTGTCCTTTAGAGGGTCTGGCCCAACAGAGAAATACAGGAAGCTGCAATCATGTGAGGAAACACAAGCGGCAGTGCAATGGCATGCATGACCATGTAACCAAGAGGCGCTATTATGATTTGATTTTCTCTGTCCACCTTTAACATTGAAGAGGGTGGAGATGAGCTGTGATTCAAGGTGGAGGATCTGGCAAAGCGAGACAGACATTCTGCTTTTTCAAGGAGACTTCAGATTTGTGCCTTGCTTTGCTGGTATTCTCCTCCCTCCCCCCAATGAAAACTAATCTACACTGACCCCATGTGCTTCACAGCTGGTGTGTGGGGAAAATAGCACAGTATCTTTGTATTTTCAGGAAGGAACGTCCTCCACACCCACACGTTTTCTTAGAGATGATGGTTCATGGGAATTCTCATCAATCTGGAAGATTGCAGGAGGGCAGAATGAGAAATTCCAGGGCAGATATGTTGTTGGAATTCTTGTAAATTGAATTTTCCTCAAGTGCTGGAGGGGTGCATGTGTTAGGGAACAGAAAGGAGCTTTGGCTTCACTCTCACATCTCAGATAACTACACAAAGGCCAACAGGAAGTTGTTTTGTTCCCTGCACTGTTTTGTCTTATGACTGTAATCTATCCAGCAACACTATGGTTGTGGAGTCCATAAAAGTGCAGATTATAAATCCGGGACATTGCCTGACACCTTCAGAAGTTCAAGTAGGATAGTTTAGCAATAAAATATAACTATCCAACATGGTCAACTAGCAGGACTTCACACCCATTGTTACTTCAATTAAATTACCGTAAGTCTTCTGATGTTGTAACACAGAGGTACAGAGATGGCCAATCCGTAGGCAAGCAATGGCCATATGCTCCCCTCTGTTGAGCATTGGAAAATAAAAATCACAGAAATTCTGGGTGGAAAAATGAGGTATGTTTTGGAGGACCATCTGGAATGAAAAGTTTACTATGCTCTTCTTACCAAAAAGCCACTGGCATCCCCTCAACATATGTCCTTCAAGAAAAGGAATGTCCTTCAAGCAGGAGACAGTGAGGAGTCAGAGGAAAACCACCCTTTGTGGCATGTTTCCCTCTCTGAATGGTGTAAATGATGCCTGACAAAGCCAGAATTACTTCTGCCTTGATGAGGGTTGCTGTGGACGGTCTGAGAACTGTGGGGTTTAACCCAGGTTTCCCTTCAGACCCCACACTTTCTGCAGGTATTGCCACCTGCTAATTCTGCATCTCCCTTCCGAAAATGGAATGCAAGGAGGACTTCACCCTCAGCAAACCCATGTCCCTTTTCTAATAAGGTTGCTTCTTCTGTGCCTTTTTATGTGTTCAGTGGAGGATATGGCCCTTTGTAACACCACTTGCACAATTTATGGAGAGGCATATTGATTATGTAATTGTTATGTGATAACTAATTAATAATAAATAGCATGGTGACAGCTTAAGGTAATACAGTTAGTGGGAATCAAAGGGAGGAAAAAATAACTATAGATGGGAAGAGAGGTTTGCTGATAAAACTGGAAAAGGGAGAGGAATTGAGACCAATGCTGATGATTTGTGGAAGGGAAAGGCCCTAAGATATCGTATATATCCCTCCAACCCCGCACCCTCACTAACACCCACCCCCCAAAAGAAAAAGAATATGCAAACTTTCTGGAGAATCCAAATGAGTAGCTTCTAATAACCTTTAGCAAATATAAGGGGTACGTTGCAATATACATAATTGATAAGCAATTATTTAATACAAGACTATTCACTTGAGATGTTCTGAGACATCATAAGCTAGATTCACTTTAAAAAACACCTAGCATCCTACAATAGAATTCCCTTCTCTTATGCTGCATTTTGAATATTTCTTTATAATACAACTGCTTTATGAAAAACATTTTCAGTTAACTTTCCCCACCTTTGAACTATATTTTATTTTCAGGGCAGTAGGCCAATTACATATTTGTTATCCAATAGGGTTGATCCTGCCCCACACACTCCCATTGACTTTGAGGGTGACTAATGCCCATAGTGTGTATTATTTTGTGGGATTCATTCAAAAAGAAGCTCCTAAAACAGCTTTTCTTCCTTCTTAGGAGAAACACAGTTCATGATTGAAAAGATTAAAGCAAAGTCCAACAGGTTTTATGCAGGCTGAGTTAAATATCCTCATCCTAGAATTGACAGCAGTTGTAAAGATGTTAGTGAAATTTGGTAGTCAAGAAATTAGTACTTGTACAGTTGGGAAATCAGTCAGCAGTGGATTACATGAATAAGACAGGGAAAGCAGAATCTGTCCACCCATATTAGGAATAGCTCAGGCCCCTGAACTGGATGCTTTGAAACAAGACCTTTCTAAATATCCTTTCATTTAGCAAGGAAGGAGAATGTTCTCCTTGTTCTTCTCCTTTATAGCTAATGAATTGAGAGCTGGCGGGCAGATTTATCTCTTGGTTTGCAATTCAAAGTGATTCACCACTGAATTCTATGTGTAAGAAGAAAAATGTTTAGCATGGAAGATGCATTCCCCTTTCCTGTCAGAAAAAAAGATACTATGTGTATGAGAAAGCCTTGGTGTAAAAACCCCTTCATTATGTTTAGACATGAAAGCAGCTTCATGATATTTTTTGGTCTGTGTGCTAAAAATGTCCTCTGCTGTCGCAGACACTGTATTCACAGCTAATTCTGTTAGGCTGTACTAAAAAAATCTGATTACACAAAACCAAGTTGTGTCTCAGACAGGGGGAGGGAGAAACAGTTGTCTCACCAACAATGCTGTGATCCAAACCCCATCAAAGTCAGAGGGAGTCCTTCCATTGATATCAGCAGTCATTGGATCAGCTTTAGTGAAGATTAAATTAGAAAGGATTTCATACTAATTTTCAGGTTACCATAGAAGACATCTTAGGTTGTCTTCTGGGCAGGCATTCTCCAGCATGTACATAGCACCATTCACAGATGCAGCCAGTGGGGAGGTAATAGGGTATATGTCCTCCAGCTTTCTAGCTCCAGCTTTTTATTGTCCCTTTGATATCCCTCTCAGAGGGGCTGCGGGTGTCATGAATTTCATTACAATATTCCCTACAATATTTTTTTTTTGTGGTGACACTTATACCACCACATTCTCGCCATCATGGAGAGATTGTCAATGAAAAGTAAGTATCGGAGGGGTAGCCTTGTTAGTCTGGATCTGTAAAAAGCAACAGAGAGTCCTGTGGCACCTTTAAGACTAACAGATGTATTGGAAAGCTTATGCTCCAATGAAAAGTAAGTTCACATTCCTTCTACCCTCCAGAAGATACCAGCAAAATTAACGCAGCATCTGCTGAAGAAGGTATGTGCAAACAGGTCATTACTAGGACAGTGTGAAACAAAAGGTCGGATTGCTTGCAGCAGTTTTCATACATGTTATTATGAACTCAATCTGGGGCCCATTTTTCCCTGTGCTGTTCCTCCCAAATTGCCACATTTCATGGAAAAAATGTTGCCAGTTTTGCCCAGCCCTAGTCATTTTATGGGCCTACCCAAACATTCCGGGTAGCTTAATCACTGGCTGTATATGAAAGCTTTCAAAAACCATTGACATAAATTTTGAGAACTTTAAGTTTTGTATGCTGGGAGACACTCCTCCCTATCTTCAAAACAGCATCAACAAGGAAACTTGTTCAGAAAATTAAGATGGGTGTGAGGAAATGCACCCCCATACTGTTTCCCCCAAAATGAAATCGTTAGAATCACCATGTAGCTAAACATACAAAATTCCAGACACTATGATGGGGTCAAGTCCTCAGCTGGAGTAAAGTTGAGTAGCTTCATTGATTTCAATAGATATGCTGATTTACACCAGCTGAGGATCCAGCCAATGGGACTGTCATTTTGTGGGGCAGGAACTGTCTTTTTGTTCTGTACACCTCTACCCCGATATAACACGACCCGATATAACACGAATTCGGATATAACACGGTAAAGCAGCGCTCGGGGGGGGGGGGAGGCACTGCATGCTCCGGCGGATCAAAGCAAGTTTGATATAACGCAGTTTCACCTATAACGTGGTAAGATTTTTTGGCTCCCGAGGACAGCGTTATATCGGGGTAGAGGTGTATTTGCATAGCACCTACCAGAATGAGGTCTACAGAGAGACAAATAATAATTATAATTATTGTAAGAGAGACTGTATCGTGGTGGACTCAAACAGTTCTAAGACTAGTTTGATGAGTACTGGACTTTAGATAGTGAGCTACCCGGAATATACAGGAAAGAAAGAAAAACAGCCATAAGTTAAAACTAAATTGTATAATAATCAGAACTTGTCAGTCTCATCTATATACTGACTGTATAACTACTGAAAATAATGAAGCCATGACATTTTACATCAGCTGAGGATCTGGTCCAGTCTGTATAATATTTTCTGGTACATTGCTGCACATAAATTGTGTATAACAATGTTACATATAACGTCCAGTGACTATATTTGTATAATTATTATCAGTGATGTATGTTCCTACTTGTGTATAACATTGCTGTATCTTACACCTATCTATACATCTCCTTGTGTAGGCGATGTCAAACCAGCCATACCTGACTGTATAAATCAACATTGCATCCAACATTTACTTCTGTACACCTGGGCAATTACCTGTAAATACCTCTATCCATTAAAAATGTTAAAGCAAATGTTTGTGCAATAAGCTAGGAGTGCATTCCATGCAGGATTTCTCCCAGCTGACAAATGTGGTGTCTGCATCTGCAACTTCAATCCCAAAAGCACAAGCCCATGCCACTTCAGTTAAAGAGATCACTATGTTCTCTTCTAGGAAGTAGCCAGCTTTAAGCTTTACTGTGCCTAGCCACCAGATAGGGACATGATCACAAGCACTAAGCCAGTGAAATACATTTGTTTACTTGTATCTTTCATCTATAGAGACAGCCCCTTGACTTTTTTTTTCTACAAAGACTAACTGAACACAATGTACTGGTAGGTAGCTAAGATGTTCCTCTTAATGTTAATCAGATGTTTAGAGCTAAATCCCCATTGCAGTTGGGAAGAGCTGCAATAAAAAGATGTGCATTTCTGGAGAAAAGGAAGAGTGAGGCTGATGTTTTCCAGAGATCAATTTTTATACAGCAACTTGCCTTTCTTGCTGCATCTGGTGTTTTTGGAGTTGGGAAGTCAGGTCGAAGGGGAACTAAAGGTAGAAAACTATGGTCAAATACGCATACCTTTAATTCATGTGCCCTGATAGGTCTGGTGGGAGAAAGCTGATGTCTCGGGTTCTTTTTTTTTTCCCCCATAGAGCTTGAAGAAACGATAATAGGACAAACCCTGTATTATTTTTAAGGGAAGATGTCAAGATGAAAAAATGAAAATGTCAAAAAACGGGTTGATATACTGTATTACTTAAAAACTGTTTTGTTGAGAAAAACTGACCAAATGATTTAGGAAAGGCATTTACTGGACAGTCTTTGGATTACACTGCAGATGAAAAATAAATGAAAATCCATTTCATGTTTACTTTAGTCTAGTCATTTTAATGGTGGGGTGGGAGAGGTCAGGGGAAAGTCTGGCAAGAACACAAGTTTTAATCTTCAGACATAGGGCTTTTATTTGCAATGTTTCCAATTAAAACTTCTTTTGCATCTGGATCAAGAAATAGTTGTTTCAAAAAAATTTATTAAAATTCCTTTGTCTTTATGATGTCCCCCCCAAAAGCACATCAGTAAAAATTCAGTGGAAGCTTTGTACCTAGTGGTGAGTGATACTTCTCCAAACGATACACACACAGCTCTTCATGACCCTGTAGTACATCCACTAGGCCCATCTCCTTCACTGCTGGATCTTCCCCACCTCATTTTTCTTTCAGCGCCTATCATTGTATGGAGTCCTCCATGGCTGGAGATGGATATTGGAGCAGGACTTGTTCTCAGTGTTCACAGCCTCGCAGATTCCCACATAGTTGGATGGACCTCCAGTCTGCTCTCATTTCAGGGATGGGCTTCCTGGATTGTTGCTTTTCTTCTCGACCTCTGTTTGTATCATTCATTTTCCTTTATATGATCCCCCCTCTCACTCCTGTCTTTGTTTTTTTTTTACCAAAAGTGGCTTCTCAGATCTGGAGATAGTATTATCCAGGTCATGGGCCAGCTTTACCCACTTTTAAGTTCATCACATGACACGAATAATAATTATTCTACAAAAAAGCTGCTAAACTGTAGTGGTATTGCGGTGTCAAACAGCTGTTCTATGTAAATCCACAGAACTTGGCATGCCTGGGAGTGTACACATCTCTGAAGAAATAACAGCATTCAGCTGAACGAGCAAATAATCAAAGGTAGTTTTTAGGTCTCCGCTTATAGCAAGTTAGTGAGATATTTGTTATAGGTTTTAGAGAACGCTATCATATTTTTTCAGTATCGAGTTTATAGCTAGAAAGAAGGAGTTGATCTTTTTAAGATTAGGAATGAATCAGGATGAAAAAGGAGAGCTGAAATCTAATTCTTTGAGATTCTGCTACAATTCTGTATTTATTATAAACCTATCAGAGTACATCCTGCTCTAAGTCTTGTAGAAAATGCGTTGCTAACTACCAGGAAATTATTGATTTTTTTCATTGCTGTTGCTTAGCTCTGGTAGAGCCGATAACTTGAAAAAAAATCAATGTTGCTATTATCAAGTGTTGACTACAGTTTATAACAGCAATAATCTCCTTTAAAATCTCTTCCTGCAGCACCAGTTATCATTCAGTTTGTTAAAGTGTTAATGCCTTGGGCATTCTGATCATTAAATGTCAATAATATTTGAAGTCCTTTGGGATTGCTTTCTGGCTAAACTCGTTTTTGGTGTGCCTCAGAGTCTTTTGAACTTCCAAGTTCTCCAGCATTTGGTTGAAAAAATGTAGTATCTGATGCAATATCTGTCTATCGTTGGTAACAGTGATCAACCTTTTAAAAAGATGGTCACTCACCACAGCTAAATTATAACTAATATTTCAAATTACTGAGGGGGGTTGGGTGCTGTATCCTAGATAAATCCTTGTACCGCCCTTGTGACTGTAGTATCTAAGCCCTTTCTAGTAGTGAAATTGTAATGTCAGTAAAGAAGTAGGATCCAGATTCATTCTGAATCTCTGTCCCCTGCTTACACCAAAAGACATACTGCCTGTCTATTCTAATAGTATGGTGTATACTAGTTTTCCTTACACCTCCTAGTGATATAGACCCTGCTTCTGCAATTGGATCCATGTGTGAGGATACCCGCATTCAGTGAAGTCAGTGAGGCTGAGAAAGGTACAAGGATTCACCCACATAAATCCAACCTGAGTGGGACTATCCTTTGTTACAATTTTGGAAACACTCTCACTGGCTTTTAGGATTTTTTTAATTAGTTATGTGTGAATAATTCCTTTAAGATAATAATGTAAGATTATCATCAAACCCAGAAATATAGATGACAGATAACAAAGGAATTTCTACAATAATATGTGGTATCTTTGCTGATGTTATATGCTAGCTAAATGCAGTATAACGTGCGCTCACCGGGACTTTAATAGCTGTTTCTGTAACAATAGGCAAAGCTATAAATGAAATTGCATTTATGATACAAATTTAATAGACATTTTAATAATGCCTGTTCATCCATCTTAGCTGTCAAGGGAGAAAAAGTGATAATTCATTATTGGGTTTTGGGAGATAGATTTTGAATTGTGTATAGAAAGTGTGTACAGCATGTGCCTTATTCAGAGTTTGATATTAATGATCTTTTAATAGTGTAACAATTTGAGGTTTAACTTGATCATCTCTTTTACATTTCAAAGGAGCATTATTTTGAACCCAGCCTATTTCCTGAACCATCTTCGTCAAGCTGCTGTATTTAGATGGTTGGAACGATATTCTGAAGCTGCAAGGTATGGTTGGCATTTGTGGATTTTCTACATCTAATGTTTTCCCTACAGCTCCTTCATTCCAGCTCTCAGTACTACAGACAATTGGGGAAATTATTTCCTACAGCTCATCAGTACTAGGACATCATCATGTGTCCATGCTTCATTCTAGTGGTCCATGACTTTGTCAGAACCCCTTGATAGAATCAAATTCATGTAATACATAGTGATTGCTCCTCCTTTCTATATTAAAGTGCTACTAGAGACCCTGATACTGCACCATGAAAGTCCATGGCAACTTTGGTTTCAGTGAGCATAGGATCAAACCTATAGGAGAGATCTGATCCTGCTGCCCTTATTCACATGAGTAGTCTCACTAAAGTCAATGGGACTGTTCACGTGAATCAGAACTGCTTGCAGGGGAAAGTTCTTGCAAGATTGAGCTTTACTTGTGTGTTTATACTGGAAAAATGTGTAGATGTTGTGCAGCAGTGGTGCAGCTGCACTGGCACTACCAAATGGTGGAAACTGTAGTGTTGGCAGGGAGCAAATATTGTTACCACCTGACAGGTTTATATGAAAGAAGTTACCTTCCAGGAGGTGAGTAAGGTTGCCTGGTGTAATGCAAGAAGTAACTATACACCTATGTTACTGCTTCTACTCAGCACTTATATAGAATCTTTCATTTGAAGAGCATAAAGTGTTTTACAAACCATTAGTGAATGAAGACAGAACAGGCGTGAATTAGGTAAGAGATATAGAACAGTCACTTCACTCACTGCTGAAATCAATCACCTGTGGCATAGAACATGGCAGCTGTTTAACAATGAATGGCAACCCTTAGACAACAGTTTAGTATGGGAAGGGAAGAATACTTTATCCAACCAAAACTTCAGAGAGAATTTAGGGAGTCCGCTTGTAATTATCTCTGATGAACTTTGCCCAGGAGCTGTGATTAACACCCTGTAAAAGTTGTCACGGGATCTTGGACCACAAGTGATCTGAATCTCGGTTTTACATCTCATTCTAAAGAAAGTAACTCCAACAACACAATCTCCCTAGCATCTTGCTGGGGTACTGGGTCAGTATTGATTCAGAGAAAATTGCCACCTATTGAATCACCAACACTCAAGGTTCAGAGTAGCAGCCGTGTTAGTCTGTATCCGCAAAAAGAAAAGGAGTCCTTGTGGCACCTTAGGGACTAACATCTTGCACAGTTTTAAAGGTTGTAGCAGGAGACAACATTATTCCATGACTGGCAAGGAAGCCTGATTAAAGAGTCTATTTTCAGATCCGTTAATTCTCTGTTATCCCACCAACAGGCAAGAGGGTTTTACTTGAAACCAGGTAGAAGAATGTATTTTTCACTTCCAGGAGTTGATCTTTCCTAGAAAGTAATGCATAGAAAATGAAAGTATCTGAGAGCATAATGTGATCCAAGAAGAAAATGAGGTGCTCAGATAACTAGTAACAAAAAAAAGGTGGTTGGTGTTGCTGCAGATAAGTAATCATTCAACAGGAGTACTGCATCAGCAAGCAGGAAGGAACCGGGTCAGCTTTTTTTCATGTCAGGAAGCTTTCATGGAACTAGTTGTTTTTAAATGAGATTATGATGTATTTTGCAAAGGAGGAGAAATTTCTGACAGATGGAGACCAAGTGGATCCAAATAAGTGACAGTAGCATTGTGAGTTTAGCTTAGTTTACCATAGTATTGTAATAACTGTGTGGAGTTTTTGTTCCAGCCTTGTGTTAAACTAAGCTAAGCAGAAGCATCTCTTTGGAGTCAGTGGTATCAGTCCGACCCTGTTAACAATGTAGAATGCAATCTGTCTGTTACAGATAGACTGCAGTATGCAGGTGTTTAGCTGCAGTTTCTAAAAGTCTAAATATGCTTTTGTTAGCATGAGCTGTCATTTATCTTTGCTTGCTCTATGTATGTGAATGAGGTTAGTGTGTTTCCTTGTGTGATTTTTTCCCCATCTTAGTTATTATTATACATATCCAGAACATTGTTATAGGCTGTGAACAATTGTTTTTGGTGGAGATAGCATATATGTATACAGCAAATGGGCAGGAATAACTCAGCCCACCTGGCAGGTTGTGGGTGCCCAAGATAGAGAACTATTGATCTCTTTGAGGATATAGCAGGCTAAATTCCCTGGAGCAAATTCTTTCTCTGTTCCAAATTCAGAGATGATGTGTCAACTGATGTATGTTAGACCCCACTGCGTTCAGTTAGACTCCTTCATACTTACTTACACCTATTCTCTCCATATGTAAGAAGACTGGACTGGTATAAGTTACACTCTGAATAGCCAGTAGGTACAAGTTAAAGTAGGATGAGGGGTATTGTAATTTTTACTACCTTCTGACTCCTCAGTGTAACTGACACCAACTCAGGCTGCCTCAGACATTGGTGGAATGGATGTAAGTATGTATGAGACAACCTGAATGCCAGGGAGTCTAAATCAGTGTGAGCAGTTGAACGTGTATCACTGCCTGCCTCATCTCTGAATTTGGCTCCAGGTGTCTAAATGACTCCTGTATGTGACTCTAATAGGGTTGCCAATTTTGGTTTGATGCATTCCTGGAGGCATCATCACATGACATAATCTTTACTTAAAGATTAATCTTGAATTCCTGGAGACACCAGGACAATCCGGGAGGGTTGGCAACCCAAGACTCTAACAGGCTGCACTTCATTGCAGTGTACAGTGTTGTGCAGTAATCCCAAAGGCACTGCTTGACGGATCGGAGCTTTGAAAAATGAGCAATTCTAGAAGGTGGTAGCCACTGCCTCTAAGACATACTAAATATTTCAGTAAAAATGTTTCTCCTCCAGAGGTATCTCTGAAATGTGGAGAAATGGATTAGAGGGTGGGGAGAAACTTGAAGTCTGACAAGAAGCATACTGGATTGCCTGTAAGTGAGAGAGCATCTAGGGAAGTTAATGAGGGCAGTGCAAGAGGAGTTGTCACTAAACACTGCCATTGAGGGATGGGGTAAGGCAGTAGTCATAGAGAATGCATTGCCTGCAGAAATAACTGGGCAAACCAGGGGGCGTAGATATGAAAGCTATCATTCTTCCCTGACTTGCTAATATACGTTACATGTGATCTAACCTCTTCAACTGGAGCAGGGTTGAGCCTGAGTAATACAAAGTGAAAATTTGCAATGCATAGAAACAGTCAGGCTCCATATTGGGTTTGAAACCTGAAGTTCAAAGTCCAGAAGCTTATTTTTGCTTCTTACAATAAAACCATTTCGCTGTCATCTTTTTGCTGCTCAGAATGCTGTACTGTCTGGTTTAATTGCATCATGTTCTGTGAGGCACTTACCGATAGTACTTTTTGTAACCAACTAGAACACTAGTGACTTGGAACTAGCTGTATAAAAGCAAAAGAAAGTGGATCAAAGCACAGACTCATTCTCCCTATGCCAGAACACCTCATATTCACCCGTGACTCCATACAGGATAGTGCTAAGCAGTGCTAAAGGAGGAAGGTGGTTTAGGATCTTAATAGCCCCAGTATGGATGACTCAGCTGTTTACTGCTTCTTTTTAAAATGGCATTAGATAGTCCCATCCGCTCTACAGCAAACCAGACTTGATAGTTCTGAAACTCAGCATTTTGTCGATTACAGGATCTCTCTCTCTTTCTCTGCATGTATCTAGTTCCTGGTCTCATTTTATCCAAACCCTCCAAATTTGTACTGTGGGGAAAGGGGTGGATAAATGGTTCTGATTTATCACTTAAAAGGCATATGTTTGAACAGTTTAGTGTTCCTAAGAAGTTTAGACATTCTGTTCTTAGGAACAGTATAACTTTAAATTTCACTATGGTGCTATCACATAAATATTGATCCTATATTCTTCTCCCAAAGCCATTAATTGACTTCCCTCTACACTTACCTGTTTCACGGGCTACTTCCTGTTAAAAAAAATAAATCCTACAAGCTGTTTTTTGCTTTTCAAGAAATGGAGGATGGTCTATTTATCTCTCTACTGATTTTCTTTCAGTTTACAAAAAACAAAGCAAAAACCATTTCTATAAAAATCTGTTGTCATGGAAACCAACTTTGTTCTGGTTACACTAATGAAAGTCCCATTGGGGCCGCATGGTTTGCGCAATGTTAACAGATCTTGTAGCGAAGGTTATTTTTATACTAGTATCTCAGGCCCTGTGAATTTCTTGGGGTCAAGACAGAGAGAATGAACTTAAGGTAGTATCCTGTGCAGTGCTTCTTCAGTATGCCAGAAAATCATTGCAGCAGAGGAAGATGTAGCCAGTGAAAGAATCTTGATATCAGATACCCAGATACATCCAGTAAAGCAAGAATCCTTATGTTGGGCTGGCTCAACACTGAAGTCTTTTGGGGTGTCATTTATTACTTCTGCTTTCAGGAATGAAGTGCTCCGAGATAAGGGAACTATTTTGCATTTGCTAGTCATGGTGGCATAAACGTCAGTACCAACTCTACTGTAAGCTTCATGTGTGATGGCTGCCTCTTGGATGACACACTGGGGATTGAATCTGGGACTTCCAGAACTATAACCACAAACTGTTACAGCTTGAGCTAAAAAGCCAAGGCTGTGTAACTAAGGGCTGTTTCAATTCCTGTCCTCTGTAGATTGGCACAGAGAAGGGACCTTAACCCACATTCACCAGTGGGTTACATAAGGATGGTGCACAAGGCATGCAAGTATCATTTAGAAGTTTTAATGTATAGGCCAGGCACAGAACACACCTAGTGAAAGACACTCATGAATATTCTATGCATACATTATCTTTGCATTTCTGTCAGTGGAAGTGCTTGCCATATTTTGGACCAGCCACATCCCTTTTGACTGAAATCACATACTCTGCTGCCTTAATAATGTCTTGTTGTCTTAGAAACTCATACCTAATAGCATGCTCTTGTGTACGGGTAGGATCTCATTTGAATGTCCATATTGCATGCCAACTTTGCCCTCCTTGCTACATCCTTGCATAGATAAAATAAAGGAAGAGTCAAACCCACCTTATCCCACGTTATTTTGCTCATTTTCCTTCCACCTTGTTTTTTACTGTAGTGCAGCCTGATGAAAGCATTTCTTGTTAGTTACAGTCACTGACTTCCTTCCCAGAGCCAGGGGGCAGGGAGACCTCTGCTGGCGAGAATGACAATTTGTGATGTCAGATTTTTCAGTATTGAAGGAAGAAAATGAATCTGGGGGTTTTCTGCAAGCAAGGAACGGAGAGTTTCCACTATGTGTGTGCTATTTCCCCAGAGAAATATTACAAAGGAGCACTTCATAAATTGCAGCTAAGAAAGAAGCTTTGACATTTATCAGGATCAGTCAAAGCCCAACGGAAAGTCCATGCAGCTTATTATTTAATTTGACACCAGTATATGGTGTCAGTCTGTATCCAAAAAAACCTAGCTGTTATTTCTATGCTCTACTCATTATTCTTTTATTACTCTCAAATGTGTGAGTGTCAAACAATAGTTCATTCAGCTGAAGCAGTGTCAAAAACAGTGGGCAGCTTTAGTTACTAATATTTTTCATTAAAAGTAAACAGCATTGTTGATAGTATGGGTTTTGTCTTTATAGAGGGGGCATTGGGTGTATCAGAAAAGGGAATACAACCAAACTGAGGAAGAATCAGTTCTGACTTACAGGGAGTATAGATACTATTATTCTAAAAGTTACATCAGCTACCTGTTTTTAAGCCATTCATCCCAATTACTCCATCTTTTCTCAAACAGTTCAGCTGTTAACCTTAACAGGCAGCATGGCTTTCCATGCCTCTTGAGATTTGCATGACATGCATCTATGCAAACTACTATTTGTTTGATATTGTGTCACAGAGCATCTGAGATCTTGCTGTGCTTAATGACCTGTTTTCCTAAGTGCCTCCTGTCATTTCTTTCCTTAAGATTTTGTCCTTTCCAAGTACATCTTCTCTGCTTTTTACTCCACATTTGCAAGGTCTTTGTTTCCTTACATAGTAGTTGCCATTTAAAAGGTAGCCTTTTTGTAACAAATTATATTACTATCAATACAACATAGGAAAATATTACTACTTACTACCAAAAGACAGGTTCTTTTAAAAAGGCAACCACTGCACAATAAGAACTACTGACCTGGTGGTTAGTACTCTTTATTGCCCCGCTGGAGACTTATTTTTGTTTCCTAGTAATGGTCTCTCACTGCCTAAGCCATCTGGGACTCGGAGTACAACAGAACAGCATGCTCAGCCCTTGAGTGCTTTGTGTTGCTTCTCCATATGATAAAGGTTCACTGTTGGCAGGTTCCCTGGGAGTTCTATCCACTCCTCTGCAGCCAATAAGATGTTAGCTACGTCATGAGCCACAGGGCTCCTTTTGCTGCATTTGGTAGCTATTTCCATATCCGTGTACACGCAATCATCAAACCCTGATTGTGCTAATTTCACACCTCTCTCCTTTATTCAAAATTCCAAAACCAAATTTTGTTTATCTGAAACTCTGATTATCTGGTGGTTTCAGATATCTCCAGAGACCTTAAAATAATCAGAGTTTCCCTTTATTCATGACCTGGGGCAGATGTTTAAAGTTGAACTATTATTTCTTTGTTCACTCTCTGAGTTAGGTAAAAAAGGAACTGCCTCCAACCCTATTCCAATTTTTTTAACCTCCAGAAAATGTAAGCTGTACCATATCAGAAGAGGATAGTGGTTCACCTAGTCTGATACCTTGCCTCTGAGGGGCAGATTCAGGATATTGGAAAGGAAGGTTATGAAATTAGAGTAACATTAACACCACAAAGACATGGGTTTGTGTATTATAGAGCTTGTAGAGCTATTAAAACTGCAAAAGAAGTATAACTATATTTACCATTTGAAGATTGAGAGCCAGCTAACCGACAGTACAATGGGGCCCTGATTTGGCCCTTTAGACACTATTATAGAATCATTAAAACCATAGAAATATAGGACTGGAAGGGACCTTGATAGGTCATTTAGTCCAGTCCCCTGCACTGAGGGCAGGACTCAGTATTATCTAGACCGGGGGTAGGCAACCTATGGCACGTGTGCCGAAGGCGGCATGCGAGCTGATTTTCAGTGGCATTCACACTGCCCAGGTCCTGGCCACCGGTCCGGGGGGCTCTGCATTTTAATTTAATTTTAAATGAAGCTTCTTAAACATTTTTAAAACCTTATTTACTTTACATACAACAATACTTTAGTTATATATTATAGACTTATAGAAAGAGACCTTCTAAAAACATTCAAATGTATTACTGGCACGCGAAACCTTAAATTAGAGTGAATAAATGACGACTCGGCACACCACTTCGGAAAGATTGCCGACCCCTGAACTAGACCATCCCTGACAAGTGTTTGTCTAACCTGTTCTTAAAAATCTCCAATGATGGAGATTCCACAACCTCCCTAGGTAATTTGTTCCAGTGCTTAACTACCCTTACAATTAAGAAGTTTTTCCTAATGTCTAACTTAAATCTCCCTTGCCGCAATTTAAGTCCATTACTTCTTGTCCTGTCCTCAGTGGTTACGGAGAACAATTTATCACCCTTCTCTTTATAACAACTTTTTACATTCTTAAAGACTATTCTCATGTTTCCCCTCAATCTTCTCTTCTCCCCACTAAACACATTTTTTTCAATCTTTCTTTGTAGGTCATGTTTTGTAGACCTTTAAAAAATTTTGTTGCTCTCCTCTGGACTTTGTTCAATTGGTCCACATCTTTCCCAAAGTGTGGTGCCTAGACCTGCACATAACAATATTCCAGTTGAGGCCTTATCAGTGTTGAGGAGAGTGGAAGAATTACTTCTCGTGTCTCGCTTATAACACTCTTGCTAATACAGCCCAGAATGATGTTTACTTTTTTTGCAACTGTATTACCTTTTTGACTCATATTTAGTTTGTGATCCACTATAACCCCCAGATCCTTTTCTGCAGCAATAATTTCCCATTTTTTATTTGTGCAATTAATCATTCCTTCCTAAGTGGAGTACTTTGCATTTGTCCTTGTTGAATTTCATCCTATTTATTTCAGACAGTTTGTCAAGATGATTTTGAATTCTAATCCTATTCTCCAAAGCTCTTGCAACCCTCCTAGCTTGGTATCATCCACAAACTTTATAAGATATTGAATAGAACCAGATCTAGGACAGATACTTGCCGGGCCTCACTCGATATAGTAGTCCAGCTTGATTGTGAACCATTTATAACTACTCTCTGAGTATGCTTTACCAACCAGTTGGGCACCCACCTTATAGTAGGTTCCTCAAAGCTATATTTCCCTAGTTTGTTTATGAGAAGGTCATGTGAGACAGTATCAAAAGCCTAACTAATGTCAAGATATATCAAATCTTCTGCTTCCTCCCTATCCACAAGGTTTGCTACCCTGTCAAAGAAGGATAGTAGGTTGGTTTGACATGATTTGTTCTTGACTGTTACGTATTACCTTATTTTCTTCTAGGTGCTTACAAATTGTTTGTTTGATTATTTGATCCATTATCTATCCAGGTACCAAAGTTAAGTTGACTGGTCTATAATTCCCAGGGTTAAGTATCAGAAGAAGTCTTGCATCTGAAGAAGTGAGGTTCTTACCCACAAAAGCTTATGCTCCCAATACTTCTGTTAGTCTTAAAGGT
This sequence comes from Emys orbicularis, assembly GCF_028017835.1. Classification (NCBI taxonomy): domain Eukaryota; kingdom Metazoa; phylum Chordata; order Testudines; family Emydidae; genus Emys; species Emys orbicularis. The sequence goes on along the minus strand of NC_088691.1, from coordinate 92,670,597 downwards.
GCCACAGGACCCTCTGTTACCAATTCCCAGGGTTGTCCTTATTTCCCTTTTCATAGATAGGTACTACATTTTCCCTTTTCCAATTCTCTGGGATTTCTCTCCAACTCTGTTAATTCTCAGAGATAATCACTAATGGCTCAGAGATCTCTTCAGCCAGTTCCTTACGTATTCTAGGATGTATTTCATTAGGTCCCACCTTGAAGAAATCTAACTTGTCTGAGTAATTCTTAACTTCTTCTTTTCATATTTTAGCCTCAGATTCTAACTCATTTATACTGATGTTCACTATGTTAGTCATCCAATCACTGGTAACTTTTTTGATGAAAATTGAAACAAAAAAGGCATTTAACACTTCGGCTGTTGCTGCGTTTTCTGTTATTGTCTTTCCCTCCTCGATGAGTAGTGGACTTACCCTATCCTGGGTCTTCCTCTTGCTTCTCATGGACTTGTAAAATGTTTTCTTGTCACCTTTAATGTCCGTAACTAGTTTAATCTTGCTTTTTGCCTTGGTCTTTCTAATTTGGTCCCTATGTGCTTGTGTTATTTTTTGTATATATTCATCCTTTGTAATTTTACCTAGTTGTCACTTTTTGTATGACTCTTTTTTTGAGTTTCAGGTTGTCAAAGATCTCCTGGTTAAAGCAAGGTTGTCTCTTACCATACTTCTTATCTTTCATATGTATTGCGATAGTTTGCTCTTGTGCCCTTATTAATGTTTTTTTTTAAACTGCAAACTTTCCTGAACTCTTGTTTTCCCTTAGACTTGCTTCCCATGGGATCTTGCCTACCAGTTCTCATGGGAACTTTATAATTTCATGATCACTTTCACCCAAGCTGCCTTCCACTCTCAAATTCTCAACCAGTTCCTCCCTGTTTGTCAGAAACAAATCTAGCACCGCATCTCCCCTAGTTGCTTTCTCCACCTTCTGTAATAAAATGTTGTCTCTGATGCATTCTAAGTACTTTTGTTGGCTAATCTGTGCCCTGCTTTCAATAGGTCTGCCTCCCACTTCTATTTCAACCTCAGTGCAAGTGTATACATCTTTGATATACAAAGCAACACCTCCTCCCTTTTTTCCCTGCCTGTCCTTCCATAGCAAGCTGTACCTTCTATGCCAATAATCCAGTCCTGTGAATTATCCCACCAAGTTTTTTTTATGCCAATTATGTTGTAATTGTGTTTATGCACTAGTATTTCTAGTTCTTCCTGCTAATTCCTCATACTTCTTGCATTAGTATACAGACATCTAAGATGTTCATTAGATTGCCCCTCTATATTCCCTCTTGTCTCTCCTTTGTCCCTGATGTGATTGCCCATGTTCCCCACAGATTCTGACCTGTCATCTAGCTCTCCATGTTTTGGATTTACCTTTGAGTTTTATCTCTTGCCTCTGTTGAACCTCATTTAAAGCCCACCTCACTGGGTTAGTCCATCTGTATCTGAAGATACTCTGCACCTTCCTTGATAGGTGGACCCCATCTCTGCTCAGCAGTTCTTCTTCTTGGAGCAGCATCCCATGGTGGAGGAAACTAAAGCCCTTCTGGTGACATCATCTGCATAGCCATGCATTCACCTCCAAGATGTGTCTGTCTCTGCTTGGGCCGACCCTTGACCAGAAGGATCATGAGAACACCACCTGAGCCCCCAACTCCTTCCTCTTCACTCCCAGGGCACTGTAATCACTTCTGATCTGCTTGCAGTATCATTAGTCCCCACATGGGTGAGCAGCATAGAGGGTCAGATGATCCTCGGCAATCTTTCTGTAATCTCTCATATATGGGCCCCTAGCAGGCAACACACCTCCTGGGATGCCACGTCAGTCCTGCAGATGGATACCTCCTTCTCCCTTAGAAGGGAGTCACCAACTACCACCCCCATAGTTTCCTCTTGGGTGTGGTGGGCGCGATTCTCCCAGCCTTGGGGGTCAGGAGCAGTGAAAGCTTCCTAAAAGTGGGGGGCCACTTCCCCTGAGGCCACTTCCTGCTCCCCCCATGCCACTCCTTCCCCCTGAACTTCTGCTCTCGCACCACCCCTTCTCCCTGAGCCCCCACCCTCACCCCACCCCTTTTCCCTGAGGCCCTGCCCCCCTGCTGCCCCTTTCCCCAAGTCCCCCACCCCTAATTCTCTCTTCTATGCCCCCCCCTCCCTGTTGCTTGCCCTTACAGCCAGGAAAAAGTGGTGGAGCCATGGCCCCCTGGCTCCCCCTGTTCCAGCACAACTGTTGGGGGTACATGGCTTCTCCTTCTCCACCTTTGGGGGAGATTCCTCATCCTATTTCTCATGCTATTGTACTAGTAATAATAGATGCTCAGGGCCAGTGGAGATCATAATTACCACTTCCAGTTCTCATCACAGACCCCTCATGCTGTTCTGCCTGGTCTGGCCATATGCTTTCTGTTGGAATCAGCAGAACTCATGTATCTAAAACTTTCTTTGATTCTTTTAATATGTATCCTTTAAGATTAAGACAGACTTCAGGGTCTGTTGTGGTGTCTTCAGTTCTATATAAATATCTTATTGTTTTACACCACCAAGTGGCCAGATTGAGCAGATATAGCAAGAATTTTTGAATCTAGCCTTACTACCTTAACACATGCTAGGTTTGGGTTTGTTGCGGTAGCCCTTATAGGGCACAGGTGCTTTCTAGCGACTGCTAGCGACTGCTTTCCAAACTTCATTTGGATATAACAAAAGACCTCTCATTTTGGAAGAGACATTTAAATGTCAAGCCGATTCTTGAGCAATTGCCTCTGCAACCTTCCACTCTTGGATGCATGTGTGTTACCACCGTAGTCATCCTGAAAGCAGTGACCATTGGGGCGGTGTGCATGCCCCCTTGTGGCAGTGCTCAGAGTGCAAGTACATGAGAAGCTGCAACCTCAATAGCTCTCATGTCCTTTACTGTTCATGTGAGGGGCTTCAGAAGCAGCAACTCCTCTCCCTATTCTCTGTCCGGCTTTAGGTGAGTTGTCAGGGGTTTGTGGAGTTGGTTGTAGGTTTTGGTAAGTTCAGTCCAAGCTTGACACCAGTACAGGCTTCAGACTGGATGGCAAAGGGTAGCACTACATCAGAGCAGATCGTGGCAAGGATAGGAAAAAGCTATGTGCCACCATGCCACTCCACTCTGCCTCCTATTTGTTCCTTTCTTCATGGGTAAGTAGCTGAAGGAAGAAGTTGCTACGCATTTCTCATTAGGGTCAACAACAGAAATTCTCAAGAGAGAGTGAGGGAAAAGACTAATTTCTAATGGGTAAAGAAGGGTAGTCTTTGTGGTGCATTGCTAAAAATAGAGGGTAAGAATGGAAACTGCCCGGCAACATTTTAGTGGTCATTGCTGGACTTGCTATTAAACGTAGGCCTGGTCTACACTACCCGCCTGAATCGGCGGGTAGAAATCGACCTCTCGGGGATCGATTTATCGCGTCCCGTCAGGACGCGACAATCGATCCCCGAATCGACGCTCTTACTCCACCAGCGAAGGTGGGAGTAAGAGCCGTCGACGGGAAGCCGCGGAGGTCGATTTTGCCGCCGTCCTCACAGCGGGGTAAGTCGGCTGCGATACGTCGAATTCAGCTACGCTATTCGCGTAGCTGAATTTGCGTATCGTAAATCGACCCCCCCCCTGTAGTGTAGATGTAGCCTCAGTACCTTCCATCTGAGTTCTCAAACATTTTGGCTATTAGTGAATTAAGCCCCCAATACCCCTATAATGCAAGAAGTGTTATTTAATTTACAGATGAAGAAGCAAAGGCAGAGACTAAGGCCAACGTTTTCAAATGCAGCCACTAACTTTGGGTTTGTCAGGTTTGGGAATGATATTTCAGAGGTGCTGAGCCCCGGGTACTGCCTCTGACTTCAGCTGGAGTTGTTGGTGTGCAGTTCCTCTGAAATTCAGGCCATATTTTAGGTGTCTCAAGCTGGACACCACGCTTTTGAAATTTGGGTCTGACTTAGTCAGTGTCGTCCAAGGAAATGATGACAGCGCTGGGAATGGAACCCAGGTGCTAATTCCCAGTCCCATTGCTTTAACCAGAAATCCTAAAAAAAGAAACTGTGAGGAGAAGAGGTCGCTTTCCATGCAGGACTATTCACTGGAAAAGCCTGATTATTTGAACTGACTTTCTAATAAACTGCCGGCAACTGCTTGTTCTCTTTCAGTCCAGATTATCCACGTGCATTTTTGGCCATCTGAGCAATATGAGTAATTAGGAGTGTATTGATAGCCTTCGAAATTACACATTTGTACTGGTCTGTATTTTATACTGTGATGCCATGTCGCTGGAGGTGTCAGAAACAGGGAGGTGATGCCATGAACTGGAGTCAGATTACATAGCAGTGTCTTGAAAATGCTGTTTATCTGACCATAGGTATAAAGCTATAATTTGTCCTGCCCCTGCATAGCTGCTTTAGGGGAGGAAGTGTACAAATAGGAGCTTTCTCCCCTTCTTGTGGCTCTCTGCCTTCCTCCTCCCCCATCCCCATGTAGGGACAGAGGACAAGTACATTCCTTGCGCTCAGGGGAGTGCAGGGACAGGTTAGGCACCTAATTCCCATTGAAATCCAGGGGAGTTAGGCACTTAACTCACTAAGGCTATATCTACACTACAGGGGGGGGTCGATTTAAGATACGCAAATTCAGCTACGCGAATAGCGTAGCTGAATTCGACGTATCAGCTCCGACTTACCCTGTTGTGAGGACGGCGGCAAAATCGACTGCCGCGGCTCCCAGTCGACGGCGCTTACTCCCACCTCCGCTGGTGGAGTAAGCGCGTCGATTCGGGGATCGATTGTCGCGTCCTGACGAGACGCGATAAGTCAATCCCCAAGAGATCGATTTCTACCCGCCGATTCAGGCGGGTAGTGTAGACCTAGCCTTAGACACTTTTGAAAATCTATCAGCATCTTTAGGCACCTAAATGTACTTGAAAATGTAGCCCTTGGACGCCTAAGTCCCACTGGCTTTAAATAACAGCTAGGCTTCTAAGAACCAAGGGCTTTTTTGAAAATGGGACTTAGGCACTTTTGAAAATGTTACTTCAGATCCTCTGCTGGTGACCCATATTCACTTCCTTCTCTCTTATCGGCTCCTTCATTAGAGCTATCACTTTATCTCTGCAGATGACTCATGAGTCCATATCCTTTGCTCTGATTTCTGTCTTCATTGCTTTATGTTTGAAAGGATTTCAGCAAAGGGGATAATGCTGTCTTCAAATCTAAGGCAATTTGGGTCCTGGGAACTTTCTGTCAATCTGGTGGCCTTCTTCTTCCTTTTATAATAAACAAACAAACTGCTGATAATACTTTACAGAGTTATGAGGGGCTTTCCTTCTGAAAATCTCAGAGAGCATTGCAAACATTAATGAATTAATATAACACCTTTGGGAAGAAGGTATCCTCATTTTGGAAACAGAGATACTAAAACCATGAGGAGTCCGGTGGCACCTTAAAGACTAACAGATTTATTTGGGCATAAGCTTTCGTGGGTAAAAAACCCACTTCTTCAGATGCATAGAGTGAAAATTTCTATGCATCTAAAGAAGAGGGTTTTTTATCCACAAAAGCTTATGCCCAAATAAATCTGTTAGTCTTTAAGGTGCCACCGGACTCCTCGTTATTTTTATGGATACAGACTAACACGGCTACCCCCTGATACTTGACAGGGAGATTAAAGTGATTTTCACAAGGTCATAAAGGAATTTCTTGATGTCCTGGGGAACAGAACCCGGATTTCCTAATTGTGAGGTTTTTGGTTTAACCACGAGATTGTCCTACCTCTCATTTATGATTTCTGAAGACCCTCCAGGGAACAGTTAAAGCATTTAGATGAAATAGTGGCTCTTATGAGTAATCCCATGTGTCAGCTTGATCTTCTAATTTTCCATAGTCAGTTCTTGTAGAGTGTGTGTCTACTATCACCTCTTCTTCTAGTGCTTCCAATATTCCATCCTTTTCTACCTTTGCAAAATCTACAATGTGCATTAGGCCATTAAAAAAATAACCCAAGTTATTAACATTTAGAAATTAGCTACAATACAAGCAGAGTATCTTTTATATATGTATATTGAATGGGATGGACCAAATGGCAGGTTGATATAATACTAAATATGGATTAATACCAGAGACTGTAAAGACTCTAAGGGAGCCATCCATTGTGAGTTAGTCAATTTTACACTTAAAATTAGAGAGAGAATAAAATTTACACAACTCTACATTATACTGAAAGATTGTATTTTTATTAAGGGTTTATGATGACAATACATATCACAAGAGTGAAGCTCAATGGCTTTATAAATGTCACCTGAACTCCCATGATAAACAGAGCGCTATAACACGCACACCAGATTATGGGGTATCATTTATTTCCCATTTCCATCTGTGTTTTGGGAAGAGCAGAAAGTACAGGTCCCTTGAAATAGAGATCCCTTGTGTATAGTAATTGACATTCATTTAAAACAGAGTGAGACACCATCTTCTGTATTGCTATTGTGATTTGTATTATAGTAACACCAGAACTGAGATTGGGCTGCTGTAAAAACACAGAGTAAGAGAAAGTCCCTTCTGCAAAGAGCTTACATGCTAGAGTTAGGATAGGTAACAGGTAGGAGAAAGGAAGGATTATTATCCCCATTTTGCTGATGGGGAACTGAGGCAGAGAGAGACTAAGGGCCAGATTTGTAAAGGTATTTCGGTGCTGAAAGGTGTAGATACGTTCCTAGTGGAATTTACGAAAGTGCCTAAGAAGGGGCAGAAATTTAGCAAGAACTGGAGCAGATGCTGTAAACTAAACATGGAGGCATGAAATGTGTACATGGTTAGAATCCTGTTCATAGAAATGAGAACAAAATAATGGGGAAGAATAATAGGGAAATGGTATCATCTGAAGTACAATGGTGCCTCGAGGCCCTACCATTGGGCTAAGCACTGTACAAAGATGTAGTAAGAAATGGCCCTTGCTGTCTTACAAACTAAATAGGCAAGATAGTCAAGTATTATTGTTCCTACTTTACAGACAGGAAGCTGGGTCACAGAGACATGAGGTGGCTTTAATGTTTGTACTGAATCCACATCTGAGTCCCAGTCCAGTGCTTGAACTACAAAACTACCCCTGAAAACTGTTTGAAGCTGAGGAGGAACAGGCGGTCCATATCATAGAAATGACAGGTGGATTTGGGGCTACATTTTCAACAGAATGGAGTCACCTGGATGATAGGCTCAGCGAGTGTTGCCTGGAGTGAGAATGGGGAAACAAACTGCTGGCATATGCCAACCGACCCACCTGGTCATATTTGGCCCATGGCAGAGCGGCTTGGCATCCCCCCAGTGACACATTCATACTGCAGTGGACAGAATGAGGCCGTGATGAGCATGACATTTTGGACTAAGGATTTGCAAAATTTGATCTTTAAAATTGCAGCAGTTGTTGAGTAATAGGTCCAGATGCAATCCCAACCAGCAAATGTCCGCTTATTTCTGCATTCTCCTAACATAAGGCCAGCTGAATGGATTATAGATCCTATCCGTGCACCTTCCCATCTCAGCAAAGCTTAGAAAATGGACACGTGTCAAACCTGGATAGATAACATTTCTTGGTCTTGGAAAGAATCCATAGCTGCAGATAGCGGGCACAGTTATTAAATAAATCTCTCCTCATCACACATGCACCTGGTGAGCTGGAACTAGGACAAAGACTTTCAGCTTTTCTGGCCTTCTTCAGGCCTCGCCACTTGACTTGAAGAAGAACTGCTTTAGTTCATAATAAAAGTCTCTTTTCTTTCTTTTGAGCTAGACGCTAGAGGGCAGCATCACTCACATACACACACAGTACATTGTAATACTAACTATTGCCTTTACCAGAGCAGGGGGAAATATTACAGACCACCCTGCATATAAATTGTGAACAACAATACAGAATCGTTCTACAAATGTAGGCAAAATCCTTCCAGACCTCTTGCATGGTTCTTATGTAGCTTCTCCCTTCCTCCTCAGTTACATGCTGGGGGTGAAATCCTGGCCCCGTTAAAGTTAATGAGAGTTTTGCCATTAACTTCACGGTGGCCGGGATTTCACCCTTTGTGTCTACTGTATCAGGGTACAAGAATACTAACTGTGCTCAGTTAGATGCTGTTCTTTTCAACAGGATGGAGTCACATGGATGATAGTCTCACGTGTGTTGCCTGGAGTGATGATGGGGAAACAAACTGCTGGCATATGCCAACCAACCCATCTGGTCATATTTGTCCCATGTGCTCAGTTAGATGCTGTTCTTTGTCCTACTGAAGTCAATGGGACTTGTGCCAGTGACTTGAATGAGGGCTAGATAGAGAGCCTTAGAGCTAAATCTAGCCCTCAGATGCAAATCCATGGCTTCCACTGAAGTCTCATAGACTCATAGACTTTAAGGTCAGAAGGGACCATTATGATCATCTAGTCTGACCTCCCGCATGATGCAGGCCACAAAATCTGACCCACCCACTCCTGGAATAATTCTCTCCCTTGACTCAGCTGTTGAAGTCCCCAAATCATGATTTAAAGACTTTAAGTCGCAGAGAATCCTCCAGCAAGCGACCCCTGCCCCATGCTGCGGAGGAAGGCGAAAAACCTCCAGGGCCTCTGCCAATCTACCCTGGAGGAAAATTCCTTCCCGACCCCAAATATGGCGATCAGCAGAACCCCGAGCATGTGGGCAAGATTCTCCAGCCAGACCCACATTGACCATTGATACTAATTACCAGCGATGGCACGTTATTGACTTATTGACTAAAATCACGTTATCCCATCAAACCATCCCCTCCATAAATTTATCAAGCTTAATCTTAAAGCCAGAGAGGTCTTTTGCCCCCACCGTTTCCCTCGGAAGGCTATTCCAGAACTTCACCCCTCTGACGGTTAGAAACCGTCGTCTAATTTCAAGCCTAAACTTCCCGACGGCCAGTTTATATCCATTTGTTCTCGTGTCCACATTAGTACTAAGCTGAAATAATTCCTCTCCCTCCCTGGTATTTATCCCTCTGATATATTTAAAGAGAGCAATCATATCCCCCCTCAGCCTCCTTTTGGTTAGGGTAAACAAACCGAGCTCCTCGAGTCTCTTTTCATACGACAGGTTTTCCATTCCTCTGATCATCCTAGTGGCCCTTCTCTGTACCCGTTCCAGTTTGAGTTCATCCTTTTTAAACATGGGAGACCAGAACTGCACACAGTACTCCAAATGAGGTCTCACCAGTGCCTTGTATAACGGAACCAGCACCTCCTTATCCCTACTAGAAATACCTCGCCTAATGCATCCCAAGACCGCATTAGCTTTTTTCACGGCCACGTCACATTGCTGAATCATAGTCATCCTGCAATCAACCAGGACTCCGAGGTCCTTCTCCTCTTCCGTTACTTCCAACCGATGCGTCCCCAGCTTATAACTAAAATTCTTGTTAGTCATCCCTAAATGCATCACCTTACACTTCTCACTATTAAATTTCATCCTATTACTATTACTCCAGTTTACCAGGTCATCCAAGTCTCCCTGCAGGATATCCCGATCCTTCTCCGAATTGGCAATACCTCCCAACTTTGTGTCATCCGCAAACTTTATCAGCCCACTTCTACATTCGGTTCCGAGGTCAGTAATAAATAGATTAAATAAAATCGGACCCAAAACCGAACCTTGAGGAACTCCACTGGTAACCTCCCTCCAACCTGACAGTTCACCTTTCAGTATGACCCGCTGCAGTCTCCCCTTTAACCAGTTCTTTATCCACCTCTGGATTTTCATATTGATCCCCATCTTTTCCAATTTAACCAATAATTCCTCATGCAGTACCGTATCAAACGCTTTACTGAAATCGAGTTATATTAGATCCACCGCATTTCCTTTATCTAAAAAATCTGTTACTTTCTCAAAGAAGGAGATCAGGTTGGTTTGGCACGATCTGCCTTTCGTAAAACCATGTTGTAATTTGTCCCAATTGCCATTGACCTCAAGGTCCTTAAGTCATCTCTCCCATTGAAGTCAATGGAAGCTGCATGCATACAACTGAGAGCAGATTTCATTCCTAGGTCTATAATACAGTATCACAATATGCAGCCTCCTAATACCAGGCCTTCTTTGAAATGTTTATTATTAAATCCTTGTAATTTTTGGTCAGATCTTATTAAGAACATAATACTGGCTTGGAAAACAATCGGAAAGGGTATTAGAACAGGACTGGGATTACTCGTTGCGATACACTTAACTGGGGGGAGATTTCAAATTCAATTTACAGTAATGTCAAAGTACAATTAATATATAGGCAGTGATAAGGGAAACATGCAGATGTACACATTGATAGCACTACATCCACAAATAAACTTTTGGTTAGTAATTAGGTACACAAGATTATTATATGTTTAATTGACTAAAGTGACAATTTGGAATTACATCTAGTCACATTTAATTGGATTTGGAATCTCCAGAGGATAGGAAATGGAGAGCAGTTTGGAGAAGCAGCCATAAAAGCAAACTGATTTTCTAAAGTCAATGAAAGCAATGCATTAATATCTGCTTTACAATAGTTTTTAATATCCCCTCAGTCTAATAAGAGTAATGCAATGGTTATAACAAACAGTCTGGATACTAAAGCGTATTCAATTAGATACAAAGATTGCTGATTGGTTTGGGGTTTTTTTATAGCATAATTTAATCAAAGGTGAACTATGTTTGACTTTGCTGTAGACTGAGATATTCTCAGACTCGCAGTACATCTCAGTGCTGTTCTGGAAGAAATTTAGACTATATTTAATGTATTTTAGTCCATAAATGCTTTAAAGCATAATAAGCAGCAGCCAGAATAAAATATTTTTGAGCAGCCATTAAATATCTGAGCACAATATAAACAGAAAAACCATAAAAGGAAAAAATGTAAGGTTGTTTTCTCGCATGTAGTTTAGCTACCTAATAAAAATGCTTGCTGTATTCCCAAAATGTGTTTTACTGTTGAGCAATGACTGATAGTTATGTATAACTGTGTGCCCTTTTTATATAAACTTCATATTATATTCATTTTATATTATCTGCTTTAAAAACTTGGTACTTTTATCTCCCTCCCCTCCCCAACATTCACGTCTTTATTCTGCTCTTGTCATTAGGAGTGCCATGACTGCTGACTACATGTACTGGCTGTCAGGAGGCAGTGAGCAGCATATAAGCAAGCTCATCAAACTGTATTGGCAGGTAAAAATTGATGGTCTAACTAGAAAGGAGGAGCCCATCTCACTATTAGGACCAAAATGAAGGATTAGTGCTTAAAAGACTGCCGACAAAGATAGCTCTGGGGCATATCAATCAGCAGGACACTGTATAGCGCTAACGTATTTATAATTAAGTAGATTTTCTGTGACTAATTTTAAGGGCAAAATTCAAGGTTGTTGTTAACCCTTGGCTCATACTTCAATTTTATGGAGTGCTATAAAATTTAATTCCAGATACTGACCCTTTTAAAAAAAAATTTGGCTGAGACTGTTTTTCTGATAACTTTTCATACTCTTTGAAATGGAAGGGAAAAAGACCTAACCAGTGGTCTCAGGGAAACAGAGTACAATAAGAAAGACAACTAGTAAGACCCCAATTCTGCAAAGATTAATCACTGCATGTAGTCCTATCAGCTTCGATGAGCCTCATCACTCGAGCAATGATTACTCCCTTGAGTAAGGTTTTGTAGGATCAGGGCCCTGATCTAACAAAGCACTCAAGCACATGTTTAACTTTTAGCACATGTGTAGCCCCACTGACTGTAATGGGAGTACCGGTATTCTTGGAAGTAATCAAGTAAGTGTTTGCTGGATTGGGGCTTAGTGCTAGCTCACTGGTACTGGTTACATTTCTAGCCTCTGTCTCAAACACACCCACGTGTACACACACACACACATCTATGCTCCGGAAACTCTACTCACTCCAGTAACTGCTTGAGAGTCTCTCCTCCTTCCTGTCTCTTTATTTTTAGGATTGGGTTAAGGGGCTAATAGCAGGATCTCCTTATTTTTCAGTTGCTTCTTCCCATCTACTCTCTGGGCATTAATTCCCTACTTCTCTCCTTCCTGTTTGTGCCTTCCCTCCTGATTGCCCAAGCTGGCCCTAAGCATGGTGCCAAGACTGTGTAGCAGCTGGGGTTCCACCCTTTGGGGGACCCACCTCCCGTGCAACCTCTGCAATTTGAGATGGGGCCCAGTCCACTCATCTGGCAGTGAAACCCAACAGGAACGAAACGGTTCATCCCCTACCATCAGAGGGTAATTCATGGGCTCTCCCTCCACATGCCAGCACTTAGAGAGCTCACCTTTGCTTTTGGCCCTATCAGTCATAAAGCTAATCCTTTCCACTCCCTGATTGATATTTGCCCCAGCTGTACCTCCCTATCTGCATGCCCCGTTGTCCATAAACACATGCTTCATGGCCTGGCTCCCAGGATGAGATGAAAGAGGTTTTATGTCAAGCTACTTTGTCGCTGGTTAAATGGTTAATAAAAATCCATACAATCTACAACGGTTTCATACATTATGCATAAACTTTACCTTATGATAAAATATCGGGGTCTGATTCTGATCCCGCTTACACTGGCGTACACCACATCACAGTTACTCTTTGTTGTATGAAGAGCAAAAGAAAAAACATTTCTAATTTACTTCAGTGTAATGAAGATCAAAATCAGGCCCTTTATGTTCCAGTGTCATTCCTGGAGGTCTGCAGGATGAATCTTCCCTTTCCTAAATTGTTAGCTGCATCCTCTGACTTCTTATTTATACACACGAATACATCTCACTCTAGGAGCCACCGTCTTTCAGAACTGTGGTGAGTGCAAAGCATGTCTAGTTCAGAGTATTACCCATTGGGCTAGCATTTGCTGTGCCTGTGAATTTTCAAATGTGAATAGATCAAAGGACCTGTGTATTAACCTCTACCTCAGCCCAGGTTCCAGCTCCACTCCCATTCTGTGGACTTGATTCATGGGCTGGGCACTGGGAAAAGTATTTGCCCCCTAGGTGCTTACTGCATATGCATCAGGAGATCCAGTAAAGTCCCAACTCCCCAAGACCTCACTGGTGGGAACATGCAGTCTTTGCCCTCTCTGTTCCTGTTTCTTTTCTGCCTGTCCTTGGAGCTGGAATTTCTTGTCTCCTTTGTTTGCAGAAGCTGTGAAGTGTCAATGAAGATCTTCCCATTTGTTTGATCCAGGGCCGGCTCTGGCTTTTTTGCCGCCCCAAGCAAAAAAAAAAAAAAAAAATCGGGGCGGCCAGAACGGTAAAGCAAAAAAAAAAAAAAAAACCTGCGGCGCGGCCAGAGCCAGGGTGCAGGGGGACTCCTTGCACTGCAGACGTGCCCTGGCTAGCGGGGAGAAGGGGGAGGGAGCGGGGGGAGAGAGAGAAGGGGGGCAGCCAGGGCTTCAGCGGGGCGCTCGCCACGCGGCCCTGACCGCCACGCCGCCTGCCAGAAGGGCTCCGCGCCGCTCCGGTCGGCGGGGAGGGAAGGACGCGGGCTGCCCTGCCGGGCTTGCTACAGACCTGGCACCGGCTGGGGCAGACGGAGTTCGCAGCCCGCTCCCAGCCGGGCGCTCCCCTCCTCCACGCCGCCGCCCCCTACAGGGCAGCCGGACAGCAAACAAAACAAAACAAAAAAAGCGGCTGTGCCTCCCTAGGATTGGGCGGAAAGCCGCCCCGTAGAATCTGCCGCCTCACGCACGAGCTTGCTCGGCTGGTGCCTGGAGCCGGCCCTGGTTTGATCTCTCCAGGTGCTTGATTTTCACTGTGGGGCAGACATTGTTTCACTGAGCAAAGTCACTGGCTTTCAATTTAGTGTCTTTAGCATGGGCTAAGGACTCAATAACATCTAGGAGTGTTCACATACAGGCAGCTAGGGGCCCAATATTGTGCCCATTGAAATCAATAGAAGTATTGGGGCCTGAGAAAGCACTGTATGTTGAAGATGCACGAACAACAACCTTACCTTTTTGAGTTGCTGAATTCTGTGCATTCAGCATTAAGTGTCACTTCAGTGTTAATAGTGCCCATAGCAATGATTACCCAGTATTTTGTGGGGCATGACACCATATTGAGACCTATCACCAGAGGGTGACCGGGTAGCATTTACAAGTACTAATCTTTATGTTAATGTTCTCTCTTTATCTCTGGATAAAGCTGAAAATAACTTGTCACGACTGTACATGCTTATGTGCCTTTGTAACCAAAGCAACAGCTATTGATGCACGCTCCTTTTCTTGTTAACCATTCTCCTCCTCCGGAATTCTGCAAGGCAGTCTCACGATTTTGAGGGAAAGTAGAGAAGAGGACATACCCAGGGCAGGGTAACTTGGTGGAGATCATTGAGGCTCTTTACTTTGGTAAAGATTGATTTTTATGCGGGGGGAAACTATCACACTTTAATTCAGATCCAATGGCCAGACAGAAGGTTTTCAGGATTCTACTGGCTATCTTTGTTTCTTCACTTGGTGATTTTGCTTTGGAATAAGACTCACAGCCCATCTTCTGCCTCTTCCATGGCTTTGAATGTGTTATCACCCTTCTTGAATCTTTCCACTGCTAGCTTCCTCTTATTGCGTAAAATTGAGGCTCTTTATCCATATAGACAAAGCTCTTTATTATCATCTTGCCTCCATCAAAATCTCAGCATTTTTTTCTTCCTCTGTTCCTTATGATCATATTGATCCTTTCACATTATTTCTCCCTTCGTCTCCCTCTCTAGTTTTTGGTTGCCCCTATCCCTGGCAACATCTGCCAAAAATCCTCTTTCTCCTTCAAATCCCTCCTTAAAACATACCGGTTCAAGCAGCCCTTTCTCATTGTAGTAACCCTTAGACTTTTTTTCTTCTCCACTGATGGCCTATGTCTTCTCTTGTGTTTGTTTGCCTTTATATATATATTGTATACACATTGTAAACTCTTACCGATTTTAAAGCCACCCAGGATTATTGTGATAATCTAATCTAACCTCCTGCATAAAACAGGAGACCTGGCTGCAACTCCTGACTCTGCCATAGACTTCCTGTGTCATCTTGAGCAAGTCACTTAAGATCTGATCTACAGCCAGTTAAAGTTATTTCTTCTCTGTCATACTTATTTGGATTATAAGCTCTTTAGGGCAGGAACTGTCCTATTAGTATGTGTTTCCATCATTATAGTATTTGAGCACCTCCCAACCTTTAATATATTTTTCTTCCCTGTACACCTATGAGGTAAGGAATTTATATTATTACCATTTTGCAGATGGGGAAACTGAGTCAGAGAGAGACCAAGTGACTTGTGCAAGATCACACAGGGTAGTTGTGGCAAAGCAGGAATTGAAACTAGGTCTCCATCAGTCTAGGCTACTGCACTAACCACTTGACCATCCTTCCTCACTGAGGAAGTGTTTGTACAACCCCATTGCCATCAGAATCCTAAGCACAGTTGGAGTTTCTGTAATATTTTGTCCCTTTGCTTATGAGATTGCACCAATCACTTGTACTTGAATTTTTCACTGCTCCATAAAATAGCAGTGAGTTAATATCATGTCTGATGCTATTTTAAAGATGTTTTGTTGCTGTAGTTGTTACTAGTATCTTCATCCAGGCAGCCTTCTGTATGTATCTAGCCAGGCTATTTTTAAATTATTTTTTCCACCCAGTCATTTCCCTTTATTAATTTTCCTCCCTTCCACATGATTTCTACTTAGTAATATTTTTTTAATATCAGATAATTAATGGCAGGGTCATTGCTGGTTGAATCATACCAATTTTTTCATACATTGAGAAGTTAACACTTCAAATGTCGCTCTTATTAAAACAAATGGTTTAATTATCTCTAATTTCAGAAGGGATGGATTTATTTAACCAATATTTCAGTTTAAAGTAATAGACAATACGTATCTTGGTCATAGTCAGTAGCTATTGAAATCCCAATATAAAGCACAATACAAAACCCAATACAAATTTTAACCATTAATGAAGTCCCATAAATTATGTTGTAAAAATGAGGTGTAAAAAAAGAGCAATCTGATTGGGTAACAAAAGGTCCATACCATTTTAAAAAATGCAGGAGAGAACAAAAGTAATATGAAAATGCCAGGAGTGGAATCCTGAACTCATACTCTGCTTAGGGGATGGGTTTACTAGACTGTAGAGGGAAGAGAGCTTGAAGATTCACGGGGGAATCTAGACCCATCCAGGAGGCTGCCAAGGAAACATCAGGAAAACCCAGCCTCACCTCCCTCCCAGGCTGCAGGTCTTCTTCAGGAGTTATGCATCCATTATCCTGTTTCCCCCATCACTGCATACCACCTCCTCTCTGAAAGGAGATGAAGCAATGCCTGTGCAGTTCCTAGAAGTATTAACTGCCACATGAGTTTCCACTTGGACATCTGCTCTTATTCTAGGGGGGATACCACACAGAGCTTTAGATGAAGTCTCTTAGAAGGGAGTAAACAGTCGGTAGTTTTCAAAAACATGCCTTAATTCTACATATAGTCAAGTTGCGCGGCCACTAGATCAGCAGCTCTTCACTTACATAAAATGCAATCTGCCATGCATTGGCCCAGTCATGTTAGTTGATGCGTCTCTGAAACCCAATAACGTCATCCTGTTCGTAGGCAGACCATGTCTGTCTCAGTCTGTCACTGACTGATTAAGCGTCTCATATTTGGGTCTGGTTCCCAAAGGGCATGGAACTGTGTGCTGGGAAGTAGGACTGATGTCTCCTTCAGTGAGCTTTAGCTTTTTGCATTGCTTTCATGTCAGCTTCTATTTTTCCTGTTAAGGCCACTGGAAAGTTCCAGAAATAAGCATTCCATGTCCCCTTCAATGGGTATTTCCACTCAGTGTCACTTCACAGTCCCCCATATTTTGAGACTGGAGGACAAGTGCTACAAATAATACTAGGGTCCAGATTTTCCTGGATGTGATAGCTGACAGATTTCTTCACCGAATACTCTCCAAATCTACAAGAGGTGATGCCATTTTAGATTTCGTACTGGTGAGGAGCTCATCAAAGAACTAGTTGTAAGGGGACAACCTTGGTTTGAGTGATCATGAGCTAACTCAGTTTAAACTAAATGGAAGGATAAACAAAAATAGATCTGCAACTAGGATTCTTGATTTCAAAGGGGAAGTGGACTGAATGTGGAAGAAGCTTGGAATTACTTTAAGCCAAAATTGCAGAAACTATCTGAAGCCTGCATCCCAAGTAAGGGGGAAATTTCATAGGTAAGGGTTCCAGACCAAGCTGGATGAGCAAGCATCTCAAACATGTAATTATGAGAAAGCAGAAAGCCTACAAGAAATGGAAGATGGCATGGATCAGCAAGGAAAGCTACCTCTTGGAGATCAGAAAGTGTAGGAAAAAAGGGAGAACTGCCAAAAGCCAAGCAGAGTTGGACCTTGCAAGAGAAATTAAAACCAATAGTAAAAGGTTCTATAGCCATATAAATAAAAAGAAAACAAGGAAAGAAGAAGTGGGACTGCTAAACACTGAGGATGAGGTGGAGATAAAAGATAATGTAGGCATGGCCCAACACCTAAACAAATACTTTGCCTCAGTTTTTAATAAGGGTAATTAGGAGTTTGGGAGTATATGGAAGTAGAAACTACCACATCTGAGGTGGAAGTCAAACTCTAACAGTTTAATGGGACTAAATCAGAGGGCCTGGATAATCTCCATTCAAGAATATTAAAGGAACTGGCACATGAAATTGCAAGTCCAATAGCAAGGATTTTTAATGAACCTGTAAACTCAGGAGTTGAACTATGACTGGAGGATTGCCAATATAGTACCTATTTTTAAGAAAAGGGGGGAAATGGCCTGTAAGTTTAACCTCAATTGTACAATTGAACAAATTTTGAAAGAGAATGTAGTTAAGGACATAGAAGTAAACAGTAATTGGGATAAAATACAACATTGTTTTAAAAAGATAGATCATGCCAGACCAGCCTCTTCTCTTTCTTTGAGAAGATAATTGATGGTTTAGACAAAGGAAATGCAAATATAATCTAACTGGATTTCAGTAAGGCATTTGATAGAGTTCCACATGGGAAATTATTAGTTAAATTTGAGAATATGGGGACTAAGATGAAAACTGAAAGGAACTGGTCAGGTTAGGAGACCAGGTCATACTGAAAGGTGAACTGTCAAGCTGGAGGGAGATTACTTGTGAAGTCCCTCAGGGATCAGTCTCGGGACCAATCTTATTTAACATTTTTATTAATGACCTTGACACAAAAAGTGTGTGTGCACTAATAAAATTTGCAGCTGACACAAAGATGGGAGGTATTGCCCCTACAAAGGAGGACCGAAATATCATATAAGAAGATCTGGATGACCTTGAAATTGGAGTAATAGAAATGGAATGAAATTGAACAGTGCAAGGTCATGCTCTTAGGGACTAACAAGAAGAATTTTTGTTATAAGCTAGGGATGTATCAGTTGGAAGTGACAGTGGAGGGAAAAGATCTGGATGTATTGGTTGATCACAGGATGAGCCGCCAATGTGATGAGGTTGTGAAAAAGGCTAATGCGATCCTAAGATGCATCAGGCGAGGTATTTCCAGTAGAGATAGGGAAGTGTTAGTGCCATTATACAAAAACAACAAGGAGTCTGGTGGCACCTTAAAGACTAACAGATTTATTTGGGCATAAGCTTTCGTGGGTAAAAACCTCACTTCTTCAGATGCATTTCATTGCATCTGAAGAAGTGAGGTTTTTACCCACGAAAGCTTATGCCCAAATAAATCTGTTAGTCTTTAAGGTGCCACCAGACTCCTTGTTGTTTTTGTAGATACAGACTAACACGGCTACCCCCTGATACTTGATGCCATTATACAAGGCACTTGTAAGACCTCATCTGGAATACTGTGTCCCATGTTTAAGAAAAATTAATTCAAACTGGAATAGGTACAGAGAAGGGCTACTAGGATGATCAGAGGAATGGAAAACCTACCTTATGGGAGGAGACTCAAAGAACTTGGCTTGTGTAGCCAAACCAGACAAAGGGTGACAGGTGATAAGATTGCTCTCGTAAATAAATCAGAGGGATAAATACAAGGGCGGGAGAGGAGTTAATTAAGTTAAGCACCAATGTTGACACAAGAACAAATGAATATAGACTAGCCATCAACAAGTTTAGGCTTGAAATTAGACAAAGGTTTCTAACCATCAGAGGGGTGAAGTTCTGGAACAGCCTTCCAAGGGGAGTAGTGGGGGTTAAAAACTTAATTGGCTTCAAGACGGAACTCGATAAATTTATGGAGGAGATAGTAGGATGAGACTGCCTACAATGGCATGTAGCTGATCTGCGACTACTAGCAGCAAATATCTCCAATATCCGATAATGGGACACTAGATGGGGAGGGCTCTCAGTTATTACAGAGAATTATTTTCCTGGTGTCTGGCTGTTGGGTTTTGCAGAAATGGTCAGGGTCCAACTGATCGCCATATTTGGGGTCAGGAACGAATTTTCCCTCAGGTCAGATTGGCAGAGACCCTGGGGCTTTTTTGCCTTCTCTGCAGCATGGGCACAGGTCACTTGCAGGTTTAAACTAGTGTAAATTGTGGATTCTTTGTAACTTGAAGTCCTTAAATCGTGATCTGAGGATAACTCACCCAGAGGTTAGGGGTCTATTACAGGAGGGGGTGGATGAGGTTCTGTGGCCTGCGATGTGCAGGATGTCCGACTAGATCAATGGTTCCCAAACTTATTCCGCCGCTTGTGCAGGGAAAGCCCCTGACAGGCAGGCCGGTTTGTTTACCTGCCGCATCCGCAGGTTCGCCCGATCGTGGCTCCCTGTGGCCACGGTTCGCTGCTCCAGGCCAATGGGAGCTGCTGGAAGCGGCGGCCAGTACGTCCCTCAGCCTGTGCCGCTTCCAGCAGCTCCCATTGGCCTGGAGCAGCAAACCACGGCCACTGGGAGCTGCGATCGGCCGAACCTGCGGACGCGGCAGGTAAACAAACTGGCCCGGCCCGCCAGGGGCTTTCCCTGCACAGGCGGCGGAACAAGTTTGGGAACCACTGGACTAGATGATCATGATGGTCACGTCTGACCTTAAAATCTATGAGTCGATGAACACATTGAGGAGTCAGTTGGTGGCTTCAGACTCCTTTGTGTAGATTTTAGCCTCTAGGTGTGATTATACGCGTACTGAATGATGCTGAGCCTTTGGTTCCACCCATGTGGTGTGAGACTGTCCTCTCTTTCTGAGACCAAGCTATTTAAAACTTCTGCAGTTTATAATTCCTTGCCTATATCACTGGAGAAACCTAACAATGGGCAGAGCATTCAAATATCAGCCACCTTCCCAAGGCACTGACAGCAACAAAGGTCCACAACTGTAGGTCTTTTGAGCGGGTGCTAGAAGGAAAGCCCAGTTGTACAGGGACAAAGTCACGTTAAATTCTCCTTTTCAGCTGCTGGAATTCTACTCCTGCTCACTATCAAAACAATCTCTTTGTTTATAAAGAAAGGGTAAACATTTAGCAATGTTGGTTAAAAGCTTTTTGGGCCAACTTCATTATTCCCCACAAATATGTGGGGGCACCAATTCAGTGGACTACCCTATTTTGCATTGGTGTTGCGCTGAATTTCCAAGTGAATTGGTCTTTGAATTATAGATTTTAGCAACTACTTTCCCCCCTTAAGCCCATTACAAATTTAGCTATGCCTCATTCATTATGCCAGATAATTCTGTCTCATTGGCTTGATTCTTCCCCCAACCCACAACTAAGAGAAATTTCTGAATAAAATTCATCACTGGAACTCCTATCCTGGGGAACAAAGGACAGATTCAGTCTCTCATCCACAGTTGATGTCACTCATGATTTGCTTGTAAACGTGTTACATGAGATATGAGCACTTCCAATGCCATCATTCCTGCATGTTTTGTGCGATTTGGGGGTAAGCTTTTGTAGACGTGTGTAGATAACTTGCTGATTGCTTTCCCCAACTGGTAGCAATGTATTCAGGGAATTTCAGTAACAGCCTAGACTTCTCCCTTTCCCTGCCACCCACTTTTTTTTAATGAGTAGTGATCTCTACAGAAGAATGTAAAGCCTAGATCCTCTTCCCCAAAACATAAAATGACAGTCATGGAAATATCTAATACATCTTGAACCGTAAAGTAACCATCTTAAGCATTTCTGCTTCCACCTTTTAGAACTCAGCAGAATACACAGATGTATTTTTATGCTGCTCTGCAAAGCAGGTTTTAAAAATATACTGCACATAAAAAAACTGGTAGCGACTTAAATACATTAATAACTTAAGAACCTAAATAAGCTGACATTTGATGTGACATACGTTAATGAGGAGATAAGCAGAAAGTTCTCATGTACGGTACACTATATGATTTTTCATCGCATAAACAGATTGCGGAAAAGAACCTGCTACCTATTTCCCCCCCAGAAAAATGAAAATAACATAAGAAGAGCACAACAGTAAGAAGAGAGTCATATCGCAGCACTGACAGACTTAGTGTAGAGCTGCCAAATATTCCCTCATATTAGGAAAAATATAGAGGAGAGTGTGTAGGTTCCATTGTAGTGTTCCCATATTTCTAAGAAGTGTAACATTCCGGCATCCAAGCAGTAACCATTTGTAGAGGAGGCTCTCAGCTTTGCCCTGCCTGATATCATTACATTCATAAAAATCGTCAATAAAAACATCAATGCATATGTGACAGTGGCTGAGCTTGCACTGCTGCCCCGCGATAAGACTCTAGGAAGATGTCTAAATTTTTAGCTATCTTTAGATGTCAAGATAATTGGATTTTCCAAATTAAACCTTTATGCCCTTTAAGGGTAGGGAGGGTAGCCACAAAAGCTTCTGTCACCATTATGAAGAATTTGCAGCCGTGCTGTAATTTTTCTTCTCCCGTGTCTGTTAGGAGAGAGGCAAAATGGCAAAAGCTTCATTAAAGAAAAGTGGTTATATCATCTGCCATGAAAAGTTGGCATAGGAAAGCTTTGTTTCTTGTAAATCTACCTGGTCATTTTATGAGTTCTTGCCAAAATTTTAGAGGTTATTAAAGAGGCAATGTAAGATTGTTTTGGCTAAAATTTAAGTTTCATTAAAAGGGCTATGAAACCGCTTATTCGTAGACATGATATAGGGTGTCTCTGATATATTTCCACAGAAGTTGGGTGGTCAGAAATAAACAGGATATGTGGTGTTCCTTCTGTTTAAGGAATATGTATTTAAACCCTTGACTTTGTCTAGACAGAGCTTTTTATTTGGGAATGTTTTTAGTTTAATTTTTTTTAATTGTCATGATAGCAATGTAATCTTAAACATTCCTTTGATAAACCATGGAAACGTTGAACATAAGAACGGCCATACTGGGTCAGACCAAAGGTCCATCTAGCCCAGTATCCTGTCTTCTGACAGTAGCCAATGCCCGGTGCCCCAGAGGGAATGAACAGAACAGGAAATCATCAAGTGATCCATCCCCTGTCGCTTATTCCCAGCTTCTGGCAAACAGAGGCTAGGAACACCATCCCTGCCCATCCTGGCTAATAGCCATTGATGGACCTATCCTCCATGAATTTATCTATTTCTTTTTTGAACCCTGTTATAGTCTTGGCCTTCACAACATCCTCTGGCAAAGAGTTCCACAGGTTGACTGTGAATTGTGTGAAGAAATGCTTCCTTTTGGTTGTTTTGAATCTGCTGCCTATTAATTTCATTTGGTGACCCCTAGTTCATGTGTTATGAGAAGGAGTAAATAACACTTCCTTATTTACTTTCTCCACACCAGTCATGATTTTATAGACCTCTACCATATTCCCCCTTAGTTATCTCTTTTCCAAGCTGGAAAGTCCCAGTCTTATTAATCTCTCCTCATACGGCAGCCGTTCCATACCCCTATGGGTATTTTTATTTCAGATTAAAATGAATCAGTGATTCAATATCTGAGGTTGAAAATTTAAATACTCTCCTGCCTAATAATTATTCTACAGACTCTGTGATTTCACACAGTTCCAAAACAAGAGTTTTGGAAAAGATATAAACCCTCATTCTTCAGGGCATGTCAACCATGGACTATAGGAGGAAAATGTTCCTGTGGGTGAGTTATTTCATATCTTCCTATTAAAGAGTTTCTTGTACCTGCTCTGAAGCAATGGGTACTGGCCACTGTTGGAGACATGATACCAGATTGGAGAGACTGTTCTGATCCAATATAGCAATTCCTATGTTTCAATGTGCTGCCGAAGAGGGTACTTTTGATTCTTTGCAATGCTCAACAAGGGCCTGATTCAATGCCCACTGAGTGGGAGTCTTTCCATTGACTTCAATGAGCACTACATCAAGCCCTGAATGAGAGAATGGAGGCTCTGTTAGCTTGACTTGCCCCAAATCTGGGAGGTCTGGGGAGGAGAATGTTTGAAATGTTTGAAAATCTTTCAAATTTTTATAAAGAAAAAAAATTGCATTCAGATTCATTGTGACTATATTCTAACTCTAGGTATAGCCTGGTCATTTTATATATGTTTATACATAAATATAACAAGCCTGGACCAAAGGACAAGAGATCCCACACTCCTTCCTCTCTCCTTTTTAAAGGAAGTGGGAGCCCACCTGTCTGTGCGGGGACCCCGTGCTATGCATTGTACATGGTAGAACAACATTAGTCCCAAAGGACTGGAATCCAGTGTGACCTGTAGGGAAGATGTTTATCGTGGTGTTCACGGAAGTCCCAGAATTTTCCATCTTTTTCTCTGAGTTCCTTGGTGTTGTTTCCCCTCACCCACTTTTCTAATCCCACTGGGGTCAAAGAAGTGCCAATGCCATTGTTGAGATGTCATCACAAATCGCTTGTGTCAGGCATGTCTGAAAATTCAGCCACAGCCTTATATAGTGCATAGGGAGATGTCTCTGCCTACCTAGAGGGTGTCCACCTCCATCCTTATGCAGGAGTGTGAAGATTCTGCGATTAGCACCATCCTCTCCCTGCTGCCTCTCTGCAGAGCCCATCAAAAGGCATGAAGGCAGGAAACGGAATGACTTTCCCAATCCTGTTCTCCGGGGTCCCAATCCAAAGTCCAGTGAAGTGGACTGGAAGTCTTTCCACTAACTTGAATGGGTACTGAATGGGCTCTGGGTGCACACGGGAAGGGGAATAACAGTTGCTAGCATCTCATTCTCAGTGCCTAGACATGCCTGTAGATTTCTGTGCTGAAGTCTCCCTGAGCATATGGACTTCAGTGCATAAAGACTTCAGCAGAGAAATCTTTAGGGACCCCACTGCATAAAGTTCTCTGTTCCAAAGTTTTTATGCGCTGAAGTTTTTATGTCCTTAAAGATTTTAGCCCATAAAAATCCAAGGGGCTAATAAAACAAATAGCAGCTACATGCAGGCTCAGGAGCTGGAGAAAAAAATTGCTCTTGGATTATAATAGGACCTTCAGTAGTAGTGTTGACCAAAATCTAAGGAACTGTTTTTTCCCCATTGAGTGATATTTTACCGTATTGCACTCTGACCCGGTCCCTATTTGCATACTGCACAGACTGTTTATGGGTACATGGTGGTGTAAAGGTTTTATTGCCATGATTTTGAATTGGTCTCAAGGCTGGTGAAGCCAAAAGTGAGTTATGCAAGTAAGTTCCAATAAAACCTCTACACCGCAGCATGCCACCATGCATTCCATTTAGACTACATATTAGAAAATTGCTTTCTATAGCTTTATGGTTAAATGCTAATAATGGGTGCCCAATATCGGCACAAAAATGCCAACCCCATTGAGTACTTGTATTAGAACTGTAAGTTGTGTTGATTGTGTGTGTGCAAATAGTTGGGCCTCTGCTTTTTAAAAAATGTGTCTCTTGAAGACTTTATTGGTGCTATTTTTCATAGTTCTTCATCTCTAAAGCCAGGTTTTGCAAGTCCTAGAGTGATAGACAAATTAGAGTTCATAAAACTAACGTACAACATCTGAAAGAGCTTTCCTATAAATCATGGTGTTGCTATTTTAAGGTCTACTATTTTTCAGCTTGCCAGAGCTAGCCATGGCTACTGTAGATATATATCATGTGAATGTTATTATCCCATCTCATGAGAAGGAAACAGTCAGGGTACATCTACGCTGCAAAAAAACAACAACCTCTTAGCAGCGAGTCTCAGAGCCCGGACTTGGGCTCGCACTGTGGAGCTAAAAATAGCAGTGTAGACATTCGGGCTCAGGCTGGAGCCTTAGCTCCAGGACCCTCCCCACCAACCCTGCTGAATTTCAGAGTCTGGGCTCTCAGCCGAACATGAATATATACCTGCTTTGTTTTTAGCCCCATTGTGCAAGCCCCTCGAGCCTGAGTCATTTGACCCAGGCTCTGAGACTCGCCGCCATGGGTCTTTTTTTGCCTTGTAGACATATCCTTAGTGTCCCTACATCTGATGGCTCATGGTATAACAGATATTTTAAACCTGTTACTGGCCAAGACTGGCAGAGCAGGGTAATTTTCAATCCCGGCTTTTCCCTACTCCATATTTAGGGTGAAAGAAGGCAGGGTTTTGTTTTGTTTTCCATGTCTCAGAGGTTTGGAGTGTTAGAAGTCATCCCAGCAGAGATGGATGAGTGGGCAGAAGGTAGGTGAGTAGGCTAACAGGACTTAGTGAGCCCCAAATGCTACCCTAAATACCCAGCCTGCGTATTGTGGCAGGGCCCTGGAGAACTCCAGGGCAAAAGGGAGAGGAGTAGTCTATATGGCCCTTACACCTACAAACTGGGAGAAACAGACCAGAAGGTCCACTCAGCTGCACTCCTTTAAGACTGTGCCCAGAGGTGAAAGAGCCGGTACGCCATGCCGGACTGGACTGGCTTCTCCGGCGGTGATTTAAAGGGCCCAGGGCTTCAGCCGCTGCGGGGAGCCCCAGACCCTTTAAATCACCGTCGGAGCTCCGGCAGCCGGGCTGAGGCAGGGATTTAAAGGGCCCGGAGCTCCGGCCCCTGCGGGGAGCTCCGGGCCCTTTAAAGCGCTACCCAAGCCCGGCTGCCGGAGCACCAGTGGCGCTTTAAAGGGCCTGGGGCTCCCCGCAGCAGCCAGAGCCTCTGGCCCTTTAAATCACTGCCAGAGCCCCGGGGCTCCTGCAGCCGGGCTCGGGCGGAGATTTAAAGGGCCCAGTGCTCCTGCAACTGCAGCCCTGCCACCGCTACCCCGCAGTGGCAAGAGCACCGGGCCCTTTAAATCCCCGCCCGAACCCTGCCGCCCTGGGGTAGCGATGGCAGGGCTCCCGTGGTGATTTAAATGGCCCGGAGCTCTGCGGCGGCTGGAGCCCTGGGCCCTTTAATTTGCCCCTGAGCCCCGGGGGTCCCAGCCGCCTCTGCAGCTGGTAGCTCCGGGGTGATTTAAAGACCCTGGGGCTCCCAGCCACACCCAGAGCCCCAGGGCCTTTAAATCTTGAAAGGCCCCGCCTCTTCCTGTTGAGGCCACGCCTCTTCTGGTTGAGGCCACGCCCCCACTCAGGACTCGGGTGTACCGGTAAGTCCTTTCAGTTACTTTCACCCCTGACTGTGCCTTACCTACCAAGAGTTGTAAGCATGATTGCATAGGCTGGTTCTATGGCTTTGGGCCCACATTGCATAGGGGTTACAATTCCCTGCATGTATTCCTGGCATCCTGGTTGACTCCCTGCAGAGTGAAACTGCTCCATTTCTGCTGCTGTGAGGGCTGTCCATGCCAGCAAAGGAGATGGACGGATTTGGGCCTGAGTGCAGTTAATTTCCTGGGTCCACATTATATTCTGTGGTTGTATCAATTTATTTATGCAGTGGGTATCATTACAATATATATGGTATTGTCTTGCTATTGAGCGCATGTGTTTTCTCTATATAAAGTAGCCTATTTCTGAATTTTGCCTCCTTTTGAAAATGTTTATGAAGGGCAGACCCTCTGACTCTTAACCACATCCACAAACAAGTCATTTGTGAGACACATTCTACAAAGAGAATAGATCTTTCCACTGGATCCAGTATTCTGCTACTAGAAGTAAATTGGTACAATGCATATAAAAGGACCTGCTTACGGCCATTATAGAAAAGGACACAGATACTTAGCTCGTGTCCTATTGCAGTTGTGACGAAGTGGGACTGTTCTTAATGTTTCCTCTGAATACTGTGTGGGTGCCTCAGTTTCCCCTATGCATTTCTTAAGTCTCTAGGTGGAGGGATAAAGGCCAGTGTGCATAAATCACTGACACTCTGTCTCCCTGGCAACAAATGGCCAGGGCCTTTCCCCCCCTGCAAGGGAATAGCTAAAGGTGAACAAAGAGATCAGGTGACCTCCTGGCCCGGGAAAGAGACAAAGCCCAGAGAAGGAGGGGCTGGAGGGGGTTCCAGTTGGGTGCTCACTGGGAACGCGGAAGGGAGTGCAGCTGGGGGTGTCTGGCTCTCTGAACCCCATAATAGACCCAGCCGAGGGGTCCCATTCACCGCTGTACCTACAAGCTCTGTTTTAGACCGTGTTCCTGTCATCTAATAAACCTCTGTTTTACTGGCTGGCTAAGAGTCACGTCTGACTGCAAAGTGGGGGTGCGTGCAGGACCTCTGGCTTCCCCAGGACCCTGCCTGGGTGGACTCGCTGTGGGAAGCGCACGGAGGGGCATATGCTGTATGCTCCAAGGTCAGACCCAGGAGGTGAAGACGTGTGAGCTTCTTGCCCTGAAGACGGTCTGCTCCGAGGGAGAGGAGGCTCCCCAAAGTCCTGACTGGCTTTGTGGGGAGCAGTTCCAGAGCATCGCCCGGGGACTCCGTGACAGCAGTCTTCATTCCAGCCTAGCAGAAACAATTGTCTGTTGAGCACATCGCTCAGATATGCTCATTATTTCCTGGGCAATTTTATATCACTGAAGAATGACTTCAACAACTGAAGTAAGATCCATTTGGTCTGTCAGTAAAACAGCTCAGTTCAAAGCTCAGTTCAAAAACTGAGATTTTCAGTGATTCACTTCAATATAGGGTGTGATGTGAGGGCTATTCCCTGTTGGAATATGGAGATCTGTCTCTTTATGCTTTTTCTTTGTGATTGTCTCCACTTACCTTGTATTGGGTGAATGATTACACATAAACAAAGTTACACTGAAGAAATGTTTCAGCGTTCCCAATTTTATGGAAGCTTTGTCGACATTAGGGAAAATGCAACATAGGTCTGTAATGGACGCAGCTGAATCAGTGCTGAACATGATTTAACAGGACGTGCAAATCAGAATGAGCTGTCTGTGTTCAATGCTGTTTCAGAAACTGGTTCAATCCTGCCCTATGCAGGGGCAGTAATCATGCTGAGCAAGATTAGTTCTGATCTATGTTGTCAGTTAACTCCAGTTCAGCTGTGGGGTGGGGTGATCTCATTTTATTCTGGTAGTCCATTTAGGGTGAAATTCACCTCTGTTCAGGAGGCCAACATAATGTACCATTTAGCCCTATTTTAAGGGTTTACATGATGCATACACCTTGTGCTGGCCCTCTGCACAAGCATGAATTTCACTCTTTATGCAAACTATGTATAGAATTAATATTTAAGGCCAACATTCCATTCAGCCCGAGTACTTGATTCATGCCAACCCAAGGGGTAACGTAAATGTAAAGTATTGTTTAACCAGCTCCCAAATAATGAATAAAACTTCAGGTGAAGGATGTGACCTTCAGAGATCATAGAATCAATTTGGTCTTTTTAACTTGCAGATAGTTTACCTAATACTTTTTTCTCCATTGAAGACATAGGCTCACTGCACTGAAAACTGTTTACAAATGTTTTTTTTACATTAAATTAATTTTCTGAGCATGAGATAGGCAATGTTTTCTGGAACTAATTTGAATTCCTCCCTAATTAATATTCAAGACCAAAATATGTTATCTTTGCATGACTGTGCAATTATTAAAGGGGGAAAATATCAGCTGTGACGGCAATTATTTTTCTTTCCCTCCCCTATTTTTTTTTTAATGGCAGTTCACTTTTTACCAGCACAGTATGTATCATTTCTCTCCCTTTTTTTTTTAGGCTATGATTGAAGAAGCCATCACAAGGGAGGAATCTTTTTCAGTTATGTACACACCATTTGCAACAAAAGCAAAGGCTGACAAAATAGACAAAATGAAGGAAGCTTTTTCTAAAAAGCACCCCGATTATGTGGAGTACATATACACCGGTAAGAGTGGATTTCACATCTTCAAGTGGCATTGGACCTTATTGGATTGTGAGGATTGCGTGTTTGTAGCTGACATTGAGTTTGTTTTGTGGGTGGTTGGGGCCTGATCCTGCAAATTCTTACTCTTACATGGGGTGAAATTCACCCCTGAGCAGAGGGCCAACATATGACCTATGTAGCACTTAAGTCCTCAAACACAATTTAAGGAAGAGCTTTGTACTGACAACCTGCACAAGGGTGAATTTTACCCATGGTGCCTCAAAGCGTCATTCTTTGACTTCCATTATTGCAGCAAAGCTTTTGTTGTACATTGGGCTTTGCAATGTGCTCTGAAGATTGTCAGGCTTGGGCTCACCCTAATCTCTAGTAGGGAGTTCCATGGTCAAGAGCCCCCCGCTGATGATGCTCTGCCTCTGCCTCTTACTGGTCTCACCCACCCTGGGCACTAATGATCGATCGTTCCCAGCAGTCATGAATGGGTAGCCTGGCCTCATTCAGAACCAGGACCTTGAGTAGGACCCAGAAGTGAATGGGGATCCAGTGGAGGGCATCGAGTTTTGGTGTGAACAGGGGAATCTTTTGTGTGACCCTCATTGTCCCCTGCTGGTTGAGCGAGTTAAAGTAGCCTTTTCCTGAGTTGATAAGCTCTTAGATCACAGTGAGAAGGGCCTCAGTACAGAAGGAAAGTGGATGATGGGCTAAGGTATGTCTTGTCATCATTGCAAACTGAGTTACTTGGCGCAGTAGTGACTATGAGAAGACCCTAAGGTGTCACTCTGTGTTGATGACTGGGGATCAGACAGAGGGAGAGGTAAATTTCTCAGTATGTCGAATTGCTTGAGGACATTTGCTCCCATCACAAGAACCCACACTATAGCTGGCACTTTGTGGGCAGTTCTAGCAGAATACTCCAGAAGACTGAAATGCTCTTTAATTCCTAGAGGTATTGCCCTGGGTCAGAGCTGAGACTTATTGATTGGGCTATATGGCTATACCACTTGCTATGACATACCAGCTCTGTGAATAACGACTTCATCCTTCAGGGCAATCAATATGGAACCTTTCAGGAGCACTAAAAACTTCCTTAATAAAAAAACAAACAGAGAATAGTAAGTCCAAGCACTAACAACAAAGTCATGCAAGTATTGTACACAACTAAGCACATTTATTTTGTTCATTTTATGTTTTGTTTTAAAAACGTCACTGTAAAGACAGATCACCTTGATTTTACAAGTTGAAGAACTTCCTTATGTGTGTGGTGGTGTTTTTTTAAATAGAGAAAATAGGGACTTGTTATTTGTCATGGAGGTTATAAAGTAGCTGTCTTCTGTTTACTTGCTGATGTGAATTTGTGGAGAACTTCCAGGGAACAAAAGTATTGGCATTAAGAGGAGTATAATATAAAACTCCCTGAACCTGACTGAAAAGGAGACAAACTCATACCTCACAGAATCCCATCTCCACAATATAGAGAGAGGGTGGGATTTTCAAAAGTCCTTACGTGACCTAGGAGGACAAGTTGCTTGGAATGTCAATAGGACTTGTGTGCCTAAATCACATAGGCATTCTGAAAATGTCACCCTTAATTTTTAATTTCTTTCACTACTATATCCAAGGAAAGAAAAAAAGACAAAGGGGAGGGGAAAGGGAGAGGACCTGGTTATAGACCATTTTAATCAATTATTTTGCTTATAAATAAAGCTAATGGACCCAGTTGTGGCCTCAGATGCATGGTTATAACACCCATTAGACTTCAGTGAAGTTACTTCTGTTTGACACTGGTGTAACTGAGAGCAGAATTTGGCTCATTGACTTCTCTGGGAATTGTCCTGTGTATCTGAGATCATAATTGGGTTCGTCATGTGCAACTTTTTGTGTAATACAAGTTAAAAAAAACAGTAAAAAATTTAGCATGGCTTGTTTTATTTTGTTTCCTTTTGTGACTGCAATGATGGTGAAGGATGCTGAATTCACAGCTCTGGAGTTTGCAGCCCTTATATGTTCACAGAACAGGTAAAGCATAGGCAGTGCTGCAGTCCAAGCTTCTCCACCAATATGCCCCATTTCTGACCTGCAGGGAGCACCCTCTAAGGCTGAGAACTTAGGACAAGGATGGAAAAATTAACTGTCACTAGATGCTCTGCTGAGGTAGCTGACAAGGGTAACAGCTAACGCCAACTGTGGCGGTGTTGTTTGTGACTTGTCTATTCAGAACTGGACTGAGACCCCCAAGCCATTTCACTTAGTTCATCAAAGAGCTTTCAGCTAGTGACTGTCATAGTTCAAGGCAATTGCACCTCGTGGACCAGCAAGGACACCCACTCTAGGCTCCTGGCTCTTCAGCCGTCACCTCTCTGAGGTGGAGACTGGCATCTCTCTCTCTCCTGACCAGCATAGGCCCCTGTCTACACTGTGAGTTCCCCAGCAAGCAAGATGGCCTATACAGCCAGTATCTGCAGGGAAATTGCCCACTGTTGTAAGTTTCCACACAGCCCTTTCTAAGTAGCAGTTATTCTTAAGGTGAAAGCATGACAGAGACAACATATTAAAAAACAATGAAAGAACCTACACACATGCTAATCTTACCAGAGATCACCCCCAACTGCAACAAAATCTCTTGTGGGTGATCAAACCCCATCCAGGGGGTTTTCTGTGATTACAAGTTCATAACAGCTTTCCCTCAGAACAAGAACATAAGTTAGCCTTTCCTTTAAATAGCTTGGAACTTAGATATTCAGGGAGTGGGGATAGGTAGTCAGTCAGATACAATGGTTCTCTCCTCAGAGTGTAGCTTCGAAAGATTGCGTCCAGAAGTGAGAATTTGCATTTCCCTCCTGCCAGGTATTTCCTAGGAGACCCATTTAACTTTGTTTGTCCCGAATGTTCCTTCTTGACTGGCACATTGTTTAAAATAGTCTGTTGAAGCAAATAAAATTTCCCAGGGTTTGGATTGTCCATGTCTCTTCCCTAAAGAAGTTACATACAATCCCACAATAATACATAAACTTTGCATTTGTAATACAATTGACTGCAAAGCTATTTAAACTTAATTCAATAAGATCTCCCAAAGATATTGCAGGAAATTGCCATATCTGTCACAGTGATGATTTTCCATCACTGCCAGATTGGCACAGGTCTGAATTTATGTCCTGCAGGTGCAAGGTTCCATACCCCTCATCTCTGGGATTTTAAATGTGAACCAAACCACTTCTATGAAAATACAGTTTGAAATACCAGATTTCTCATTAACTTGTTAGTTAAAATAACCTTAATCATGAATTTCAGTAACATTCATTCATCCAAATCTTGGTTCAAGTTTTGACTTATTGTAAGGATGTATCATACAGAATTTCTCCACAAGTTTTCCTTTGATCCACGGGAAGAAAAGGAGGTATATTTTTAAATTCAAATGCACAATGCAGTCTATTTTAAACTTTTGAATCCATCAGAGGCAGAAAGCTTTTAGACTATAGGTACGGCTTTTAAAACCAACAATTCCAAGCCCCTAGCATCCTATTAAAAGCTACATAGAACTTCAGCAGGTAGGGATTTATAATTTCTGGCTGTTAACCACCTGCTAAGTAAACTCTGTATATACAAATGAGATAAAAAGAATGGAATGGTACAGCACAAAATTAGCTCATTTAAAATATTTGCACACATCCAGAACGTGCATACATTCAGAGTACAGCGCATGAGTAAAACAAGGACTCTACCAAATAGAACACATTCTGAGATCACATCAGTGGAACTTTGTAGTTACTCTAGCAAAGTTAATAGAGAGCAATTGGCATAATACTGGGGAAGAGGAATATCTAGCTCACTGTATTTTATTTATGTGCTAGTAAGCTGGTGAGCAGTAAATGGGATTCTCTGTTTGTCATTCTCTGACTATATTACTAGGCATCTTAAAAGTAGAGCTGGTTGAAAACAGGATAAAATTTTTGTGAACATTGTCACTAAAATGTCATCCTGCTTTTTGTGCAGGATGGTGGTGTTTGAGGTTTTTGGTTTTGTTTTGTTAAAATTAAACATTTCAACAACAAATGTTGAAATATTAAATTTAGGAATTTTTTGATGAGCTAGTCAAAAAACGAGACAAAATTTTCATGAACATTTTTACCCTTTTTGCGGTGAAATTTTAAATTTCAATGAAAAAAATTCATCAACATTCAAAATTTCGAAAACTACTTACACCTATGCCTTGGCACTGAACATGTTTAAGGGGTTTCTCTGGCCACTTGTTTTGGTGGGTGTTTTATGTTAAATTCGCTTGACTGCAGTACTCTTTTAGCACTTTTCTTTTTCAAGCGAGGAGGCTAAGGTTTTTCAAGAGAAGAGCTAACGTAAGCCCTCAAGAAAAAGCAAGGGTGCAAAATGCTATCACTGTCTTGTTCCAGATCCTCATGGACTTCACATCTTACCACAGACAGCAGATTGGGCTTCTTTGCCTCCCCAACAATATTTGTTGACCCTGGGTTTCAAAAACAAAGATGTAGGGAAATTCTTGGAAAAGATATCAAGTAAAAAGCTGCCATCCTTTTCAGGTATGCATTGCTGATTTGCCTAGTAGTTTGAATGCAATGTAGTTTGTCACCAGCAGGGGCAGAGGACTGGTTGGGGCACAGATCAAGGGACTATGCTAAAGTGCAGGCCACAGTGGGCATGTCTACGCCATTATGCAACCAGACAACCATTCACTTCATCCCCATCCCGAATACGTAGGTAACTTGTCACTCCTCCCCACTTTCCACCACGCCCAACTCTCCTCCTCCCCACCCTGTCTCTGTAGACATTTGTCACTGTGTTTGCCAAATGCCAGTGCAGGCAGATATTCACTTTAAATGATTCACTTGGCTGTAGCGAGGAAGGAGGTCTCGTAGTTATGGTGCTACCCTGGGACTTAGGAGATGTGAGTTCAATTCCCTCCTCCCCCAAACTTCCTTAGACAAGTTGCTTAATTTCTGTGTGCTGCAGTTCCCCATGTGTTATTAGCACTGCCCTACCTCACAGAGGTGTAGTGAGGATAAATATAATAAAGACTGTGGAGTGCTCAGATACTCTTAGAAAACTTTAGTTGTCCAAAAAGCACTTGTGTTACAGTAATCTTTGGAGACCAGTCATCTCATCTAGCTGTGCCTCATTTTCACCATATGGAATGTGAGGCTAAAAATCACTCACCTCACAGAGGTGTTGTGAGGCCTAATTAATTAATATTTCCAATGGAAAACACGGTAGGAGTGCAAAGTAGTATTAAATTTAATTATTTATTTGATTATGGTGGTACCTAGAGACTCCAGCCAAGAATGGGGCCCCCATCCTGGTAGACACTGTACAAACATAGAGTAAGAAACAGTCCCTGCCCCAAAGAGTTTAACAATATAATTAGATAAGACAGACAAAAGGGTGGGAGGAACAACGTGATGGTTGGCAAAGGTCACGTCAGTGCCATGATTTTTCGTGGTTGGTTGATTTATTTCTATCTTTTAATTTTTTTGGAAGGAAGGTTTTGTTGGAAGGGGATTAGCTAAACAGAAACAAAGGATGGTAGCGAGAACATTGAAGGGAGGGTATAGTGTATAGCAGGTGTGGCCAGACTGTGGCTTGTGAGTGCATGCAGCTCTTTTACAGTTAAAGTGCGGCTCGCGCTGATTCTCCACCTACCAGACTGGATGTGGGGGAGTTTCTGCCCTGCAGTGGGGTGGTGGGACTAGAGGCTTCTACCCTGCATGGTGGGGGGCCTAAGGGCTTTAGCCCTTCACCCCAGCGGGCGCCACCCCACGGGGTAGGTTGTGCATGTCTTGCAGCTCTCAAACTTCTTAGGATTATTGTATGCGGCTCAGCGGGTCAGTAAATTTGGCCACTCCAGGTGTCTAGGAATAGGGTAATTTTCCTTTAAATAGTTTGTAATCCCTGAGTGGTGCTCACATATTTTTAGAAGCACGAGAAACCAGCCAGAGCAGCAGTATGTATGTAGGTAGGCCTTGCATGTTTGTATTTATTGAGAAAATGCAGTTATTTGGGACCCAACCGTGCCCCAGTGGTTCTGTCATATTATTGTTGTGCAAAGATCAAAAGATTCAACAGTGGAGGGGAGTAAGGAAAAAGGAGGGAAGAAAGGGAGCATGAAAGGCAGGGGGAGTGAGGTTGAAGTATAGACACTGTAAAGGAAGGGGGTTGGATTGAACATCCAACCAGCACAGGGGAGAGAATGACCAGATTAAAAACTGGAATAAAATAAAGCAACCAGGCCCTGGCGACATCATCAGCTTCCAGAGGTCCCTCCTGCAGCTGACTTTCTCTGCTCCTGCCAGCTGAATGTCTGGGTGGCTTTTCCCAGCAATTTCTCACTTCCCCGAGCCCACATGGCTTGCTAAATCCTCTGTAGAATACCTTGTATGAAAGGTGCACTGGTATGATCAAAAACAATATCAAGGTTTACTATTTCATTTCTTAGAACACAGAGCTCCTTTTAGTCCTCTTACAAGAGAAGAATCAGTAAGACACTTGGAGACCGTAGGGAAAAAGATCTTGCCAATAATGGATTTTATCAGAGGCACCAAATTAACTGTGGGTATAGAATCTACTTTATAGAATGCAGTGAATGCAGTATTAGAGGTTTGTGTATATGTGATTATTAAGATGTGTTTTGTTGATGTCTTTTATTCTGTTGTTTCAGACAGATATTTAAGTGAATCTGTAATTTGATAAACAAGAAAATATTTTTAGTTAGTGGTTCTTTGATGTGTGGCAAACTATGCATGTATGTTTGCAAAGCACTCAGCTGACTTCAACAGGAGCCTGAGCCAGGACGTCTACACTGCAATTTTATAGCCCCGCAGCCCAAGTCCTGCAAGTCTGAGTCAGCTGATATGGGCCAGCCATGAGTGTTTTATTGTAGTGTCGACATACCCTTAGATTAAATTCCAGCCTAGCCTCTACATCGGGGTGGGCAAACTACAGCCCGCGGGCCGGCTCCGGCTCCTCAGGGCTTTGGATCCGGCCTGCGAGATTGCCTCCCGTGGCACCGTGGGCCCCGTGGCGCTCTCAGAAGCGGCCGGCACCACTTCCCTGCGGCCCCCGGGTGAGGGGGGCAGAGGGCTCCGTGTGTTGCCCTTGCCTCCAGGCACCGCCCCCCGCAGCTCCCATTGGCCGGGAATGGGGAACCGCGGCCAATGGGAGCTTCGGGGGAGGAACCTGGAGGCGCGGCAAGGGCAGCGCATGCGGAGCCCTCCACCCCCCCTCCTCCCCAGGGGCCATAGCGCTTCCTTGAGCGGTGCAGGGCCGGGGACAGGGCAGGCAGGCAGGCAGGGAGCCTGCCCTGGCCCCAGTGCGTGCCGCTGCCACCCCGGAGCCACTTTAGGTAAGCGGCGCCAGGCCGGAGCCCGAACCCCTCCTGCACTCCTCCCCCCAACTCCCTGCCTTAAGCCCCCTGCCTGCACCTCGCACCCCTCCTGCACCCCAGCTCCCTGCCCTGGGCCCCCTCATACACCCCGCACCCCTCAACCCCAACCCCCTGCCCTGAGCCCCCGCCTGCAGTCCGCATCCCCTCCTGCACCCCAACCCCCTGCCCTGAGCCCCCTCATACAGCCCGCACCCCTCCTATGCCCCTATCCCTTGACTGAGCCCTTTCCTGCACACTGCACCCTCTCCCACACCCCGCACTCCCTCCCACAACCCAACCCCCTGCCCCGGCCCTGCATACAATTTCCCTACCCAGATGTGGCCCTTGGCCCAAAAAGTTTGCCCACCCTTGCTCTACATAGTGAAGTATGTGAAATTACTTTCAAATCTGATACAGACATATTGTAGATATATTAGCATATTCCACACCATACTTTTTACTATAATGTACACAGCTTTTTATCACTTTGGCTTTTGATTAGCACAAAAGGTCAAAAATGAAATTTGCCTGTAGACTAGACTATTTTAAAGCAATTCTTAAATTGTTCTCCAGAATATAAGTGGAAGAAATCTCTCCTCAACAGACTGCAAATGCTAATGTTAACATTTTTCCCCTAGCAATAACAGTTTTCTAGTTATCTGTGTCGTGGAAAAATCAGAGGCATTTCCTCATCAGGTGTTTTAGCAAATGACAGAATTAATATTCTTACTCTCTGACAGTAGGTAGGAGGTTGACAAAAACTGCTACTTAGCAACCTCTATCAAGTGAAAAACATTAGCTAAAATCTTGGATAAACTATATCTTCTTCACTCTGATGGTAATAAGTAAACAGACAAGAAAGGGCTGATCTCACAAACTCAGTGGGAGGTGAAGTGCTCAGCACCTTGCAGAAATGGACCCTAATAAAACATTTGCTTATTAGCTCAGTATGAGGAAGGGGGAGGAGTCTCATGGCACAGATCCCAAAGGAAATGTATCTTTTTGTTTTCAGTGTTAGCATGCCTCTTTGAATTCATCTGTCCTTGACCATTCTCTGACTGACCCAAATCCCCTTCTAACTGGTGTGCAGGCTGATTTGAAATGGCACCACTTTGAGAAAGTACATTATGTGTTACTGATGTGCTTGTGCATCTTTAGCATAAAAAAATCCTGAAGTCTATTTAGACTCTCCAACTTTGATGTTTCCAAGGATGGAATCCTGGCCCCTTTGAAGTTAATGGCAAAATTCCTATTGACTTCAGTGGGAGCAGGATTTCACCCCAAGTTTTAGAACATAAAAATGGCCACACTGGGTCAGACCAATGGTCCATCTAGTCCAGTATCCTGTCTTCCAACAGTGGTCAATGCCAGATGCTTCCAAGGGAACAGAACAGGGCAATCAAGTGATCCATCCTCTGTTGTAGAGTCCCAGTTTCTGGCAGTCAGAGGCTTAGGACCCCCAAAGTATGGGGTTGCATCCCTGACCACCTTGGCTAATAGCTATTGATGGTCCTATCCTCCATTAATTTATCTAATTCTTTTTTCAACCCAGTTATACTTTTGCCCTTCACAGCATTCCCTGCTAATGAGTTCCACAGGTTGACTGTATATCATGTGAAGTACTTCCTTATGTTTGTTTTAAATGTGCTGCCTATTAATTTCATTGGATAACCCCTGGTTCCAATTCTAATATATCTTTTTTGAGATGGGGTGACAAGAACTGCATGCAGTATTAAAGGTCTGGGTGTGCCATGGATTTATGCAGTGGCATTATATTTGCTGTCTTATTATCTAGCCCTTTTGAAATGGTTCCTAATATTCTGTTAGCTTTTTTGACTGCCGCTGCACATTGAGGGGATGTTTTCAGAGAACTTTCTCTGAAGTATGTAATGTTACCACCTTTTCTCTAAGACCTTCATATAAAACCTTAAGGAAATATACCTGCGTCCAAAACGAGCCATTCTTTTTAGGTTACAAATCTTAGGAACTGTCCCAGAATAAATTGTCAATAGAGGAGGTTTTGGAACAAATTGATAAATCAAACAATAATAAGCCCCTAGGACCAGATGGTATTCACCCAAGAGTTCTGGTGGAACTCAAATATGAAATTGCAGAACTACTAACTGTGGGATGTAACCTATTGCTTAAATCAGCCTCTGTACCAGATGACTGGAGGATAGCTAATGTGAAGCCAATTTTTTAAAAAGGCTCCAGATGTGATCCTGGCAATTACAGGCCAGTAATCCTAACTTCAGTATCAGGCAAATGTGTTTCTCCATTTCTAGTCTATCCCGGAAATTAATTTGCAGAAACAAGGCTAGATGGTCTAAATAGAAAAGTTTCACGTTTGAGATCTTGGTATATGGGATGCAAGAGAAAAGATGCAATCAGCCAACGTAAGAGACAAGATCAGTGGAATATGTGGTAGGGTTATTTGAGCTTATGAACCAGAAGCTCAACTGGTGTGAATTGGCATAGCTCCATAGACTTCAATAGAAGAATGCCAATTTACAATAGCTATGGATCTAGCCCTTGCTGAGATTATTGTTCTTGCTGAGATGGATACCTGCTGAGGAACCACAAAATAGATGTGATGATCTCCTGCCCCTATTGAAATCAGGGGCAAAACTTCAATTCACTTCAGCAAGACCAGGATTTCACCCATGAAGTTTTGATGAGACCTCCCTGAATGCAACTTAACTTTACAAGAAGCAGAGTTTTAAGTGGACTGAGTAAAACGTATTCATATCGATTCTAAACCAGCAGCCACTTTACCAGGAGGTCATAAGTAGGGGCTTTGCTAGAGGAGAGAAAAACCTGACACAAAACTAATTATCATTGATTTAGAACCAGCAGCTGTCAATCTTGCACAAAAGTATAAAGATTCAGGCATACGTTATTGGTAGGGGGGTGGAGAAACTGTTTTTCTTCCCTTCAGTCTTCTTAGTGCAGAATGATCCTGACAACATAGCATCCCTGACCAAAAAATCAGATTACAAAGCAATCTAGACCTAATAGTACAGAGCAAGGTCTATTCTGCTAGCCCTGATTAAAGCTTCATTCAAGGCAATGCAAAAACTGGACACTTCAGTTTGCTTGAAACTATTCCAAGTTTTTCTTGAAGCCAGAATTTAATTTTCACCTGTTATTTATTTCTCAAAAGCTACATACAATGTAGTCCCAAGAAGAATATGCTTTGTAGACCACTCCACTTCAATTACTGATGTTAGTTGCAAAAGCTTCTTGTGCGTTAAAAGAAAACAAGGTCATTTATGGGGGGAAACAAAAACAAAAAAGCTATGCTTAAATTGAAAAGCCAGAGCTACCCAAAATGCAACCCAAAATTCTTCTGCAACCCAAAATTCTTCTCCTAGTCATTTTAATGATATTCCTTGGTGGAAACATCTTAATGCTAAAGCAGAACTAATTAAACAATAGCAGCTGTCCTAAATATAAATCAATTCCACCACTTCAGACGTGCAGCACAGTAACCTGGAGTTAATTATACAATTCATTCAAGCTTTGCTGTTCGTAAGTCATGGAGTTAATGATAAATATTCGCCGAACATACATTGTGCTCTCAGCTGTGATACTCTTACTTTCATTGAACAGTAGTACCTTGCTACCCACAGAGCCCTACTAAAATCACTGGGACTGTTTGCATAGTCAAGTAAGACTGAGAATGAATAAGGGTACCACACCCTAGTAGCAACTTCATCTGATGGTAAAAATTCTTTAAATCTAATCTTCCAGACATTTACACCAGGCTCACCTCTGTGGTATCTAAGTGTCTCCCATTTCCTGCTCCCATGGAAGTCTTTCTTGTTGAGCCAATGGGAGCAGAAGCAGATTTTTACTCTAGAGCCAGATTATGAACCCCTTGGTAAGCAGGTACTCAAACAAATAGTCCCATTGGGCCAGACTCTGCCATTCTTGTCTGTGTTGAATAGAACCTTGCTCCTGGAGTCATCCCATATGTATGGGACTGGGTGCTACATAACATGACCAAAGGGGGCCCTTAGGTATATACTCCCCTCAATGGGTTCCACAGCAAGACATACAGAAATAAAACACACTTAGGGAACAAATTGCTTTGCTGTCTGTTTTCAGTTCTGTAACAGTGTTTATTATAAGCAGATTCCAGGGTATGTTATCTGGAGAATCCTGAGGGCTTTGAAGAACTGTGATGACAGATTTCCAGATTGTTCCAACTCACTACTGGGCTTGTTCGCAAGGCACAGCATCATTCATATGCTAAGCTGATAAAATGGAGATACCATAAAAATGAAGGACAACAGCTGTGGGGGACTGGATTGCAGAAGTTTGCAAAATTGTGTTCCTCAAGGCTGGATGGCTAGACATGCCACTTGCATTTGATGTCAGAGTTCCAGCTTTAAATCTAAGCTGAACAACCACTTTGTTTCTCTTATTCTCTAGGACTCAGCAAGCAAACTTTAATAATTACTTCTTAAATAGAATCTAGAAAAACAAGAGGGGGAATACCATCTCTCTGATATATCTCAATGTCATGTGGGACCAATATGCAACCTGAAGTTCTTAAGGACACTTAAGGTTGCCCTGTATGCAGGGCCGGCTCCAGGCACCAGCTGAGCAAGCTGGTGCTTGGGGCGGCAGATTGTTCGAGGCGGCATTCTGCCCAATCCTAGGGCAGCACGGCCGCCTTTTTTTTTTTTTTTTTTTTTGTTCCGCTCCGGCCGCCCTGTAGGGGGCGGCAGCGTGGAGAACCAGAGCGCCCTGCAGGGCAGTCCTCTTCCTTCCCTCCCCGCCGACCGGAGCAGAGCCCTCGCAGCAGGCGGCAGGAGGCGGCGCAGCGGGAGGGGCCGCGTGGCAGCGCCCCTGCTGTACCCCTAGCCGCCCCCTTCTCTCTCTCTCCCGCCCACTCCCTCCCCCCCCCCCAGCTGGTCCCCCTGCACCCGCGCAGGTTTTTTTTTTTTTTTTGCTTTGCTGTTCTGGCCGCCCCGTTTTTTTTGTTTTGTTTTTGTTTTTGTTTTTGTTTTTGTTTTTGTTTTTGCTTGGGGCGGCCAAAAAGCCAGAGCCGGCCCCGCCTGTACGTTACAGGCTTTCCAGCTTCTTTTGCAATAAGACAACAGTCTTGCTTTGCTTTAGGTTTTGTGCTTCAGAGGCCCCTCTCACTGCCCAACTAATGGTGTCAAGCAAGCTCCACCTGGAGTAGGCTGGTTTGCTGTTGGGTTGGTCCTCTCCATTGGTGATGACCTTTCAAGGACTTACAGAGGGATCCCAGAGCTGGGGTTCGGGAACCACATCTTTAGATGTTCCTGTCCTTCCAGCGGATCCCCCAAGATTCCACTACTTTTTCTGTGGACAGGCAAACCCCACCTGTCTAAATTCAGGGGGAACTCTTGTGAGATTTCTCTTTTAGCTGTGGGTTTTCTCTGGGGAGGGGCAATCTGGCCCAGAGTAACTTTGGCCCTTGACTTCAATGAGACGATACATATGAGTGAGGGCTGCAGGACAAGGCCCAACAA
Source organism: Emys orbicularis (assembly GCF_028017835.1). NCBI lineage: Eukaryota > Metazoa > Chordata > Testudines > Emydidae > Emys > Emys orbicularis. The sequence continues at coordinate 92,628,569 of NC_088691.1, read as the reverse complement.
TTGTTAATTTTACTTTTCATTTATTCTGTGTGAGACCTGGATGATGTATGTCTGTGCGCATCTGGAAGGGAAAAGCGTTGTGATTTGTCTGCCAATTAATGTTTTAGTCCCTTATGGCATTCCTATCGAAGATGCATTTTCAACCCTTCTGATGAATTTGTTGGTTACATCACAGTCCTATTTCTTAGACATTAAACTCTTCCCTCTATTAAATAGGCCAATTCTTTTCCCCTAAAGCCTCCATTTAAGATTGCTATTTACTTAACCTTCACTGTACCTGTAGAGGCAGTTTCAGCTTCATCCATGGCCACTTTATTATATTTTTACTGCAGCTTAGTAGCCTCTTGAACTCCACTCTAGTTCATGTAATTCTCATCATGTGGTTCATATCCCTGTGAACTCTTTTTCGTGCCAGAAGTGGTTATTTACGCTCTCTTTCTTCATTTTTCATTGTCACTGAAACACAACCCCTGACAATGTTCAACCTGTTATAATTCCTTTAAAAATATCCTGCTGTCAGTTATTTATTTATTTACCTCTGGCCTACTGTAAACGTCAATAACATTGCTATGGCCATAAAGCACGAGCTGGCTCAGGCACCAAATCTGGGTTTTTAGCTCCATGATGTGTTCCCAAATCAAGATGACAAAGAGCGGTTTCCTTTCCTTTTCTTCCCCCCCTTTACTTTTATAAAAATTGGAGAAGCATGCTTCCCCCTTCCCCCGCCCCAAGACAGCATGATTCAGCCAGATGAAGAAGCATTTTTAACCTCTTCTTCAGTTGATGAGTCAATACACTAATTTCTTATCATTTATATGGGGGTGGGAGCTCAGGAGTCCAGGAAACAACGTTCTGCTGCAACTAAAAATGTGATTTGACTTGTTTTCAATTGTTACACGTTAATAAATTCCCTCTCAAGCTCTCATTAATTAATTGTTCTTCTTTATTTGAATGAATATATATCTGTATTGCTGCAATGACACAAACCTTTTCCGTGACTTTTCATTCTAATTATTCTAATTCATATCTTGGGGACATAGAAAGCCTGTAGAATAGGGCTTTTCTCACTACAAAAATGATGACGGGGCTGAGGGATGGAATCTCCTCTACCCCCCATAAGAATCTAATCTAAAGTTCATTGAAGCCAATGGGACTTAAGTACCTTCCTGAAGTTAAGCAGATGCTTAAGTGGTTTGCTGAATAGAGATGGACTTCAGTACATGCTTAAATGTTTTGCTAAGCTGTATCCTAAATGACCATACTATCTGTGCATGGGGAGGCGTAACAAACATGGCTTGCTACACCCCCTATACAGGGATTTGGTTCAGTGAGCCCACACAGTGGATGTACCCACTGGTGACTCTCTGTGACAGTCCTCCTATCTACCAGGGGCTGTGTTGACCTGCTGGGGTTACCTTCTTTGTGGTGCATAGAGGACAGCATCGTTTCTCTTGCATGGGAACTCCGGTGGTTTCTTCTGTAGCGCTGTAGTTTTATGAGTGGGAGTTAAGGAAATGACTTCCCTGGAGAGATGAAGGGATTATTTACTTGTACTTATATAACTGCCCATCTTTCTTTCATGGTTAGGCTTGAAGACCCTGATTTCTAACTGGGACTCCATTCCTTCCCCCATAACAGAGGTCAAAAATTATGGGCAAAATTAATTACATTCACAATTGCTCACTTTTAGGAACCTAGTTATTAGAACTGGTCAAAAACGGGGGGGGGGGGGGGACATTAAAAATGTCAAAGTTGTTTCCATTTCACAGATTTTGAAAGGGACCCTTTTTTATTTTTTTTTTCAAAAAAAAATTGTAAAATTTTGTAAGAACACTTTTATCAAAAACTGTATCGAAACCGTTATCAGGATTCTTATCGAAATCTTCCATTTACTGAAAATCCAAGTTTTTGATAACAATTGCAATAACCATTTGATGACTTTTTTTAATTAAAATGTCAATTAAAAATATCTCAAACTTTTGTGAAAAACCAAGAGTTAGAAGTCAAGATTTTTGCCAAAAAAACCTAATTTCATTCAAAAAATTTCAACCAGCCCATTAACTGATTGGACCCATAAATCACATAGCTAGGTATCTAGCTGGATGCAACCACACCTGAAGTTTTGCAACTACAGTATCTGTGATTGTGGGGGGAAAAGATCTGCCAAGACTATTAGAAGCTGTCTTGAAAATCTAGTCCAACATTTTGAATTTCAGGCTCTTAAATAAGTGGGCTGATTTTCAGAGATGCTGAGCGCATACAGCTCCCGCTGAACTTGTATTTCCTTCTAATCACTGATAGTTTGCTTTCGTAAAACCTGTTGAGGAGTTTTCAGTGAGAGAGCTGTGTACCCTTCAAAAAGAGGGTAATGAAGATATTAGCTCCCCTTTACAAACCCCTTGTCCCACCTTCCTCAAGAAAATACTTGAATATGCTCTACAGATCTGATTTTCAAACAAATATTAGGCACGTAGGGTGAAGTAGATTAGGTGCCATGGGAGTTAGGCACCAATGCACTTTTGAAAATCCCACTAGGCATCTATGTAGATCGTTAGGCACTTTTTAAAATCTAATTTAGGCCCTAATCCTGCAACCACTTGGGCATGTGCTTAAATATAAGCACATGACTAGGCTACTCATGTGCTGAAAGTTAGCCCTTGCCTAAGTGCCTACAGGATCAGACGCCGACTCTGCAGCTTTCTGGTGTTTAAGATCAGGTTTGAAAGCTGTGGATTTTCTTTGCCTGCGAACATGCAGTAGATTTATGCGTTACATGGTTTCCTCAACCTCGTCGCTGAAACATAAAAAGCACAAAAGCCAAACAATATTTTAACAAATAGGATTACGGAAAAGCCTTTTCTAAGTGATGACAATAAAAATTACGTTAATATCGGATATCTGCAGTCTCCCCCTTCCTATCTGTTTTAAGCTTTGTATTTATTTTTCTAGTACTACTAGAGAGATTGTGTAAAGGATGTCTTTTTTCTATATAAGATTTTAGAAAGCATTATCTTAAAGATGCTGTATGCCTCTTTGGTTACAGTATTGCCAGCGTGAATATATATGATGATAAACCCTGACATAAGTCTCAAGAGAGAAGTAGGTTTTCTGTGGCTCTCTTCTAACCCATTTGCTTTTGCTGAGAGGATAGGAGAGTTTCTCTGCATGTTCAGGTGTGATAGAGAAGTTGCAGTATGCCAGCCTCCTCAGTCGGTTGCAGCGAGTCAAGGAACAGTCTCAAGTGATTAATCAAGCGATGGCTCAGCTAGCAACCATTCCCTATCTACAGGACATCAGTCAGCAGGATGCTGAATTGGTAAGTATTTATTTTTAATCCTTGTTTTGGCTTTTGTAGGCAGTGCGCCAAGAGGGGAAAAAAACATTGCAATGCTATTTGTAGTGGAAGTCCATTTTTAATGTGCAGAGAACTTGGAATAGTTTTGAAATCCTCACTGCAGCATTTTGTCAGAGGAGGGGCTAAGCACCTGGAAGAATCACTTCTATGCAACCCGTCTGAATCATTTACACTTGCATTTTTAAAATGTGTTCCCTTCCTCTCACCCTCAGAAAATAATCCTAGAAAACGATTGCAGTTATTTAGATCGTGATGCATTTAAAACATCTAACACTGTAGCTGGATGAAACAAAAGAGGCAGAATGGTCTAGTGGTTAGAGCACCAGGGTGGGACTCAGAAGTTTTCTATTCCCGGCTCTGTCACAGAATTGCTGTGTGACTTTGTGCAAATCACTTTGCCCTTCTGAGCTTCAGTTTCTTTGTGTGCAAAATGAGGATATTAACACTCATAGGGGTGTTGTGAAGCTGAATTCATTAATGTTTTTAACCGACTTCGATATCCACAAATGGAAAGTGTTATAGAAGTGCAAGCGTTGTCAATATTGTATAGGATAAAGGTTGTTTTATTAAACCACCTGCATGTTTTAAACATTTAATTCCTCTTATTCTGGCAAAACAAATCTCTCATGATTTGACTGAATGAGGATTACATGATCCTCACTCCCTCCATTTATTTTTTATCAGACTTTGATTATCCAAATCCTGGTTTACCGAAGCTCTTGGATTTCCTAAAGCCAATCCCCAAGGTTTGACTGCAGTCCTGCAAAGCTCCTAAGCTCTGCAGTATTGAAGCTTCTCAGAGTAGCTTGCCGTAGAGAAGCTGACCAAATGCCTATGGCTGAGGGAAGTAGTCACCAGATTTTGAAGTCTGTGCTCAAGATAAGGGGAAACCACATTACAGAGCAAATGGTTTATTAAAAGTCACCATCCTTTTGGCCAGGGTTTTCTGGTATTAGAACCCTATGTCCCCATGTTTTAAGGCTGACTAGAGGAATATCTTGAGTTACTGATACATTTATCAGCACAGACTTTCTCCAGAGTACTATATTTTTATTATATCACAGCTAAGAAACATAGTATTAAAATGTTGCCTAAATCTACTTACAACAGCTTTTCTCCAGCTGTGAGCTTGACCTTCCTGGGAACCTTTTTTGAAGCTAGGTTCCAGGAAACCTCAGGAAAACAAGGACAGGGAAAAACTATTCTTTTCTTTTTTGCATAGGACTTTGCAGAACCAGAGCCCATTACTGAATATTCAATCATGAATATTAAACATTCAGTAGGAAATTCCTTGTTTGCCAAGCTCGAAGTACAGATGATTTAAAAGGAGAGAAAAATTAACAAGCTGTCCTGTCCATAGTATTAAAATGTACTTATGATTTTCTTCATTTCCCAGTGGTTCTTTGCCCTCTCATCTTCTCCAGGACTCTGTCTGACTGCATTTTGTAAACTGTTTACATTAAAGGACACTCAAATTCCTTAGGGCTTGAATGTTATAGCAAAGTTTGGGTATCTCTCAGTTAGGGCACAATTCTGCAGTTACTCCTGCCCAGTGTCCCAGTTATTTCAATGGGAAGCTACCTGGGAGACATCCAGGAGTAACTGTTTGTAGGATTGGGCTCTCAGAGCCTGATACAGTATCCATTCAAATTAATAGAAAAATTCCCACCGATTTCATGGGCACTGGATGGCATCCTTAATGAGTGTGCACTCTGTGGTGGTTTTGGTTAGTCCTTAATTCCCTTTTATAGCTGTCTGACTAGATTTTTGATATCTTTCCATCAAGAATATAATAGGCCAAATCCTGTTCTCATTTGCACCTATGTAAGTCAGTGGAGATATTCTAGATTTACACTGGTGCCATTGAAATTATACTTTAGCCCATTTAAGGCTAGTTTCAGATTTACTGGTAGGAAAATGCTAAATCTGCCATAGGTTTGTTATTATGTACAGTATAAGCAGTATAAAGGGAAAAAAACCAGCAGTGTGCCATTTCCACTGATACAGTGAAGGGCTCGGAGGCATTTCAGATACAAACTCCTTTCTGTAATTACTAAACCATATAAATTCACAGAGTCCTAAAATATGGCAGAGAGAACCTCAGCTCAGGATTTTTTAAATTATTGTTAATTCATAAAATCTGTGGGGGAAGGGGAGACTTCCGTTAATTTGAGCTGTCAATGCAAACAACAATCAATAAAGACCTTCCAGAGGTTTTGTGGTTTCACATTTGCATTCCCATCAGTCAAAGACCAAAGCTGTCTGAAAAATGGAACTCCATTCTCATGAAAATCTTTGCTTTTTTGAAAAACTGTCCATTTTAAATGGGATAAAATATCAAAAATATGAAATTTTTCATGAGAAGGAATTTCCAGAAAACTTTTGTTTCTGGAGAACCAAAACAGAATTTTTCAGCTTGCTGGCTGCCTTCCTGGCTAATGTGAGGTTTCTTGCACCTTCCTCTGAAGCATCTGGTGCTGGCCACTGCTGGAGACAGAAAACAGGACTAGATGAAGTATGGGTCTGATCCAGTCTGGCAATTCCTATATTATAATCTTATTTAAATGCAGTTGAAAATGTATTTTTGAAAACGTTTGAGAGGAGGACCCCAAAAGAGGCAATGCCATAACCACACTGAATTTTGGGCCTAGCCTCTAGCACTGAATACTGGTTATCAAGCATTTATCAATACATACTTTTTATGGTTTATAGTAGAAATAGTCTGCCTTGTTCTTTATGCTCTGTTATGCTGAATGATGGGAAGGCTCTGTCAAAGAAAAGGATAGTAAAAAAGGTAAATGAGCTACATGCTTTGAGATACAATAAAAACATCTCAGCTTTAGAATTGTCCTCTAGTGACGTTTTACGTGCTGTCTTAAATTATGATACATTAGCCTTGGAAGAAAACACACACACAAATTCTTGTAATACATAGAATATCTTGGAGAATTAAATAATAAAATATGGAACCTTTATTCTTTACAACTCAAAAGTGGCTTTAAAAAATATAAACATTTACTACATTAAAACCAATAGGTGTAAGTACAAATTTTCCAGCGGAATTTTCCCCATTGTTAAGTATTTTATATCCACAATAATACAGAGTAATGGCTGAAGCGAAGATGAGGTGGTGATGCTCATTGTGTGAAAGATGAGTAATAAAATCATCAGTGTACAAATGAATTTTTAATTGGGTTTTAATCTGTGTATTTAGGGAAGTTATTTCTGTGTGAATTCCACACTGATAATTTTTATCTTGGTGCCACAGCTGCAGTTGCTAATGGCAGATGCCATGGACACCCTTGAAGGAAGAAGTGATAAAGAACGTGTGTGGAATAAAATTCAGAAGGTAAAATTTGCTGCTGAAGACAGCAGAATGCTCTGCTTCTCAGGGAGTGAATGTCCATCTTGGGGCACATATGTTCCGATGGTGAAAATGAAAGTTGGTGCTATTGTGGGCCCAACCTTTTGTCTTGGCACTTGTTAGTGCACGGACATTTAGCCCCAAATAAGTGTTTGTTTTTGCCTTAATACTCTCATATGTTCAGCCTTTGACAGCGTTAACAGTTTCACATGGTCATCATCTGGGGAAACAGTTTGAATCACTTTGTTTTGATGATTATTATACTTACCTTCATTCTCCCCCTTTTTGGGATATTGTTTTAACTGTTTTTCATTTCGGGTAAAATTCAGCCCAGATCAGAGAACACACACAAGACTCTGTGAGCTATTTACACCTCACTTAAACCCCACTGAAAAGCTTAAGTGAGGCTTAGGTGGTGTGAGGCTTACACGGTGTGTAGTGCCTTTCTTGGGACTTCTGCATTTGGTCAATATCACCCTTAAGGGACTTAAGAAGGGTTAAATGGTACCTAGGGTCTTGTGCTGACTGTCAGCACTGGGATGAATTTGACCCTATATAATAAATAATGGCCTGCCTGTGAAGAAATAAGGATATCTTTTATTGACACAAAGCCTTTCACCCCAAAGCACTTTACAATTGTACACATACAGCACTGGTTAAATACAGCCACTGCTGAGAAAGGGGATGACAGCACAGGCAAGGGGAAATTTTGCTCGAGGTTCAAAGCATTGCTCTGTTACAGATTGTCATGGGATCTTCAGTGTCCCAGCCGGACAGATGGGACTTCAGTTTTAAAGAGCACATCTAAATACCCATGCATAGCAAATTGCATCTCTCTTGGAAAAATGAAGGGCAGATGACTTGAATTTGAATACTGCCAGGACCTGAATTTGTGGTTCCAGGGAGTTGAGAAACTAAATTCTGGTCTCAGTCACATCAGTGCAAACTCTAACCCTAAATCCATTGACTCAATGTAACTTAGTAGTGTGTACTCCAGAGTTACACAGGTGTAACTGAGACAAGAACATGTCCCTAGTTATTTCAGAATTCTAACATGCTTCTACATCTGTGCAAAGAATGCAGAGGAATTCGGGCATTGATAGTTCCATGTTCTCTCAACCCAGCAGAGCTATAGTGGTTTGTGATATCACCAGAATCCCCCAATAGCCACCATTCCATGCCATTAAATACAGTTTGTTTATTTCCTTATATTCCAGTGATCTGAGTCTGCTTTTGAAATTTCAAAATTTTTAACAAACAAAAATATTTCTAACTTAAAGCAAATACAACAGATGTTTGAAACTGTTCAAATAAATGCTGCCAGAGCAATGTAGAGGGATTTAGTCACTTTCAGAATCAGTGATTACAACTGAAGCCAACTGGGTTAAAATTCCCAGAATATGTTGTGTCTGAATGCAGTTTTAACAAGAAATAATTCATTGTCTAGATGTCAGATCAGTGGCTCATGATGACTTTTTCAAAGTACAGAATTGTTTGCAAAAGGCGATCATTGGGGTTTTTTTCAAATGTTTTTCAAAAATACCTAGAGTAATAAAGAGATGTCTTTTTGTCATATTTTATTAGAAACATGAAGAGATTAAATAAATGCTATAATATTCACAAAATTTCAGCTCTGCAATTGGTATATCTTAAGATTATCTCACATCTGCCCACAGATCCCATGAGATGATATTTTTAATGCTTATACTAATGTTTCCTTTCATAAATAATAACTAAACATTGATATAAAAAATTTTTAAAAATACAAACCGCTACTTGAATGTCCACAAAGATCTGACTGCCTTATGCCTCATTTACAATTACCCCTCCCCCTTAGTTAAAAGGGCCAATATCTAGCCTCAGATACAACTTCCATGGATAGCATTGGGAAAGGTGTGCTCATATCTGCTAGCAGAATTTAGTGCTTTGAGATTATCTCTTTGTATAATTAGGTGTCTCCGAAAGAGTTCCAATTTGAGCCACAGGACTGTGGAATTGTTCTGACTTAGGTATACAGTACTCCAAATCTGTATTAAATAAATATTACATTTGTATCATCAAGCACTCAAAGGTAGGAAATACCAAAATTAAGGTTGATTGGGCATCTTTATTATTGGTATTATGACACTGTCTTTAATTACATGATCACACAGACTGGCACCCAGTCCCAGTCTTTCCCCCAGGCTTTTCATCCCACTCTACTCCCTCTGACCCCTCTCCCTTCCACCCTCCCGCCCTCCCTGCCCCATGGGTCCCGCTCTTCTCTGTGCAGTTATTTGGCTTTCTCCTCTTCTTCCATGCTGCCAGCATGCCACCAGAGGGACCACTGAGAGCACAGGAGAAACAGTCTCCCCCCCGCTCTTGATTCTGGTGCCCAGTGTGACCATCTCAGTGATCTGTAGCAACCAGGAGCAGCAATTGCAAACAATTGCATTATATGACCATCCAATCAACAATAAGCAGTATGTCTTTCATACAATATGCAAGTGCAAGCTTCAGTTTACATAATTTTTGCTGTCCATTCTATTTCCATGTTGTTATATCTTTCTTCTAACTGGTTTATTATCCCTGATCACACACTGATCATGCATGCTGACCAGGCCTTTCACCCCTGTTTTTTCACAATGTGGGAACTTTTTGGTAGCACATTTTGTTTGCTCATTGTGCTGATAACTTCCTCTTATCTATGTAATATCCTCCAAGTCAGTACATTCTGTGAACAAAACATCACCTTTGTCCTATACACCACTATTAACTAAGTTCACATAAGGACATATTAGCAAGGCAAACACCTATGTCAAAGACTAGGCCCGGGGTGGACAACCTGAGCCTGAGAAGGAGCCAGAATTTACCAATGTACATTGCCAAAGAGCCACAGTAATACATCAGCAGCCCCCCATGAGCTTCCCCTCTCCCCCGCTCCCAGCGTCTCCTGCCCACCGGCAGCTCCGCTGATCAGCGCCTCCTCCTCCCTCCCCATACCTCCCAATCAGCTGTTTTGTTGTATGCAGGAGGCTCTGAGGGGGGGTGGGAGGAGCGAGGGCATAGCAGGCTCAGGGGAGGGGGCGGAAAGGGGTGGAGTGGGGGCAGGGCCTGTGGTAGAGCCAGGGGTTGAGGAGTGAGCACCCCCTGGCACATTGGAAAGCTGACACCTGTAGCTCCAACCACGGAGTCGGTGCCTAGACAAGGAGCCGCATATTAACTTCTGAAGAGCCACACGTGGCTCTGGAGCCACAGGTTGGCCACCCCTGGACTAGGCCATAGCCAGCAAGCTTAATGTAAGTATTACCCTGGCCTGTTCAACCTCATTCACTATACGTATCCCATGCTTATGACATTTCCAACAAGCTATGAGGGGATGGCGCATGCTCAGTGCAGATGAGCTCTTTGGAGAATTTAGCTGCCAAAGTCTTAACAAGTCTCTACTGAGCATGTGAGAACTGAGATTTTTCAAAGGCTTATAACAGCCAAATATTCATGAGGGTGGCAAAAGGCATATCCCTGACACAAAGGGCATCTCCTACCAAATTTCAAGTCCCTGCTCCAAAACATGGGTGCAGTAGAGCTTCTCAATGAAACAATTATATTAATTTTGTTAACATGGGCAAACCTACATATTTTTCCCTAATCTAATTCTTGGAAACAGCTACATTATTTTCACTAAAACTTTCCAGATAAATTCAGTCAAGAGCACCCACCCAGCATAGAAAACTTCTGCCTGAATGGTTAAAGTTTGGCTAAGTTATAAGCAACTGAAAAAAAGTCTTATAGTGAAGTGTTGGGCAAACACATATAGACAGCACTATTTGCTCTGCCTATAATACAGAGGCACTATATAAATGTATTCTAGAACAGTGACATTTGAAAAAACTAAATGTAGGAGACAGTTTTTTTCAGAAATGGACACCTAAAGTAAGGAGTCTAATCTGTATTTGGGCACCTGGTTAAATAAACTGATTATCAGAAGTGTGGAGCAACCCCACATCTCACAATGACTTCAGTAGAAGCTGCTGGGTTCTCAGCATTGTTGAAAATCAGGCCACTTATCTAGGCACCTAAATATTGACTTAAGGCCTAATCGAATGCACACTGAAATTAATGGAAGGATTCCCAGACACTTCAACAAGTGCTGGATCATGCTTTATGTATCCTAACTTTAGACATTCATTTTTGAAAAGCTTGGCCAGGGTATTTTTCTCCCTTGTATTGTAACCTTAACATGAATCAGTTCAACCGTTAAAACTGAACAGCATATTCTATGGTTGGGAATAGAGCCGTGCGAAATTCAGAATTTCCATTCTGTGGGAAATTCCAACATTTCAAAATTTGTTTTTGTTCTGAACTGTAACAAAAACAAACAAAATTAGAAATTTCCCACAAAACAGAATTTTTGAAAACACTTCTGTTCCAGTCAATCAAAATGTTTCATTTTTATATGATTGAAACATTTTGTTCTGATTTTGACTTGTATTTTATAGTAGATTATAATTTAATAGAAAATTGAATACGTTTCTAAACAAAAGATCAAAATGTTCCATTCATATAAGGTTGAAATGTTCTGTTTTGACTTTATCAAAACACATTTTATTTGTTTTTTTTCCTAAATCAAATTTAATTAAAATCAATATGTTCACATGGAAAGTTTCAATTTCAATGTAACAACATTTTCTGACAGAAAAATCATCCTGTTGGGAACTTTTTGACCAGCTCTAGTTAGGAATGTTAAACAGCCCTAATACATAGCTGAGGAGAAGGATTACATCAGATGATGAAGGGCTGGTGGATGGAGGTTGTACATAGAATACAGTTTGTAATCCATATGTGCTAAGACTTTTTGGAGAGGTTCAAATTTCTCAAAGGGCTATAAATTGCTCAGCTATCCCATGACTGATTATGTGGCTGTGTGCATACAGCTGTATGTGGCTTTATGCAGTTACAAGTTATTTAGTTGCCTTTATTGCCATTGAATTAATTTACATGTTCTGAAATAAGCAGGAGACCATAGTGGAGCTTGTGTAATCAGTTATAAATGCAAAGCTCTTAAAACATCTGATATCCAGATTGCCACCACTTAAGTTTGGCTTTTCATAGAATCATAGAACTGGAAGGGACCTCAAAAGGTCATCTAGTCCAGTCCTTTGCACTCAAGGCAGGACTAAGTATTATGTAGGCCATCCCTGACAGGTGTTTGTCCAACCTGCTCTTAAAAATCCCCAATGATGGAGATTCCACCACCTCCCGAGGCAATTTATTCCAGTGCTTAACCACCCTGACAGTTAGGAAGTTTTTCCTAATGTCCAATCTAAACCTCCCTTGCTGCAATTTAAGCCCATTGCTTCTTGTTCTATCCTCAGAGGTTAAGAAGAACAATTTTTCTCTCTCCTCCTTGTAACAACCTTTTATGTACTTGAAAACTGTTATCATGTCCCCTCTCAATCTTCTCTTCTCCAGACTAAACAAACCCATTTTTTTCAATCTTCCCTCATAGGCCATGTTTTCTAGACCTTTAATCATTTTTGTTGCTCTTCTCTGGACTTTCTCCAATTTGTCCACATCTTTCCTGAAATGCAATAGAAGCAGCAGTTGTACCTACCCAAAACACTCAAAATTTTCCTCTGAAGCAGCGGAATTATAGCTGTGCTTATTTTCCAAATGGTTAAAGGGTCTGTCAGAATTCCCTTTGCAAACCGCTATTTTCAGGATATTATACTTAAAGTCAACCATAAAAATTCATTCAGGCTGAAACTTGATATACAAGGACCCTCCGAACACATTTCTTTTCTTCCTGCAATAGTAGAGAGGGCTTATCAAATTAGTTTCAAATTATTCTGGCCATTTTTAAACTGTAAGAGTGACAAAAACATTAGACTTTGGTGGAGGCAGATGTTTTATGGGATTCTGCTCTCATCCAGTTCATTGATGGCTTTGCCTTTTTTCATTAAATGTTCTGACTGAATTTAGCATTCGGGTTAATTGTTATTTTAAAGTATTAAAAACGAAGCAAAAATGGCTGAGTAATTTTACTGATAAAAGCAAAATGGCTATGTAAAGAGTCTGTCTTTCTCACTATTAATGGGACATGGAGACTTTCACCTGTAGGTCCCTGCATAAAATTTGGCCAACGTCCCAAGTTGTTGAAATTATTGCTACCTGACAGCTGTTTGAGTTGGAGGCAATCTCAGTCCATTTCCTGGTGAACAGGTGTCCGACCACAGAATGCTCACTAATCACTGACACTGGTATTCTCAGCAGACTGGCCAAGAAATTAGGTACACAGGAGCTGAAATTCACCTCCCTTCACCCTCAACCCAAAGTCCAAGTACATGTGATTTGTGCAGGGAAGCTAATGTTGCAGGTGCCAGGTATAAAATCTCTTCCATGTCCATCTGTCGCCACACCTGCCCCCAAGCTAGAATAGAGGCTGAGACCTCTGCAGATCCCCTCCAGTGCAGGTTGTGGCCACTGGATCCATGTAATCAAGGACCCACTGGACATGCTTCTGTCCAGTCCCAGGCCAGTTTCCATGTTCCCATGTGGGGCTGAAATAGACCCTAGGTCCACCATGTGTAGAAGGTATAGAGTTCTCCTGCATCCCTATTATGCTGCTGTTCACCCTCCATGCAGTGAATCCATCCGCAGTGAGGACTTTCTGTGCCATATATTGCTAGATACATTTAACCCACAGAGACCTACCCTTCCTCTCACCCATCAGGGTAATCTCTCCAAGTCAGCATTCAAGAACATTTACTGAGCAGTGTTGAAGAACTTGCATTGTCACTGTCTGGTCTGCGCCTATATTTAAAAATGATCTTCTATCTACTTGCCAGGACCTTGTGTCAGGGTACTGTGTGTCTGATGCAGTCCCTACACTGCTGTAGATGTTAGTGATGTCATTAAATATTGCAAGGAAACAGACTCGTGGACTCAGGACCTTTCGGGTAATTGAGGGAGGAATTGATTTTCAGTCATTTCAATATAAGACCAAGTGCATTAATAAAATATCTTTGACTTCCATCTCTCTTTTCTAGTTTTAAGAAACTCCCATCTTAAACTTGCCAGAGCCTACAAATCATAAATTTTGGGGTTACAACAGAAAAGTTTTGTCTTGTGTTCAAGGCACTGGGCCAGGACTGTAGCCTGATCTATGGATTATGCATTCATTATATTGATTGCTTAATATCCAGTTATCACTTTGAGGTTTGACACGTTCTTATCCCAAGATCAGGCCCAGTATTATCAAAATTACTGTTCAGTTGGGAACGCCAATGTGCATGGCTGCAGCACTCACAATTTAGGAACCTTTCTATATTTACAATAGTTTATTAATACATTTAGCAAAATCCCAAACACTCTAACCCGGCAAGGTAGATAGAGATAAAACAGACTGTACATTTGAACATTCATATATTCACACCATGCCTTGAAGAACAACCTGAAATGTTAGACATTATCTTCCTCATCATCATCATCCTGGAATCTCCCAAGGGCGACATCTCTCTCTCCTCCTGCTCAGAGACGGGGAATCCAACTTTTATAATATGTTACCCCGACACCACTATGCCTAATGCATATTCAACAGGGGTGTCTCTCCTCTTCCTTATTTGGATTTCCTCACCCTACTAATGTTGGGGTGACCTTCTCCTATAGCAGTGGTTCTTCTTCGAGAGATGTCCCTGTGGGTGCTCCACTCCATGTGTTGGTGCGTCCCTGCCAGGGACGGCTCCAGGGTTTTGGCCGCCCCAAGCAGCCAAACAAAACAAAACAAACAAACAAAAAAAGCCACGATCGTGATCGCGATCTGCGGCGGCAATTCGGCGGGAGGTCCTTCGCTCCGAGCAGGAGTGAGGGACCATCCGCCGAATTGCCGCCAAACAGCTGGACGTGCCGCCCCTCTCCGAAGTGGCCGCCCCAAGCACCTGCTTGGTAAGCTGGTGCCTGGAGCCGGCCCTGGTCCCTGCGCCTTTGCTCGGAGATTTTTGTAGCAGTACTCGTACCGGCCACGCATGCGCAGAGCCTGCCCCCCGCTCTGAGTCTAGCTTAATAGTACGCATGCGCGGCCGGTCTCCTCAGTTCCTTCTCTACCATCTCCGGCCTGAGACGGAGCTCAGCAGACTCGTTAAGAAATTCTTTCCTCTGGTTACAATTGCCCTTCTAGTTAGTTAGTTTGTTGTTCGTTCGTTGTTAGTTATAGTTAGTTACCATTTCTAACTTTAAAAAAAAAAAAAAAAATTTGTTCCTGTCAGCCGCAGCCGCTTCGGACATGCCTGGCTCCACAGGCTTTAAGCGCTGCTCTACCTGCAAGGAGGCTATCCCCCTGTCAGATGGCCACTCACACTGTATAAAATGTTTGGGGGAGACCCACATCCCCCAAAGATGTGCCCACTGCAGTAAACTTAGTTCCAGGGCACAGAAGGACAGGGAGCTTAGACTGAAACTGGTCCTCCTTCAGCAATCCCTAGGGTCAGCTTCAGACCCAGGCGCTGATTCGGGCTGCGTTGCCCGCCACAGCCCCCCCCCACCCCCCCCGCCTCAAAGAAGCACAAAAAAACTGCAAAAAAAGGGCAACTTCTGTCACGAAAGAAAGCCAGGCGACATAAGATTTCTCCAGGCAGGTCTACAGCTTCCCTGCCTGTGCTCCCCCGCTTGAGCACATTTGACGAGCCTGGCTCCTCCGGCACCGCGCGAAACCCGCCTGAGGTTGCGGCGGCGGCGCAAAGCTCCGGTGCCGAGGCTTCAGGCTTCCAGCTGCCTGCCTCTCTTCTGGCACCGTTCGGCACCGCGAGGGATGTGGTGCCGACATTCCACAACCTGCCTGACCCCCTGCAGGCTGATATTGCTCTCCTGGCACCGGCCACGGCACCGACACCCGCTGGGCTGACTGGCAGTGAGCCCAGGCTCAAAACACCGGTGCAGAGGAATGTTTCCTCACAGCAACTTCCTCCTGCACAGCCTTCACCTCACACAGGAGCCTCAGCACAGCAATTTACTCAGGCAAGAGATCTGCTCGTGTCACCCATCCTGCAGTCACCCCTGCTGAATGACTGCTTCTCTCCAATGGCTGAGTCAGGATCTGAACAGCCTTCCTCCAGTGAGGAGGAAGCTGGACCACAGGGGGATTTTTCACCGTATCAAGACTCCCATCCCTAGACCCCAGTCAATTGAGGTCATAGAAAAATTACCTCATCCTATTCTCAAGATCCTGCCCCCTGGGGTGTGAACCCCTGGATGGCACCACCTATGCCCTACCCACCACCATGGCAATATTGGGCCCCATGGGCATCATACCCTCGAGAACACAAGCACTACTCCACCTCAACCAGGTGCAACACCTGCCTAGCACCACCACCTGACGAACCTGCCAATGACACAAGACACCAGGCAGCACCGTCACACTTGCAGGATCAATCAAATCCTGCTCCTATTCCAGTAGAGCCGGAGGTAATGCCTGAAGAAGCCTTACTTCCACCTCCTCCACATCGTCGGATGACACCTCAAAATTCCAAGACCTTTTTAAAAGAGTTGCCAGTGACTTGAGAATTAACTTGAAGGAAGTCCCTGAACAACAGCATGAGTTAACGGACATCTTACAGCCCTCTTCTTCCTCTAGGGTTGCATTATCAATCAACGTAGCCCTTTTAGAACCCGCTAAGTCCATCTGGCAGACTCCAGCTACAAGCCTTCCTACCTGTAAACAAGCGGACTGCAAGTACTTCATCCCTTCTAAGGGTTCTGAATTCCTTTTTACCCATCCAGCGCCAAACTCGTTGGTAATAGACGCAGCGAACCAAAGGACCAAACAACAGTATTCCCGCTCCACCCCGGCCAACAAGGAAAGTAAACGCTTGGACCTCTTTGGTCATAAAGTGTATGCATCCTCAACGCTACAATTTTGTATTGCTAATTATACTGCAGTTCTTGCAAAATATGACCACAGAAACTATAATAAATTCATGGACTTTATTGATGACATTCCAGAACAGAAGAAACAACAATTCACAGCTCTGGTTTCCGAGGGACAAATCATATCACATATCAAGCGGCCCTCGATGTAGCCAATACTGCAGCAAGATCGACCGCCACAGCAGTGGTCATGCGCCGAGATTCATGGCTCTCCTCCTCTTTCTTTCCTCGAGAGGTCCAGAGTACCATTGAAGATCTTCCCTTTGACGGTGACAAACTCTTTGCTTCCACCACAAACGACGTACTTCATTCAATGAAGGACTCAAGGGCAACCCTCCAGTCCTTAGGAATCCAAACCCCTACGACCAGAAGGCGACAATATAGATATCAACCTTACCACCGTCCACGCTACCCCACATATACACAACACTTCCATCGATCACAGGAATAACAACAACAGCAATGCCAGAGACCGAGATTCCAGCATCATCGTCCCAATTCTTCGGGGGTGCCTCAACCCCCTCCAAATAATAGCAGATTTGAAGCCTTGGTTGAGGGTTTAGAAAACAACATTCCCACTTCAGCAAGTACACCTATTTTTGGACACCGCCTAGGACCATTTTCCCATCAATGGCAGAACATTACCCCCGACAAGTGGGTTATAGAGGTCGTTACAATTGGCTACTCCATCCCCTTCCTCTCCTTGCCTCCCACCCACCCACCCTCCCTGTCCCTCTTCAGGGACCCTTCTCACGAGCAACTGCTCCTCCAAGAAGTGCAACATCTCCTTCAACTGGGAGCAATAGAAATTGTGCCCGAACGACACAAAGGGAAGGGTTTTTACTCCCATTATTTCTTAACAGAAAAGAAAACTGGGGGATGGCGACCGATCCTCGACCTCAGGCGGCTCAACAAATTTGTCAAAAAGCAAAAGTTCAAGATGGTTACTCTCACCACCATAATCCCAGCGCTGAAGCAGGACGATTGGTTTTCAGCCCTCGACCTACAGGACGCCTATTTTCATGTGACTATACACCCGGCCCACAGACGCTTCCTTCGTTTTACCCTTGGCTCAACACATTTTCAATACAGGGTTCTACCCTTCGGACTGTCCATGGCCCCCCGTGTTTTTTCCAAGCTCCTAGCCGTAGTCACTGCCTACCTCAGGAAACAAGGGGTCATAATATTTCCTTACCTCGACAATTGCCTCCTCAAAGCCTCAACGTTCGACGAAGCTCTCCGATTCACGTGGCTTACCGTCGATTGTTTCCTATCTCTAGGCCTACAAATAAACAAAAACAAATCCACATTATGCCCCACCCAACATCTGGAGTTCATAGGCGCAGACCTCGACTCCCGGATGGGGTTGGCATCTCTCCCACCTGACTGCTTCAACTCCATAAGCCTACTGGCCACAAAACTTCGCAACAGTACCCAGGTCACTGCCTGAGACTGTCTACAACTACTAGGTCACATGGCCTTGTGCACTTTCGTGGTCCAAAATGCACGACTCTACATGAGGTGCTTCCAAGCGTGGTTGGGCACAGTTTACAGACCGAATGTGCACTCTCTAAACAAGCCTCTCTCGATACCGTTCGGAGTCAAAGATTCTCTACTGTGGTGGACAGTTCACTCCAACCTCTGTTCTGGAGTCCCCTTTCTCCAGGAGGCTCCATCCCTCATACTGACTACCGATGCATCCCTGACAGGATGGGGTGCACACATGTCTCACCACACAGTCCAGGGGCTATGGTCTTCAACCGAAACCTCCCTGCACATAAATGTCCTAGAACTTGGAGCCATACGCAATGCGTGCCGTCACTTCCTCCCACTAATCAGGAATCAACATGTACGCATAATGACAGACAACATTGCCTGCATGTTCTATGTAAACAGGCAGGGAGGGGCTCGCTCCCACTCGCTTTGCACAGAGGCTATGAAGCTCTGGAATTGGTGCCTTGCCAACAACATCCGGATATCAGCTGCCTATCTTCCCGGAGTGATGAACACCACAGCGGATGAACTAAGCAGATGCTTTCCCTGGGATCACAAATGGGCGATAGATGAGATAACCATTCACAACATATTCTGTATTTGGGGTCACCCAACCATAGATCTTTTTGCAACTGCAAAAAACACGAAATGTCCCGACTTTTGCTCCAGAGCGGGACTGGGCAAACATTCCCTGGGAGACTCATTCATGATCCCATGGCACCAGAACTTACTCTATGCTTTCCCCCCGATACCGGTTCTCAACAGGGTCCTGATAAAAATACGAACAGACCATGCCACGGTGATCCTGATTGCCCTGTCGTGGCCCAGACAACCGTAGTTTCCATTCCTCACCAGAATGTCGATTCGACCACCAATTTCGTTGCCCCTCATCCCGAACCTCCTGTCACAGCAACACGGCCGATTTCTTCACCCCAAACTGTCCATGCTTCACCTCAAAGCCTGGTTCCTACATGGTTCTCCCAAAGCAAACTAGATTGCTCTGACCAAGTTCAAAGAGTGCTCCTACATAGCAGAACACAATCTACTCGCACCACCTATCTACGAAAGTGGAAGCGATTCACACAATGGTGTTCAGCTAAACAACTTTCTCCCATATCGGTACCTCTCCCGATCATACTTGACTACCTACTGGATCTTAAGCAATCTGGCCTTTCTTTCAGCTCCATAAGAGTCCATTTAGCTGCTATTACAACCTTCCATGACAGAACCGACGATACTTCTGTTTTTGCTCATTCAATCACCAAGCGTTTCCTCAAGGGACTCCAAGCCCTATATCCAGACATTAAACCGCCTACCCCTCCGTGGGACCTTCATTTAGTACTATCCTGCCTAACTCAACAACCATTTGAGCCCCTAGCCACTTGCCCCCTTTTACACCTTTCGATGAAAATAGCATTTTTAGTGGCAATTACCTCCGCCAGACGGGCAGGAGAAATAGCAGCTCTTATGGCAGATCCACCATATACGCTATTTTTCAAGGACAAGGTTACCCTTAGATTACATCCCAAATTCCTTCCAAAGGTGCATTCCTCATTCCACATTAATGAGCTGATACACCTACCGACCTTCTTTCCGAAACCACATGCGAACTCTTTCGAAGCCACAATGCATACGTTAGATGTACGCAGGGCCTTGTCCTTCTATTTGGATAGAACCAAACCTTTTAGAAATTCTTCTAGACTTTTTGTCTCCATCGCGGACCGTTACAAAGGGACACCTATTTCTACCCAGAGACTTTCAAACTGGATTTCAGAGTGCAGCCGATTGTGCTATCACATAAAGAAAGTTACACCTCCAGCCGGCATCAGAACTCACTCCACTAGGCTGCCTCTGTGGCTTTCTTACGCAAAGTTCCCCTGGCTGACATCTGTAAAGCAGCCACTTGGTCCTCTGAACACACATTTGTTAAACACTATGCCCTGACACAAGGCCCTCTCTCTGATACATGTGTGGGCAGAGCTGTACTATCTACTGCATTCCTATCAGATCCAAAGTCCCTACCTCCTTGAGACACATTGCTTTTAAGTCACCTGGAGTGGAGCACCCACAGGGACATCTCTCGAAGAAGAAGAGGAGGTTACTCACCCTGTGCAGTAACTGACGTTCTTCGAGATGAGTGTCCCTGTGGGTGCTCCACTACCCACCCTCCTCCCCTCTACTTCGGAGTTGGGGTAGCCTCCGTTGTAGAGAAGGAACTGAGGAGACCGGCCGCGCATGCGTACTATTAAGCTAGACTCAGAGCGGGGGGCAGGCTCTGCGAATGCGTGGCCGGTACGAGTACTGCTACAAAAATCTCTGAGCAAATGCGCAGGGACGCACCAACACCTGGAGTGGAGCACCCACAGGGACACTCATCTCGAAGAACGTCAGTTACTGCACAGGGTGAGTAACCTCCTCTTCTCAAACTTTTGTACTGGTGACCCCTTTCACACAGCAAGCCTCTGAGTGCGACCCCCCTAATAAATTAAAAACACTTTTTTAATATATTTAACACCATTATAAATGCTGGAGGCAAAGCGGGGTTTGGAGGTGAAGGCTGACAGGTGGCGACCCCCCAGGTAATAACCTTACAACTCCCTGAGGGGTCCTGACCCCCAGTTTGAGAACCCCTGTCCCATAGGTTATTATATTAATGAGCTCAACTTATTATCATATACCTCACCTTGTTGCCATGGCACTCTTGTGGTCAGACATCTGCAGATGTTCCTATCCTAAAATATCCAAAAGCTGGTATTAGCTCATATTCCTGTGGTTGCCTGGTGTCAGTAAGTACAAACTTCCCCATTAAACACTCTATTCCCAGTTCCCCAAAACTTAGGGGTGACCATTGGGCCATTTATCTGGGCCAAACTTCATAGGCCTCAAGCCTTATACTAACTGCTGAATCCAATGTCGTACAGGAGACAGGCCTGTAGGTTCCTTGCGTTACTGCTAAATAAAATAAATGCTAAAGCTAGCTCTACAAGACTATCCTGTGCAATATTGGTGGAGTCACTTAATTGCTCTGTGCCTTAGTTCCCCCCGCTGTACAATAAATAAATAAATAAATAAATGACATAGCAATACTTCCCTCCCTTGTGAGAATAAATTAATTCATATTTGTGAGGTACCCAGATACTAGAGTAACTGGGGGGCCTGTAAGTGGATAAACAGACATATTAGAACCTACCAACTGGTAACTTCCACATCAAAAGGAAGGTACAATAATACAGCAGGGCCGAATACAGATCTTTTTAATCTTCATATGTAATAATGCAAATCTTTCTGTCTCCTCCTTTCAGTTCCCTTGGAATTCAGACAGCTTATGGTTTAATAGGGTCCTTTTAACATCTTCTGAACAACTGAACAATAGACACAAGTTGACAAATAGACTTCTCTGAACTGCCACATGTGAGACACTTCATAAAACCTTAACATCTGAGTTTACCTCAAGGGCATCACGTATTTTGCAATGTAGCTAAGTTATGGCCGCCGTTTGCTGAGCTCAGGGGAATGACTATTTCATAAATCTGACAGCAGAGCAAACACGTAAGAATGAATAAAAGAACAGATGTAACTAACATAAGGATAAATGTATGGGAAAAGCAGTACTAATGTATGTGAATATGAAACAGAGTAAAATTAGGCTATATTTTTGCCAGGCAAACAGACTGCTGGGTAGCTGATCTTTGCTTCCATTGCCTATGCCTTTTTCAGCAGCAACAGGCCACTGTTTGATGAACCACTCTATTTCACTGACATTCCCTCTTAATTGAAAATTAAACCATGGCAAGGCGGAATAGACTAGACAGTCTTCAGGTCAAGAGTAGGAAACAACAAGGGACACTCTTGGTATCTTGATGGGGAAAAGGACATGTTGAATAGTACTGGATTCTGGATACTACTATACTTACTTGGTATAGATGATGTTGGAAGGTAGAGGTGGAAAAAAAATGTATGGAAATCCACTGCCCACGTGTATTATACTGTTCACGTGCAATCTGCTCTGCAATGCTGTATTCTTTTAAAGTCCCTGTTCCTAGGTTATCAGGCTTTCAGTGCATTGTAGCAGGAGTTTGCTCAGGTTTTTATAAGCTAGTAGAACAGGGGTAGGCAACCTATGGCAAGTGTGCCAAAGGCGGCACGCAAGCTGATTTTCAGTGGCACTCACACTGCCTGGGTCCTGGCCACCGGTCCGGGGGGCTCTGCATTTTAATTTAATTTTAAATGAAGCTTCTTTAACATTTTAAAAACCTTATTTACTTTACATACAACAATAGTTTAGTTATATATTATAGACTTATAGAAAGAGACCTTCTAAAAACGTTAAAATGTATTACTGGCATGCGAAACCTTAAATCAGAGTGAATAAATGAAGACTCGGTACCCCACTTCTGCCTACCCCTGTAGTAAAAGATAAATGGGTCCTCCTGTTCCACCCCATTTCTGGGTGTGTCCTGTTTCAAATGGAACCTCCACAGAAATGCCATTCTACTCTGAACAGTGACTGAGTAAAGAAGACAAGGATGGTTACAAAAAGACGTGTGAATTTGACAGGAAAAACAATGGGAATCTAATGGAGAGATTCTCAAAGAGAAAAGGGATGTGGACAACACCAAAAAAGAAGATGGTTTTAGTAGCATCAGTTTGGCTGGACTGAGCATGAATGAGATGATTAGCAGAGCATGCAGGGAGCAGAAGGCTGGTGATGATGGGAGATGACCAAACGTGGGCTTAATGATAGGGGAGGAAGAGGCAGCATTTAAACACACTGTAGCTGATGGGGTTTGTGACAGCCTGGTGAGAGAAGGGCAGGGGGAGGGAGGTCTGACTATGACAAGGAAGTTTTGAACCTGGTGCCAGGGAGCACAGTGGAATTTTCAAAGGGGTTGCAGAAGTAGAAAATGAGACTCTGTACTGCTGAGTCTCTGCTGATGCAGGATGGGAGTGTTGGAAAGACAAGCAAAGAATTAAACCGGTAAATTCAACAGCATTGTGGTGACAGTAAAAACATGTTGCGGTCTTCACTTGTATACCTGTATAACCAGCGATGGTTATAGCACTTTTGGAGTTTTCACAACTTCCTGCCTGTAAATCAATCACTGCCTTCGAAATGTAACCCCTTTGGTTCTCTCTCATATACAGAATAGGCAGAAGTGAGGAAATGGCAAGAATGCAGTGCTCGCAATGTTATCTGAGTATTTTTATGAATTTGCTCTCATTTGCCTCATAAAGACATTAAAAGGATTAAATTCACCCCACCAGCTATGCAGAAAAAGAGGCCAAGCATCTAACATCATGTTAGACTGAGGAATAACATCAACTACGGACCTTTTATGTGCCTCCAAGTTGCTGATAGGCCAATAATAAAAACCAAACACATAGGATGTTACTATTGGGGAGCAGAGGGAGTGACTGCCCTGTTGCTACAAGTGACTTTTAATATCACTAGTTCCTAATTAATAGAAATGTGGCCTGTTCCACTATGCGTGATGCAGGAAGAGACTGTTCAGGGGAAGAATTTTAAATAATGGTGAAAAATATAGCAATATAGTAGTCTTTGAAACCTTAAAAAACTCCACTGATTGTGGTCATCAATTCAGTTCCTTTTCCAGTAGGTCACAGGGCACAAGGCATTAAATATTGGAACTAGGCAAAATATTTTGACCAAAATGTTTTTCAGTGAAAATTGCCAATTCAAGTTCAGTTGCACATTTTGTAAATTCATGCTGAGTTCACCAAATTGTTTTGTTTGGAAAAAAATACCCCAAAAAATCTGAAAAGAATCAAAACCTTTCATTCTGATATTTTCAAAACATGTTTCATTTCTTCTATTTGAAACAACTTTTCATTTTGAAATTTCCTTCAATTATTTAAAAAAAAGTTTAAAAAAAAACCAAATCAAAATGAAACATTTCATTCAACCCAAAATATTTTCCCCGACTTCTCAGTTCAATGAAAATTTAATTTTTTTGTTTGTTCATGTCAAGTCTATTTGAAATTAATTTTCTTTTCCAGTTTTTCAGAACAGTCAGTGAACAGTCAAATCAGTTATTTTCACAGCTCTGTTGAAAATCCCACTGCACTTTCCCTATAACTAGGGGTTGGCTCCGGTATTTTCCTTAGCGCTTGCTGTCATGAAGAGTCCTGTGCATAAATTCTATGCTTAGCTGCTGCCCTGCACAACAGAGGTGGCATCCTTTGCCCAGTCAGATATGCATATGGAACCCAATCCTGCAAACTCTTACTACCAAGCATTATGCTTAATACTATGAGAAATACCATGAGTCATCAAGACTACTTGTAATAGTAAGCACTATGCTTATAGGGAGTGTTTGCAGGATAGTTTGTGAAGTGAAACTGGATTGTTCAAGCTGTCAGGCACTTAGTAAATGTAATCTATCATTATTATTATCCACACTCTCATTGCGAAACAGTCCTCTTCCCCTACCTACTTTTAGCACCAAATTAATGCTAACATGCCAACTGTCCTGTTTCCTATCCGTGCATACTGAACCGTTTTTCAGTGATTCACTAATTCAGTCCTTTAAGAAGGAAATGTGTGACAGAGCTGTCTGTCACTTAACATGCCTGTTTCATTAAAGAATGGCAACGCAGATGAACCAGATGTGTGCAAAATACGAAAGAGAAACATTGTATTTATCTTCTGCATCAGCATCCAAAATTGTGGGCTCTTCTGGAAGTAGGTCCAAGGCACGGATTGCACAATCTTTTAGACGAAGTTGTCAGACAATTGTAGGCAAGTGCTTTGGATCTGGACACAGTAGTTATAAGTATGGTGTACGTCACAGTTCAGGGCAACTGCACCTGTATTCCCCCTAAGTGGTCAGCAAGGCACCTACATTTAGGCTCCTGGCTCTTCAGCCATCACCGCTCCTAGGTTTTTCCAAGCTGCACAATTTCCTGTCTGCACTGTGAGTTCCTCAGCAAGTCAGACTGCCTAACAGGGCCGTAGCAACAAAGAACGTGGCCCCCTCCGAACGGTGGCCACCTCCGAACATATGTCCGGGCGGGGCCCCTTACAATGCAGGAACTGGAATGCGGTATTTATTTTGCCACTTTTAGGGGCCCCCTTCCTTGCGGGGCCCCCTCTGGTCGGAGGGTACGGAGGGCGCTCGCTACGCCTCTGCTGCCTAAGCAGGCCTGCTTTGCTTTCTTCTCATAAGAAGATAACACAAGAACATGAGAACCGCCACACGGGGTCAGACCAAAGGTCCCTCTAGCCCAGTATCCTGTCTCCCGACAGTGGCCAGTGCCAGGTGCCTCAGAGGGAATGAACAGAACAGATAATCATCAAGTGATCCATCCTCTGTCACCCATTCCCAGCTTCTGGCATTGATGGACCTATCCTCCATGAATTTATCTAGTTTTTTTGTTAACCCTGTTATAGTGTTGGCCTTCACAACATCCTCTGAAAAGGCAGCCCCTCAGAAGCTATAAATAAACTACCATACAGCTTTTTCCTAAGCAAGCCCATTAATTCTTAAGGTGAAAGCATTACAGAGAAAACATATCTAAAACACACATGCTAATAAGCTCACCAGAGATCATCCCAACTCCAACAAGGGCTTTTATAGGACTCAGTCCTAATTGCGGGTTTTTCTGTGGTTACAGGTTCATAACACCTTTTGCCCAGAACAAGAACACCATGAATCTATAACTCACTCTTTTATACAGTTTGGACCTCTGATCTTGTCCTCGCATAACAGGTGATCAGCAGACACAGGTCCCCTCCTCAGGACGAATCTTCAAAAAGCTGAGTTCTTGCATAACCGGAGAAGTACATTTGCATTCACTTCCCTTCAGAGATTTCCTGGGAAACCCACTTAACTTGAAAAGTTAATTCTTGTCTGGCACATTGTTTCAAATCGTTTTTTTGAAGCTCATAGAACTCCCAGGGTTTACATTAGTCATGTCACCCACCTAGAGACATTGCATACAATCCAACAGTGATACATAAACATTTGCATTTTTAATACAATGAACTCCTAAGATACTTAAATTTAATTCAGTAAGGTAACTTAATTCAGTAAGGTTTAATTTAATTCAGTAAGGTTTATTGTAATTCAATAAGGTTTGTCCAGGACATTGCAGCAAATGGTCATATCTGTCACAGTGTGTTACTGTGCATGCCCCAAAAAAGAGTGTTCTTGTAGCAGCTGTGCTTTTCAAACATGCACAGCCAGATGTACTAACAGCAAGGAAAATCATGCATGTCTATGGCCAGAGTTTCCCCAGGTAATGAGCACCCTTTGCTCCCAGAACCTGTGCAAACCAGATCACTTACTTTTTAAATAAAATCTGCGAAGATTTCTGCTCATCATTTTTACTGGATAATCCTCTCAGCTCTTATTCCTGTGCTTCATATATAAACCTCACTAGCCTCTCTCTAAGATCCCTTTCTATAGAGTTTTACTGTCTATCTTCATTACACTGAGGTGCTGTAGAAGCTGGATAAGCCTGAATGTAAAATAAAGGTATGAAGGAGGAAGATGTTGAGATGATGTTTAAAGGCAGCATATTGCCTCCTAATACCAATAGTTCCTAACTAATAGAAATAAATACAAATGTTTTAAGATTTATTTTGCCAGTACATGTAATTTATGGTTCTTAGATAAGATTTTCAAGAGTAGCTGCACCACTTAGGGCTAGATTTCTAAGGGCATTTAAGCACCTAGAGATGCAGATAGATGCCGCGGCACTTTTGAAAATCACACTAGATACCTAAGTCCCATTGATATCAACGAGAGCGAGGCCCTGTGAGGTACTTTTGAAAATGCCAATAGGCACCTAGATATCTTTAAAGATCTGGCCCCACCAGGGACCTAATTCCCATTGCTTTGTTCAATGGCATTTAGGGAAACTGGGACATAGGCCCCTGAGTGACTTAGGTGCTTTTGAAAACTTTACCATGTGTCATATCTTCCAGAGATGAAAATAAATTGGTTTGTTACATATCTATCTATTTTTTCTCCAAATAAAGTAAATACTTTTCTTCTATTGGTTTGCCCCCATGGAATATTGCCTCCTGCATCTTCTGCTTTTGCAAAGCCTTTGATCTGTTTTAGCAGCTAGCATGGCGGATGGTAGGTAGGCCTGCTCAGATCTGTGGAATTGTCATGCTGCCCTTTTAAAAGATACATGTGCATTCCGGCAATGTTGTGACCAAAACTGCTTTCCTCAGTACTGGCTAAATCAACATCTTCCTGGTGATTGTTTGGAAATCATAGAACCATAGGGTTAGAAGGGACCACAAGGGCCATCTAGTCTAACCCCCTGCCAAGATGAAGGATTTGTTGGGTCTAAACCATCCAAGCCAGATGGCTCCAGCCTCCTTTTGTAAACCTCCAGTGAAGGAGCTTCCACAACCTCCTTAGGCAGTCTGCTCCATTGGCCTCCTGTTCTTACAGTGAAGAAGTTTTTCCTGATATTTAATCTAAATCTGCTGTGATGTAGTTTGAACCCATTGCCTCTTGTCCTGCCCTTTCTGGCAAGAGAGAACAACTTTTCTCTATCTTTTTTTATGGCAGCCTTTCAATATCTGAAGACAGCTCTCATGTTCCCCCTTAATCTCCTCTTTTCCAAACTAAACATACCCAGTTCCTTCAACCTTTGCTCCTATGGCTTGCATTCCATCCATTCGAACTTTGGCACTCGCCTGTGGAGCCTTTCCAGTTTTGCTGCATCCTTTCTATACATTGGTGACCAGAACTGGACACAGCTGAGGCCTAACCAGCGCTGAGTAGAGCAGTACTATCAGCTCCTGTGAATTACATGCTATGCCTCTGGTAATGCAACCTAAAATTGCATTTGCTTTTTTTGCAGTAGCATCCCATGTTGAGGTTGTGATCCACCACAACTCCCAGATCCTTCTCAGCAGTGCTGCTGCCAAGCCAGTTAGCCCCCATTCTGTATTTGTGCATTTGGGTTTTCTTCGCTATCTGTAGCACTTTACATTTGTCTTTGTTGAATTTCCTTGTGTTGTCTATTGCCCAGTTCTCCAATTTAGCAAGATCCCATCCTCCAAAGTGTTTGCAACCCCACCCCTAGCTGTATGTCATCTGCAGATTTCATCAGTATGCTCGCTATTCCTACATCCAGTCATTAATAAAGATGTTAAATAACACCAGACCCAGAATAGATCACTATGGAACCCCCACTTGAGACCGCCTTCCAATCTAACATAATTCCATTAATAGCTACTCTTTGCTTGTGGTTGTTTAACTAATTATGTATTCACTTAATGGTAGTTCCACCAAGCCTGTATTTCTCCAGCTTACTTATCAGACTCTCATGTGGGACTGTGTCAAAAGCTTTGCTAAAGTCCAGGTATATTATGTCTAGCGCATTCCCCCATCCACCAAACCCATTACCCTGTCAAAGAAGAAAATCTCTGATCATCGATGTCTGTTCCTCAGGGCAAGCCCTCTGCAGCAATTATATGTAACAGTGACAAGTTTAGTGACATCTGTGACTCATCAGGACTTGGATGAAAACAGCCTGGACTATGGATTATAGCTATATAATACATCTTGGGCCCATCATCCTGTTTGGTGCATGTTGTGTGTTTAAGGAAGACTATGCAAAGTGCCCTTGTCCCAGTGAAGAATAGCACTGTGTGCACAAAATCTCAATGCAGCTGGACTCTCTTTGAGAGTACTAGTAATGTATATGTGAAGCTATCACTACCAGAAGAGGAGAAAGTAGTCTTTCAAAAAGAAACATGGCCAGGCTGAAAGAGCCTGTGTCACATGCTGTCCCTTTCCCTGCTCCAGTGAAGTTGCATATCAAAAGCACACGAGAGACTTAGGATGTCTCTGGCAGCTCCACACCCAGTTACTGTGTGCTTATGGGACTGTGGAGTTAAAAGGATGGGGGGGGGGGGGTACTGAGTGTAGGCAGCCACATGAGACACCAGGAGAGTCTGGCAGTAGTAATAAGGACACCATGGCCAAACAGATGCAACATCATTCTTATCCCTCTTATGGTCCCCCAGATAAGTCAGCATAATAACTGGAATGTTCACGATCCACCTGCTAATGGTGTTCAAGACACAGAGAGTGACTGTAACAGGGACTATACAGGTCTCTCACATACATGAGGGAGACCTATATAGTGACCCTTGGTGGCTAGGTGTAGATATCCAAAACTAACCATCTGGCCATTACAAGGTACACGTAAGGTGGGCACAGCTGGCCCATATGCCGCCAATTATATCCCCCTTCTCTCTAAGCAAACAGGCTGTCCCCCAGAGAATAGACTTGAACCAGGGAACAGCAGAGTGATGTGCCTAGGATCCGTGACAACTCCCTACGGAGGGCACTTTTCCAGCTGATGAGCAACATTGACAGTTGTCTCCTGCGTTTCCATTCACTATCACTGACCCACCTTACCCCTCCCTGCTGGCAAGCCTCAAGCTATTTGCAGGATATTATTGGTAAAATAGGTAGGGTCAGGACTGAAAATACCTTTATTCACTTCAAACAAGCATATATTGTTCCTTATCTTTGTATGGAGTTCTATTTAATGTCACTTTCAAGAATGCAATAAAATGTTTCTGAATCAAACTCCCAGCTAAAGTAAAAACCATATATTCTTCTTGACTGACAAGAAATTCTGCAGTTCAGTCTTCAAATAAATCATGTTCTGTTATCAAAGTACCCCATATTGGCATTGCAGCCTGGCATTAACTATATTAAATAACTGTGCTGAAAGTATTTAACCATTTACAATTTCTGCACACTTTTGTACAATAATGTAACAGCATTTTAGTTAAATATGAGCTGTTTGCCTTTGTAGTTAAATGAACCATAGACCATCGCCTTTTCTATTGTGAATTCAGAATGAACATATAGTGTAGAGTAATTGACTTGTAGCCCGTCCAGTCATTTAGAGTGCATTAATTATACCTTTCATCTTTTTCAAGATGTGTGAGAATGGAAGTGCCTTTATGTGTGGCCCTGAAATAAGACAGGCATGGACCTTCCATCATTCCATTTATGTTCACTTTAAAAAAAAAAAAAGGGGGAAAAAAAGAAGTGGGAAAGTGAAAAAAAGGAACTCCTTCAGGTACATGGTTGTGTCTCAGCAAAAGTGAGAAGAGAAGGGACTTTCTGATCAGTGGAATGCCAGGCCTGTGGATTACTGGTTTGATGGCACACCCTGTCCTGTACCCAGCTTTGAAGTTTTCCCCTTCCTTTTCACTGTCAGTGCCATTTAGGTGCCACCTACTTGGTTGTTAACAGCCCTGTCCAGTTTCTGTGCTGCTCGGTTTTGTCATGTGGGACCAATGTTCACTGTAAGCTGTGCAGGTCACCTGGCAGCATCCAGGTCCCGCTCTGTGGGCCAGGTCCTCCACCTACCAAAACCAGGGTGGTTCCTCTCTGCACTGGAGACTGGGAAGCAGGACAGACCCGACACTTGCCAACAGGGAGAGAGTAAGAAGTAGGGTGAGGACTGCGGGTGGCCAGTGGCTGGTTATTCTGCATCTCAAAGGTGGCAACTATAATCAACTCAAAATGTTCAAAATAGTTCACAGCGTTACGGGTGGGCAAATTAACCTTTAACTCCCCATGGCCCATTTACTGTTTTCTGTCCATAATGAGACATGGACTTGCAGTATATCCTTTGGTCACTAGCTGTCTCAGTATGAAGTACAAAGTTCCATATAGGGTGTGGGCTCTGGTAAACAAGGGAAACAAAACTCAAACTCAAGTTGGGTGGAAGCCTCTTTGCAACCTTTTTCTTTAATAAAGGCCTCCTCCTGAAGGACTCTGATTCCCTATATCCTGGCACTCGCAGTCTTAGTCCCTTTGCAGTATAATTTTGCCACATTCTCACAGTCCTACTTCCCATTTTTAAAAACCTCCCTGACTCTGGATCCATTCTTTATTTCTTCTGTATCTCTTTCACCCTCTCTTCTTCGCTCAGATTATCAGTCCATCTGAATTTTCTACCTCTTTGTCTTTTCTTTTTTTCTTTTCCTCAGTTTGGCTTCTGTTGCTTTTCTCTATATCAGTAAATTCCCCAGGGCCTTATCTATTGCTGCCATTATATTCCTTCATGCAGAATTATAGACCAGCATCCGAGGGTACATCTACAAAGCAACTAGACCCCCGTGGCTGGCCCATAACATCCAACTCAGGCTGCAGGGCTATTTCATTGCTGTGTTGACGTCCGGGCTCTGCCTGGAGCCGTGTTCTGGGCTCCAATGAGGTGAGAGGGTCCCAGAGCTTGGGTCCAGCCCCACAGCCCGAGCCCGACGCAGCTGGCACAGGCCAGTCACAGGTTTTTCTTGGCTGTGTAGAAATACCCTAAGCAGAGAATTACATGTAAAACCAGCAGAACTCCATTGACTTCCTTAGTAGAAACTCCTTATGGCTACAAAGAAAAGCTTATATGTGTGAATCCCTCAGAAACTGGTGCTGTTGTCTTCCTTAGGCTGCAAACAACGTAAGTTAAACTAGTTGTGAGATGGGCATAGACTTCCTTATGCATCTCAATCAGGGCCGGCTCTACTGTTTTTGCCACTCCAAGCAGCGCGCCGAATTGCCGCCGCGGACAGCGGGGACAGTCCGTGTGCCGTTAGGGCGGCACGCGCGTTTCCGCGGCGGCGGCAGTTCGGCTGCAGCTTCTGTCTTCAGCCAGAAGACAGAAGCCGCCGAATTGCCCCTGCGGGCAGCTGAACATAGAAGCTGCTGCCGAATTGCCACCGTGGGCACCTGAACATAGAAGTTGCCGCCGCCGCGGAAATGTGCGTGCCGCCCTAAAGGCACATGGACAGCCCCCACTGTCCGCGGCGGCAATTCGGCGCGCTGCTTGGAGCGGCAAAAACACATGGACTGCCGCCCCTTGCAGATTGCCGCCCCAAGCACCTGCTTGGAATGCTGGTGCCTGGAGCCAGCCCTGATCTCAATAAGGTATTAGCTATGAAACTTAATTAGGACAACTTACACGCAACATTGTTAAGCATTTCACCCCACTCATTGTAGTAGCTAACGTGTGTACCCCAGGATCCCAAACTGTCTCTCATGCCTTTCTCAGTATCAAATGCCCCAGCTTTCCACTATCCAGCTACCAAGACCTCCAACTTCTACACCTGACAACTTCTCCGGTGTGTTGTCAATATAAGACTCTGAAGCACAAGAGAAAATTTACGGGCGGCATAAAATAAATTGAATTTAATATCAAGTTAAATAACACAAGAAATACACTGCACTGATATTAGTTATATATTTCATTCCATAAAAACCTCAATTTTTATATTTAACCAGAGCTGCCACAGCACTTGCAGTCTGCCATGCAGCTGTACTGCAAAATGGAGGGAATTTTACTGCAGAATTGAGGTCTAGCTTGCTACAAAGTATATATGCCCCTGTTTCTTCCATCTCTTCCCTCTTTCTCTTTGTTTTCCCTTCTGCGATGTCTTTCCCCATCTCCCCTGTTTCCTCTGTCTATTGGGACCTGTCTGTAGTGACCCAGTGAGAAGAAACAGCCAAGTACAACCTGCAATTAGGAACTGAAGGGGAAGAGCTGTGAGCCACCTCAGTGAAAGGCCTATTCCTGTCACGAACCCAAAGAACATCGTATAGGCTGCATTCAGCTGCTTCTCTGCTGTTTGGAAGCTTATCCAGAGTAGAAATGGTTTCTGCTGCCACTGTATGGCTGAGAGGCAGGTATGGTGGGAACACCTGCCTGCAGCGTGTGCGGAGGTGCAGTTCATGGAAGCAACACAGCAAAGCACAGGTAGCAATACAAGTTGTCTGGTCAATCAATGAAAATGGGCCTCCTGGACTCTCAGGTCACCAAGCACGTCAGAATGTGCACCCTAGCACAGGGCCATCCAAGACACTGTACATTTGGATGCATAGGTTAAGTACATCTCTTGCAAATAGGGAAGGCATTAAGGGACATCACTGTTGGGGCTCCCATGATGTCAAAGGCTTCTTGTATAGGATAATCCTAATGGGCCCAGTCCAGGCATTGACCTCCCGGTGGAACGTGCTGCATCTCTGTAAAGTGGATAGTGTTTTTTTCCCCCACTATGGAAGCTGAAAGGCTGATCCAATGGGCATAGGACCAGGCCTGAAATGAGTCACACAAGAATCACTAACATAATTGACTAGTGTCAGGTCTATGACCAAATCCTGCAGGTCTTGACTTCAGTGGTAATGTTGCCGGAGTAAGGACTGAAGGACTTAGTGCTATCGCTGCAGGATTTGCCCTTGTCAGTAGTAGGCTATCAGCGATTGTCACGGTTTGGCTATAATTATTTCTAACATTTTCTCTACAGCAGCCATGAAACGCCCGCTCTGTGACAGTAACCTCTTTCGTGCCACCTTCTGACTATATCCCTTCAACGTGACAGCCATATGCTCCATTTACAATGCCTCCAATTTACCTTTTGAAATGACATGTGCAAGCTAAGAACCATGAATAAGCACTACTGAAAAGTGCTGCCACCTAACAGCCATTCTAAACTAGCCCCCACCGCCTGTCATGTTGTCAAAGGACAGTATTTTCTTTGTGTTCGTATGCTAATTTAAATCTTGCTCCGGCTCACGGCCGTACATTTTAATTGCAAGTCAGCTATGGTTTGAATGCCATCGCTGCTGTGCAAATAACATCATCAGCTCATCAACTGTGGCGGTAGCACAGCCGTTATGTAAGCAATTATTAGCCCTTCACCCCTTGCTATGCCATTTTGGGGGGGGATTCTTGCTTTGAGAAGTGTGTTATAAATATAAAATGCATACAATAACAGACGCGTTGTGATTTGAGCTATGAAAATAATCCAGGGATTTCTGGGGCCATTATAAACCATAGAATCAGTGCTGCACTGGTTTATTATGTCTCAAGAACCGAGCAGAGAAAATCCCATCACCACCACTCCCCATAGCCTGTTTTGAACAAGGTTTAGGAAATGCTGGCATGAGGGGGAAACAATGGGAGCCACACCCCCAAGGTGTTTGCTTGGCCGAAATAAAAGAGTGATTTTGTTAACTTCAAGGAAAAGAACAAAGTTGCCTTTTACTCTAACCTTGGGTGGGAGGATGGTCTTGCAGATAAAGCATTGGACTGTGGAAGTCAATTCCCATCTCTGCCTCACCTTCCTATGGGACATTGGGTAGGTCATTTCATACCTAGAAGCCATTGGGGGGGGGGGGGACTTTTTTAAAATGGGGATAATAATGTTTCCTTTCACACACCCTTTGTCTCTTTAGACTGGACTGTAAGCTCTTCGGGGCAGAGACCATCTCACGCGCTCTCTTTCTACAGTCCTGGTGGGCGCCTGTAGATGCTACTGTGACAGAGCGCTCAGCCACATGTGGGTGAAACTCCACAACTGAACATGAACCACTTTTCCTAGGATAGCTGGGAAAATATACCCGTGCAGGAGTTTCAAGTGGCTCTCTAGCAAGGAGCTGAGTATAGGTGCCCCACTGAAAATCTGTACACTGCAGGGGTGGTGGTGCCCCAAAAGTCATAGAGAGGCTGTACTGAGGGCCTTCTACAGCAAGAGCCTCAGAGGGGCATTCTAGGAAAAACCCTGAGTCACTGTGCATGACCTGCATGAGCTTTACATGCACCACCCACCATGCCCCCCCCCCACACACACACACATATGCATACGCACCAGACATAACCAGGGTGGAGTGGAGCTGCTTAGAGCTGGGGATCAGAAGCCCAGTAACAGCCGCTGCCTCACCGATATTGGAGGCATGTGCAAGCAGAACCTGGCCCCAATCTGAGAGTGTAGTAGTAAGCCATGCTCGGCTTAGTTCGGAGCTGTCTGTTCTGTTCTGACAAAAGCAACGCTCCACTGAATGTGTGTCAGGATGATAGATTAAGCCTTTTTTTTTTTAAAGTATGCATCTTAGAATGCAATTGGAAGATTGCTTCTTTAGATGCTTCTAGAAATAGGGCACTATGAAATGAGTTTGTATGTAATTAAGTGCAAACTCATCAAAATCATGTTCCCCTTATGAGAATGCTGCTCATTTCAGAGCGTGGCAATGGCTCTGAATAAACCTAAACTATGGGTATGGAGAACCATATAAATATGTATGCGTCAGTATTTACCGAACACCTGTACACAGCCGCATTTTGTATATGCTGTTTTAGATTGTTTTAAAGCTGGTGTTGACAGGAAAAAAGTGCGTGTATCTGAATGTGCCATTTATTAGACTAATTTTGATTTTATTCTAGCAGGAGACTGATGGTATCGTCGGGAATTATTGTTTTGCATCCTTTAGTCTTTTACTATCCTCTGGTGAATGATATTTCATGGGAAAATGTATTTATTCAGAACTTCATTTAGATTTAATAGAAAAATGACTCTTGCCATGGCAATGTGGACTACTCATTTTTCTCCCTGTGCTGACTTTCAGCATATAAATGCCAGATGCCTCTGTTCTTTTTCGTCATTCTTTCCGTATCAGAAAAATTTGCTTGAGATTAATTTCCTCATCATGCCTTCTTTTAGAGGGACTGTTTTTCAATGCCATTAAAAGACAGGGCTGTGATAAATTCCTAGTTCCAATGTGCAGAACCCAGTGAAAGAGTCGATTCCACATCCATAAAGGAATGCAAGCCCATGGACAGGAACAAAACAATATTTAGATACAGTTACACCAACCAGTTCTTTGGGAGCACTGTTCATTCCATAAACTAATTTTTTTATTTAAAAAAAAAAGGAATTTTTTTTGAGAGACCAAACCTATTTGCTAAGAAGCTTTTTGTGTTTATTTGCAGGGGGAACCAGACCTTTGACATTTATTTATTTCTATTTGCAGGTTGGAATAATTGAAGACTTCTTATATCACTTAGAAGACAGCTTCTTAAAGACCAAAAAGCTCAGAACGGCCAGGAGGCAGAAAATGAAAATGAAGAGGCTTCAAAGTGTACAGCAGCACTAGTCCCTGGGGAAATATGATACTCCCCCCTCAGCCCTCCAAGACACGTCGAGGACGGCAGCAAGGACATTAATACCGTGGAAGTTTTGACAGTTGGGACAACAAAGGCCTGTCTTCAAATTAATGAGGTGTCCCCTCACGATGGCTCATCCTTAGCAAGGAGCTCCGGCACTTCATTAGTCTCAACTGGCAGGAATAAATGTTTGCAGGACGCTTGGCTTGAGAGTCTTATTCAAAATTGTTTTGTTTATTTAAACATGGTGGAGAAATAGCCATTGCTGCATCTTTCCCACTTTCTCCTTTCAGTAGAGAATAAAGGCGCGCGCGCACACACACACACACACACACACACACTCTCTCTCTCTCTCTCTCACTCTCACTCTGTGACTATCTGTGGACTACAACTTGAGCCCGAGCCTGCTCACCTTGCCCCCGCATGAAGTCCACTTGACTTACAGTAAGGCCAGCAAGCTTTACACTTACAGGTCCACGTGCTACAAAAGTGGCCTAGAAATAGGGGGACCTCTTTTTTCAGGTGCCCAGTGTTAGGGTCCTGACTCACAGAAGTGCTAAGCATCCAATTGAATCCATTTGAAATTAATGGATGCCATGAGCCTCAGAAAACAGACTCTAGGGTGCAGATTTTTAAAGGTATTTAGGCATTGCTCCACTCAGCAATACAAGACCAGAGGCCCAGGTCCTCCTGGATTCCAGCAGGGCAGGAGTTAGGCACCTAAATACCTTTGAGAAGCTGGGCCTAAGTACCTACGTCACTTTTGAAAATGGGACTTAGCCATCTAATGCCATGTCTACATTAGGTGTGATTTACTGGCGTAGCCCAGCATTCCTAGAGCAGCCACTGCCACACCAGCAAAGCTGCGCTTTTACCAGCATAGCTTATTTTATTTCACTCCTCTCTGAAGGAAACAAGCTATAATGGTACGATCACAGTTTTGCCAGTATAACTGGCTACATTAGTGACTTTTGCTGGCAGAGCTATATTGGTCAGGGCTCACACCTCTTCGCATGCCTGTCCGACATTGGCTGGAGGCTGTAGTGTAGACACAGCGTAAGTCACTTAAGGCTATACCCATGAAGCGCTTTAGGTACCTAATTGCCACTTTAGCTCCCTAAATCCCAAATTTAGATCTTTGAAACCCTGCTTAGCTGCCACCTAGCCACGTAGGTGCCTAAATTTCCTAAGTGCCGATGTGGGCGCTGGTAAAGTTCCCTAGGTGCCAAAATGTCTGCCAGTGCACGTTTGCAAAGCCACCTGATGCTGCTAAGCTGCTACGCGCCTAAGCCCCATTCACAAACTAGGCTCCATTCAACTAGGTGGTCCCCTGCCTAATTGCTCGGGGGCCCGATCCAACCGGTGTTCTCACAGCACGCCAAACTCACAAAACACACAGCTGTGGAAGAGGTGGCACTGCCCTCTCTTTGCACTGAATAGCCCAATGGTTAGACCGCTCACCCCCACACACACTCTGCCTGAGCTGGCTCAGGTCACTGGCTAGATGAGTGCCCTCACCCCTGGGTTGTGGGGTATTCTGGGGTGGTCGCGCGCTCGCTCAATCTCTCCCGTTAAAACTGTTCCACTTGCTATAAAATTCTTAAATATTGATTAGGCCGGAGAGAAGACAGCACACTCACTTAGGAGGTCTGGGTTCCAGAGTCCCCATGCATTGTATAGGGAGTGAGTGCCTACGTTTTGGCTGAGGATTCCATGAGGGTGGCAAGGCACCATAAAAATTATGTGAGAGCTGCGACACCGGAGTCCCTTTGTGAATGCTCAGGGGCCTACATACCTTTGAGGAGCTGAGCCTAAGACCTTAGATGCTTTTGAAAATTTTATCCCAAGGCTTTTCAGATGAAATCCTGGCTCCATGGACGTCAATGGCAAAACTCCTATTGCTTTCCATGGGAGTCAATACTTCACCATTGGGGTTTGCTCCCTTACTGCTTTTCCATTCCCTTCAGATGCTTGTGACAGTCTTGCCAGGCCCTTGTAGAAAGCACAGAGAGTAGTGAGATTTACACAAACTGAAAAACCTTACATCAAAATGCTAGTAAAACCATGATATTCACAGCAGGATAAATGCTTGATATATACAACCATGATTCAAAGAAATGGTAGAGCAGAATTAAAATGTGATCAACTGCTTGCTACATAATCTGCGCTACTTAGACCTATTTTAGACTCATGGGACACAGCTATAAAGGCTTATTGTACTATGGCGGCAGGGTTATTGTACAACAGGATAGATTTTGTCAGCTGGAATTTTATGACACGTGATGGCAATCATCCATTTTTGATGAGCAGTCGCAGGGTAAAATGGAAAGCTAGCTCTCCAAGGACCAGAAAGTTACAAGCTAATCACATCCTATTTTGGTAAATTGTCAGGATGACAGGAACTTTGGTGTAAATTGGTGTAACTGTTTATTCTGCAGTATGGAATACAAACACAAATATTTCTACCTAGGATGGTGTAAAGGACAACGTGCAATGAAAACAGATGATTACACAAAATCTAAAGCTTGGGGCAAGGGAGACATGTTACTGATGCTGTAGAAAACAGTTTCCTGTCCACTATTAGAAATCTGATTGCTCTGGTACAGTTCCGACCACAGACCCGCTGTGAGAGACCTCGTGTGGGGTGTGCAGCGGTGTGGGGGAGAGGCAAGATGTGGCAGCTCACTTTCAGGAGCAGATGTTTGATGTCCAGATGGGGAAGAAGGACAGCTCTACATTTTGCACTCAGGTTGATCTGTAGCGTATCATTGCTAGAGGCCATGTGTTGTGCCCTGCAGGATGCCTTGTGCTATAACAATTATCACACAGGGAAAGAAGTCTGTGGCACAATGCAAATAAAACGTGAAAAACGACTCAACTCAGCCATGGAGAAAGAGGCGGGGTGGCCCATAAAAACGTTCTCACGTACCCCAACAGTGTGTCCAAGGCTGTATGTGAGTTATTGTTACGTGTGTAATTACTGTTGTCTTTACCCTACACAGTGAAATCTCTGCAGCACCAATATTTTGCTCATTACTTTCCCAGGTACTTTGAAACTCCTTGAGTATAAGAGGCTGTCTACAAAACATAGTCCATTCTGGGAATGCAGGATTTGCCCTAACAAATCAGACCTGTGGCCCAGTCAGTGTGGTAGCCTGCCTGTCCTGTCACAACACCCAATCATTGATATTTCAGAAAACAGTGGAAAGAACCATCGAATGCACCTGATCAATTACTCAGTGGCATACACTGGGAAAATCACTTATGCCTGCAGCAGCCAACATAGATGCTGAAGGATGAGATTCAGCTGCACCTGCCTCACCATGCATAACTACAAATGTAAATAGGTAGTCAATTATCCAGCCCTTTACAAAAAATTCTAGCCACACCACTTGATGCTATCATCGCCTGTGCTGTGGCACTGCATCTGGTGATTACCTACTCGGTGTCTTTCATTATTTTCAAACTTATCTGCTATGACGAACTTCTTGTCCTCCTGTTTGGAGCTAGCATTAAAAACGCTCCGGTCTGTGGTTGCAATGGGAGTTTCGGCCATGTAAGCGAGGGCACATTTGGGATTTTTCTCACAGGCTTCCAATTTTAGGTTATTTGTGTTGGGAGGGCTATTTCCTGAATAAATAATAGTTATTTTCCTACCGTATCGCTTTCTCCTGTGTCATGAAAATGACTGACCTATTGACAACTGGGTTCACTGGCCTCAAGCAGCTGATGTCAGTTAAAACTGCTCAATGAAAAACAAAAAAAATTGCACCAATTTCAAAAATTGATATAAAGATCCAAGCCCTCTAACAGTGCCTGTTGTCTTTTTTCTTGCTGCTGAAGTTAGAGCCTGTATATGAAGACCAATGTGTCTGCTCTAAACACTGGGCATGTTTTTTTATCCCTTTCAGATACTAGGTAAATTACTATTAACCTTAATCATGAACCAAAACTATCGCTAGCAATGCAATCTGCCTATCAGTTCAACGTTAACAAAGCATTTGCCATAGTAAACTTTTTCACATTGATAATTTATAAAGTCTTTCCATTTGGCAAACTGCTGGAGTATTGCACAAACACTTTAAAATACAGGACAGGATCACTGCAAACAGCAGAAGAATGATAATCCAGTGGTTAACGTACAGCCCTGGGACTCAAGAAGGCTGGGATACATTCCTGGCTCTGCTACTGACTGACTTTGGGCAAATCACTTAATCTCTATGCCTCAATTTCCAATCTGTAAAATGGGCATAATAAATCCTTCATTTCGCCCACCTTTAATCTGTGCTGTCTATTTAGACTGTAAACTCTTCAGGACAAGGACAGTCCCCTCCCATGTATTTGCACAGTGGCTGGCCCTGTAGCCACAATCTCAGTTGGGACTTCTAGGTCTTATTATATTACAACCATATTAACACCGTAAAATAAACAGCATTTTAAAGGGTTAAAAACATCAAAAAATCCACACCAATCATGAGCTTCTAAAATGCTATAGAGAAATAAAGTGACTTTCCTACAGCAAGTCAGTGGCAGAGACTGGAAAAGAGCCCAGCAGTATACAATGATTACAAACCAATGTAACCCATAGGTGCTGCTATATTAAGAATAGGATCTTGTGGGCCACCTAAAGCTGATCACATAACTTTAATTTTAAAATCGGGCAACGGTAGGTTACAGTCTTACACAGTCCCATTTTAACTACAGTCATTGTTAGGAGCACACATCACATTGGGCCATTTTTTGTTCTTATTGCCATCCATCATGATGAGATCTGAGATTCAGTTTCAGAATAGTCCGTGAAAGATAATAATACACTGTATTACTTTGACCTTTTCAGTTTGCTTTGTAATGTGATTGGCCAGCCAGTCCTATGCTCCCCTGTTAACCACTTCATTAACCTGGGAGAAAAAGGTGGAATGGACAGACAATTAGCCTGCAGAATATTAAAAAGGTTAACATTGAATTTCACAGTCTTGGCTTTCCTCAGTTGCAGTGGGTATTAACATCCTGACGTCTTGTTCCTCTTTCAGTCTGCCATAAAAATAAGAAATGACACAAGATGAACCTAACCGTATTCTCATTCTAGCTTTAAAACTGTAATCATGTAATTCTCCTCAGACATCACACCTAGCTGATGTTAGTTTATGCAAGAATAAACGTGGTGTGATGTTCACTACTCTCCCCTCCCCCCGCTCTGATTGAATGTTCTGTGTATTAAAGCAGTCAATTTGTCGGTCCCTCACTTGAAGTTGGTCCTTCCTGAGTAAATGGAATATTGAAGAACATAAAAAGCTTTTTCTATAGAGATAGCTTTTTATCTTCTCCTTCTTCAATGTTCCTGCTACTCAATAATATTGCAGTCACCAGCGAAAGGTCATTTGCCACACAGCTGTACCTGAGTCATTGCAGTTATGTCCAGCTCACTGTGTGCTGTCAAGTGCTGATTTTTTTCACTTCAATTTTCAGCATTACTGTGAGGTTGATGAATACTATTATCCCCATTTTTACAGGTGGAGAAACTGAGGCACAGAGAGATTGTCACAAGTCACCTAGTGAAAGTAGGTGCCTAACTCCCATTTGTGCTTTTAAAAAGCTCAATGTACAGGCATGTCTACACTGCGGCAAGCAGCAACCCTCCCAGCTCAGGTAGACAGACTCATGCTATCAGGACTCACACTGGAACACTAAGAATACCAGCATGGATGTGGAGCACCAGCAGAGGTTCAGGCTAGCCACCCCAACTCAAGTCCACCTAACCCCACGAGTTCAGGCTCATGTGGCTAACCCAAACATCTGCCAATGTCGCAACATGCACAGAGCTCTTTTATCACACCAGCTTGAGCCCCACAAGTGAAAATCTGTCAACCCAAGCTGGAAGGCTCACTCCCAACTGCAATTTAGGTGCCTATGTTTCTCACCCAAGGTCACTCAGTGCATGAGGAACAGAACAGAGTAATCACCTGCTCTAACCACCAGACAATGCTTGGAAAGCCTGATTGAGGGTTAGAGCAGATGACTTGACTATTTTAGAGAGAGAGTTGATATGATCATCACTGTGCATAAAGATTTTATATGCACCATATAGGCATACATTCCACCTGGCTAATGTCTATTATGATGATGTTCTTCCTTTTCTTTGTGCACATACATTGTCTTTGGCAGGTAGCTTCAGGGTGGTTTTGGTATTAAGTTTTAAAAGGGCTAAGAGAAAGTGAGAATTAGGCTGAATTTTGTGAATAGTGACTAATCTTTACATTAATGTATTGTGAGGAGCAGAAAATCGTATTAAACCAATGAAAGGAATACTCATGCTCTTTTTGCAGTGTTTTTTCTTCTAAAGTACCAATGGTTCAAATATTACAATGTAATCAATTGATAATGACTAGAGACAAATGCATCATAGACCTCACAGTGTCCTGTATAAATAACAAGACAGAGACAACCATTACTGATGAGGGATCATCAAGGTCATAATCTCATTTGTATTATTCTTGAAGGTTATTACACATCCAGTTAACAAATTGAATAATAATTAGGGTGAAAATGAAATGGCCGAGTTTATGTAAATATGCAGTTCTCCACTTGGAATAAGGGGTGAAATCCTGGCCCCATTGAAGTCAATGGGCATCTGTGGGACTAAAATTTCACTCAAAGCCTGAACGAATGGCATTGACAAATACAGTGCACGGCAGAAGTAGTGCTTGTATTAGTTAAGAAACAACACAAGAAGGAATGTAAACATTCCAGATACTCCTTATTCTGGCTACTTGACTTTAACTACCTCTGGCCACAATCCCGCAATACAATTTAGATATAGAATATCAGGGTTGGAAGGGACCTCAGGAGGTCATCTAGTCCAACCCCCTGCTCAAAGCAGGACCAATCCCCAGACAGATTTTTTGCCCCAGATCCCTAAATGGCCCCCTCAAGGATTGAACTCATAACCCTAGGTTTAGTAGGCCAATGCTCAAACCACAATTTGATCTGCACATGCAGAGTACTAGGTCTGTGCAAACCCCATGCAATAAAATGTGATTCTGGTTGGGCTAAGAAAGTCCACCACCATGGATCAGGGCCCAGACACTGCACTGATCATTTACTGTACCTGATGCATAAAAGAAGACGTGGTTCTTGCCCA
The DNA here is from genome assembly GCF_028017835.1 of Emys orbicularis. Classification (NCBI taxonomy): domain Eukaryota; kingdom Metazoa; phylum Chordata; order Testudines; family Emydidae; genus Emys; species Emys orbicularis. The sequence continues at coordinate 92,585,369 of NC_088691.1, read as the reverse complement.
TACAGCGCACACACTAAGAAGGGCAAACATAAAGCAGCGCTAGAAAGTGGGATTTTTTGATGTGGCCAGGGTTGGCCTACTTCTGGCAGTTTGACATAAGCATTTGCTTTTCTGATTATTTTTTTTTAATTAATTGAGAGTAAGCTGCGGCTGAACAATGCATTGCTGCAAACATGCAGTCATAGCTGGAATTTTGTAATGCATTAATTAAACTGTTCTGCCATGAATTTTCTTTATAGAGAAGACATAGCCCAGAGTGATTTATTTTTAATTATTTTTTTACACGAAAGCTACTTAAGGAAACAATGTGGTCTCTATTTTAAGAAAGTGATTTTTTTGAAATGTTTTTATCTGAAAACTTTTTCCAAGTTCACTCACTGCTGAGTTGAAGGAATCACTGTGATATCATTGGGGTCCATCTCTCCAGCCATTTTATTTGTGTTCCAGGGCAGGTAGCCTCTCCGCACAGAAGGAAGAAAGCTGAACAATGTTCAGTATCTCAATTGCATTGTGTGTCTGAACTAGCTAACTTAGGCCCTGATCCTAATGACACTGAAATCAAGTCAAAACACCCATTAACTTCAATAGGAAAAGTACCAAGTCCTTAGACTGTAAGGACCAAATTGTACCATCTTTGAGCAAAACTCCTGTTGTAGTCAATGGGAGTTTTGCTTAATTTGGCTGTGAGCACTTTGGAGTATGGATTGTGTCATCCTTTGTATTAAATACAGGACCAAATATATTGATAACACCCACAAATAATAATAAAAATGTGTGTGAGAGAGAACATGCCCAGGACTAAATGTGTGTGAGAGATCATATCTCCCTCTAGTGATTGCAGCATACAAATTATACAAGGCCTAATATTAATAAATAAGCATGAAGATTTCATAGCTTGCCACTCATAGGCATCATTTACTAATGTGTGTCTCTTATTTTTCATATCAAATGAAGATGCAAAGGATCTTTTCTTTAAAAATCCAGTGTCAGGAAATTCACTGCCAGAGGTTCACTCTTGTTCTTTGAGTAGTGTCCTATGGGTGCTCTACTTCAGGTAGACATGCACCTCTAGAGTCCTCGATCAGAGATTTTCAGTTAACCGTGTCCCCTGCATGCACCCTATACCTTCTTCTGCCAGATAGCGAAGTTATGTAGGGGCGCACAGGTAAATCACCTCAGTTCCTTCTCAACCATCTTGGCCAGAGATGGAGCCCTAGCATGTCGTCCTTGTGTGTGCCTCGGCTTTTCTAATATTTCTATAGTGGTTAAGATAGTTGCTATGATGTTGTCTAATTAAAATATAGTCATTCACATCAATATTGCTGCCACTGCTATATAACTGCAATGAATCTTATAAAGAGTGCAACGCATGGCCAGAAAGGGTTACTCCTCCTGCAAAATAATTAACCCAGAGTCAGCCTGTAGAGACATGTTAAAAATGGTAATTAAGGCCATTCAATGCTAAATAGGCTAGAACTTTGAAATGCAAACCTATGTGTTAGAAGTGATACTAATTGCATATGTGTACTCATAAATGTCAGCCATGTAAACAGGCAGTTCCTGTCTGACACTATAGCTATGGATTCAAAGATCAAAAGGGAATTCATTTAGATGGATCTTGGGTGAAATAATGTCATTGTCTATATGTCTGTTTGAAGTTTGTGATAGACTGCCTAATGAATAAATTGCCCTGTGTTAATTTGTATAACTAATTCTGGTAGTGTTTAGGAAGCAGAAGGTTACTTCAAAAGCCTATTGTTTACTCAGGACTATATGGTCAAGTGGCTGATAGAAAACCATATAAAAGACCGTTGGGTCTTGATTCTGTTATCTCAGATCTGCTTAAACTGCATCAGGTTTGAGTTGCAAGATGAAATCCCACTTAAACTGGTACACCCTGGATGTGATATTGGACATTGGACTATAACCTATGGACTAAACTCTAAAAGAACTCTTTGCAACTACAGAGTTTACCATCTCTGCTATAACTCTGAACCTCAAGAATTGAACTCATGTCTGTATGTATATTGATTTTTTAACCATACTGTCTCTCTTTTATTTTTAAATAAATTTTAGTTTAGTTAAAAATTGGCTATAAGCATGTATCTGGGTAAGATCTGGAATATTAATTAACCTGGGAGGTAAGGTGGCCGATCCTTTGGGATTGGTAGAACCTTTTCTTTTATATGATAAGATTTTCATTAATCTTCATCATATCTGACTTGAGTAACAAGGTGGAGGCCTGAGGCTGGGTTACTTTTAAGGGAACTGTGTTTTGGACTTCTGAGTAACCAGTAAGGTATAACAAAAGCTGTTCAGTGCTGGCTTGGTAAATCTAAGTATTGAAATATCCACCAGCTTTGAGGATTGACTGTCATTCTTTGCAGTTCACCCTAATTGAGTGACCTCAGCTGGCTCCCCCCGGGACCCCAGTCACAGTTGCAATTGTTAGTGCAGTTACAGTTAGTTAGATAAGAAGTGAGAGGATTGTTTTACTCTTCTCTTTCCCCTTGGGAAAACTTATTTTTTCCTGGCTTGCAAGGTTTCAAACACTGTCTCTCCTGCCTAAAGGCTATACCGGTGAGTGATGGCCTCTTTAACTGTGTCTATCACATGTGGGAGTCCCACATCTCCAAGTAGTGAAACTTCTGCCTGGTCCTCAAGTCGGGGCAAGGAAAAACAGGAAGATTAAATGCAGACTGCTAACAATGGAATGTTTCCTTCAGCCAACTTGAGACAGGTCAGGAGACCCTATCCCCTCCGCACCTCTGTCTCCAGACAGATCCAAGGCAACTTCCCCTAAGAAAGGGAAGGCTTCCAAAAAGAAGAGAGTGGACTCTCACCTTAAAGAGCCAGCTATGAAAAAGTACAGGAAATCTACTGTCCTTCAAGCCTCAACTTCTTGCCCTATCTTTAGAGGTTAAGGAGAACAATTTTTCTCCCTCCTCCTTGTAACAACCTTTTATGTACTTGAAAACTTATGTCCCCATTCAGTCTTCTCTTCTCCAGATTAAACAAACCCATTTTTTCAATCTTCCCTCATAGATCATGTTTTCTAGACCTTTAATCATTTTTGTTGCTCTTCTCTGGACTTTCCCCAATTTGTCACATCTTTCCTGAAATATGGTGCGCAGAACTGGACACAATATGCCATTTGAGACCTAATCAGCATGGAGTAGAGCTTAAGAATTACTTCTTTTGTGTGTTGCCTACAACACTTCTGCCAATACATCCCAGAATGCTGTTCACTTTTTTTGCAATAGTGTTACACCGTTGACTCATATTTACTGTGATCCACTATGACCCCCAGCTCCCTTTCCGCAGTACCCCTTCCTAAGCAGTCATTTCCCATTTTGTATGCGTGCAACTGATTGATTGTTCCTTCCTAAGTGGAGTACTTTGCATTTGTCCTTATTGAATTTCATCCTATTTATTTCAGGCCATTTCTCCAGTTTGTTCAGATCATTTTGACTTTTAATCCTGTCCTCCAAAGCACTTGCAACCCTTCCCAGTTTGGTATTGTCTGCAAACTTTATAAGTATACTCTCTGTGCCATTATCTAAATCACTGATGAAGATATTGAACAGAACCGGACCCAGAACTAATCCTTGTGGGACCCCACTTAATGTGCCCTTCCACTTTGACTGTAAACCACTGATAGCTACTCTCTGCCATGGTTTTCCAACCAGTTATGCACCCACTTTTAGTACCTCCATCTAAATTGTATTTCCCTAGTTTGTTTATGAGAAGGTCACGTGAGACTGTATCAAAAGCCTTACTAAAGTCAAGATATACCACATCTTCTACTTCTCCCCTATCCACAAAGCTTGTTCCCCCAGTCAAAAAAAAACAAAAGAACTATTAGGTTGGTTTGACACGATTTGTTCTTGACAAATCCATGCTGACTGTTACTTATCACCTTATTATCTTCTGTGTGTCTGCAAATTGATTGTTTAAATTATTTGCTCCCTTATCTTTCCAGGTCCTGAAGGTAAGCTGACTTCTACTCCAGTACTGGCGGGGCTGTTAAGTCCCTGAGCATGAAGGAGAGCGACAGCTCCATAGAACCTCAGTATCTTCTACCAGCAAGGATGGCACTTGAGACTCGCACCATTGAGTTAGCCCAGCTGTCAGTACCCAGGCATTCAGTACCCTAAACACTGAGCAAGCAATGGCGCCAGACACCATCAGTGTATACTTTAGTACGCCCACCACCGGCAGTGCTGTCACCTTCCAGGATCACGGCCTTGGCTTTGGTACCAACCCCATTTCAGTACCACAGGAGTTCAGATATACCAAGGACCTCTCAATAACAGATGAATGGGAGTCCACACTCATCGTGGGCACAGAGTATCTCTCAGTACCAAGACCCAGATCTCTGGACTACCATCCTCTGGTACTGCAGGACTCTTTCTGCGGGTGCTTCTCCTTTGGCTGAGATGGAGGAGGATGAAGGAGACTTCCAATCGGTCTCCTCTATTTGTGTTCAGATTTCTCCCACATATCCCTTCAGGAACCCATTCTCTGAATCATAGAGAAGACAGGATACTGCATTGTAGACCAGGATCTTAGTTTCCATTTGCCGTTCTCTGTCAATAAAGCCATGACAGAGCAATTTTCCAAAGGATGCGCTGGTGCAACAGATGCTATGTTCTATCTCCACATCAAGATTGGCAGCTACCAAGGTAAGGGAAATGCTCAATGTTTTCCAGGGGCTCACCACTGGTAATTTGTGGGATAAGGGGGGGAACTTGTGCTTAGGCAGGCTGATGAAGCCCCTTAGTCTTCCCAATGTTGAGGGAAGACTATGATTGGCGCCTGAGGAAAGATCTAGGGTGGATTGCAAGTCAGCCTCGCTGTGTGCGAGGATAACACAGTCATCAGCACACTGAAGTCCTAGTAACCTTAGTTTTAGAATAAAGACACCACAGGTTGAAGAGCTGGTTGTCCATGTGAGACTCAATCCCAATTCCAAAGGAAAGGTGGTCACAAATAAGAATCAAAATCACGGCAAGATAGATGGAAAAAAGGGTTCAGGCAATAACACAGCTCTGCTTCACGCCAGTATAGATGGTGAGCAGGTCCATCTCCAATTCATTACAGAGGACGGTGTCGGTCACCCCATCATGAAGTAGCCTGAGAACACGAATGAACTTCAGTGGACAACCGAACCTGGACAGTACCTTCCATAACACTTCACGATTGATGGAATCAAAGGTTTTAGCTATATCAATAAATGACAAACAATGGCTGGTGTTGTTCTCTACACTTCTCTTGAATCTCTTGTGTAACAAACATCATGTCAGTGGTGCCTCGAGACGGTCTGAAACCACATCAGGAGGGGTTCCAGACCATTATTCACATGACGTGCTGAATCGATTGGATACTCCACTCACTGCCATTAGGATTGGTTTATTCAGAACAATGAAGAAATCCTAGCTCTTATTCATCTGAAGAGAAGTGCATTTTGTACTTGCAAAATGAACCCTCTAACCAGCAAAAATGAGAGACTTATCATCAGCTTAAAGGTGTAGTTCAAAGGAGGTTGTGTGACATCAAGAATCACTGGTGGCAAGCAAAAGCCATAGAGATCCAGAACTTCACTAATCAACACGACGGGAAGTTTTTTTCAAGAAACAAAAGCCATCTATGGGCCAAGTTCAAATGGCACAACTCCTCTGCAATCCCAGGACAGCTCCACCCTTCTTCAGGACAATGTAGCCCACAAGCAACATTGGAAGGAGCATTTTGAGACTCTGTTAAATGGAGAATCTGAAGTCTCAGCTGCCATCAAGTCCATTCTTCAGCATTCAATAACAGAACATCTTGATGACCCCCCCATCTTCTGAAGAAGTTTGGTTTGCCATCATTCAACCTAGAAACAAGGCGCCAGGCCCAGATGGCATCTCCCTGGAGGTCTTCAAAGCTGGTGGCATAGCACTTATGCAAAAACTTCATCAACTTCTTGTTAGAATTTGGGTTAATGAGGAAATTCCACCCTACCTAAAGAATGCCAATATTGTGACTATTTTTAAGACAGGGGACAAGTCAATGTGCAGGAATTATTGAGGATTGCCCTCTTCTCCATTGCCAAGATCCTTGCTCGCATTCTTTTGAACCGTCTCCTCACTCTTGCTGAAGATGTTCTTTACACCCCGTGGACCTCAGTGGAGTTGCACAGCTGTAAATGAGGCCTGAATTTGGACAACTGACCAAAGACTATGTTTCACTTTTTTTTTTAAGTGATGGAGAGAGGCTGACATAAAATGATATGGATTATTATGAAACATTTTAATACGCTTGTATTTGTTATATCAGAAATATTTTGCATACAGATATAACCCACTATATTAATAAAATTTAAAATCTGAACCACAGGTAAAGAAATTACTTAGATGTTGCTTGGGACAAATGCAACAGCTTTATTTTTACAGCACCTTTAAAAAAAAAACTGTTGCATTTAACTTCAGTTGAGGATGACCTTATGTAAATCAGATCAACCTATGCATATTCGGCACAAGAGGCTGAACCCCATTTTATTCCATTTCATGTGTTAAGAGACCTGCAAGTACCTTTTTGGATTAATGAAACACATCTCTAAACTATGTAATCTGAGTCTATCTACGTCATCTACTATGTTTCTCTGTAGCACTCATCATTCTCATGTTTAAACACTAAATCAGCAGTATAATTTAATTTTTACTTTGGATGAAGGATGTCCCCTCTATGTACCACTGCTTAGAATCTTACATTTGTAATTGGCATTGACTAAGTCCTTTTATTGTCTCAGATTAATACAGACGCCCCCCGGGTTACGCAAACCTGATTTACACAAATCCGCACTTATGGAAAAAGTTCCATCAGCTAGAAATAGTTTTTTGTTTTGTTTTGTTTTTTCATAATGGTCGGGTATATGTTTCCGACTTACACAAAATTCAAGTTACGCAAGGTGTTCTGGAATGGAATGCTTGAGTAAGTCGGGGAGCATCTGTAATAAAAATGGTCCCTGGTTTTTTAAAAGGTGAAGAACTAGATTCGGATGGGGATATTCCTGATATTCAGGAAGTAATGATGTGTCTTATCATGGTTTATCTTTTTCTTCTAATACACCTTGCTTGGGTTTTTTCCCTTCTTTAGATTAACACCAAAAGGGACAATTATGATTATCTGAATGCCAAGAACTCTAACACTATACTTTTTGATAAATGCGAGCTGAAATAATGTCTTGTTCTCCTTTACCTTGGCTTTATGGCAATATCTCTTGTGGACTTCCGTGCGCATAGGTTGAGCTATTCACTACTTTGTTGACACACTCACAGAAGCGTAACAGATTAGGAAAGCAAAATTTTCCTTTAGAGATGCTGTGCCAATTTTCCCCTTTAATGAACGTTTGTCTAAGTTGTTTGCAATTCTATTTTAATTACAGTTTCAATTAGTAAAACTGCCACTAGTGAAGTAAGGCTTTCTGGTCTTTAACTCCCTGGATTACCTTTAGCACCCTTTTTAAAGGTAAATCCTGTAAAATTTGCTTCCCTCCAATCCTGCAGCATAATGGCCAATTTTAATGAGACCGGGTTGTGAATTTAATTCTGGAGTAATATTTTTAATATTACCAGACATTTTTTGAGAAGTGTTATAGCTATTAGTCCCCCAACTCTCCATGATGCTGTCTGTTCCCATCTAACGCTTGATGACAACCACCTCAAAAAGCTCCCACCTTCTACCTCATTCTTTGTCTAGATTGCTATCATTAAAGTATGCCCCTCTGGCAGGGATCAAATTAAATTCCGAAAGCGTGTTGAATAAAACAGACAAACGGAGGGGTAAAAAAATCCATTCCTGCATTTGTTCTGGTGTCTGGGGGCAACCTAGTGGGTGCCTGGGGTGGTGAATGAACTGTCCCATTTTACAGATAAAGGCTGAAGATCTCATTGTTCTTCATATTCAGTGAATGATGGGTAAGGTGATCCATAAGAGACTGAGTGTGCCGGGAACCACGCTGAGTCATTATACTGCCTTTAACCGTCTCCCTCCAAAGTCTCCTTTATAAGTGAGATGATAGATTTAGAAAATAGAATTACTATTTATCTGCCACTTACGTTAAAACTACCTTGAGAAATTTCATTTCACACAGGGATAAGAGCGTCAGGTTTTACATAACCAACAAATGAGCACAGAGAAAGCTTTTTGCTAAGATCCAGAGTGTCACTTTTCAAGGGGTATAAACTGGAGGTGCAGAAAACTGAATTCTACCATTTAATTAGCAATCAGCAATGATCTGTCAGTCATAGCTACTGTAATTCATGAACTGTTAAGTCAAAGCAAAATGGCAAGTAATTAGACTGTATCCATTAGAGCTTTGCTAGCACTCACTCATACAGCTAGAGTTTTAATCTGAGGAAGAAATGGATGTGTGAAACTCCTTAATATATTCAGCTTTTTAATTAGCAATCAGTGCTGATTTGTCAGCCATACCGACTGTAATGCACAAACCATTGAAACACAGAGAAAAGACACATTTTGGAAATCAATTATGCTTATATTTACATTCCCTCCAGGCTGAGACATTGCAGAAACTACCAAAATGCTATCTTTGCCATCACAGAGTAGCAGAAAGCATGTAGGAACTTGCAATCCAATATAGGCAATAAATCACTTACTGTTTAGGTAAAGATAGAGAATCTGAATATTCATGAAGGCAGTGATGCTGAGGTAGTTAGTATCTCCCAACAGTGGGAAATACACACCACCATTTTTAACTGTACACACAACAAATCCTCCAAGAGCACAGGTAACAGGATTTAGATTCTAGTCAATCCCAATTTAGAAGAATCTCTCAACAGATCAATACTGTGCTCAGCAGGCTGTACTTTTATGGGAGGAAAGGACGGAAATGAGCACCCACAAACCACCTTCCAAGACCTCAGATAGAAACAAGCTTTCCTCCAGCCCACAAAAGTAGACTGCAACCTCGCCCCTGAGCCCACTAATTCCATCTTGAGCACTTGCCAGGGATTGTGAATTGGGGAAAGTGTATGAATTACTAAAAGACTGACACATGATATTACTTCCCCAAAAGGGGGACACATGTTGCATCCTCAGTGCTCTCAGCCCCCCCCCCGCCGAACAAAGGATTCACATATGACTGGCATTAGGTCAAAAGGCAGACCCTGCCCTAGCCCAGCTGGCAAAATACTTTTTTACATTATTAGCCATCCAGTGATTCTGAAAGACTAGAAATTTCAGTTATGGCTTCACCACCACCATCAACTCTGTCTCTGTATCACAACCATTGTTCCTCTTACCCACTTACATTTCTACTCCAGTTCACATACCCTTACTTATCGCTATTGATCACTTTGTTGAGTGGGGGAAGACAAGTGAAAAATGGTGAATTTTTTCACAAAAATAAATCAATGATCATGAAAATATTTTGAAAATTTTCAAAACAGGTCTAATGATCAACTAGACTATTCCAATCCAGCATCTATAGGCCACTGGTCTTGTCTCTTCACTCCTACTGGTTAGCACACTCTGCAGAAACCCATATCTTATCTCTTAGTTCACATATGTACTCCACATATATAAAGCCTCCCATATGTCCTATCTATGCTCAAAATATGAGAATACCTCACATCTTATACCCTTCACAAATGTATTATCAGCCTCCTCTTTCTTCACCATCGGTCCTGTTCCCCTCTTTATACAATAATAAAAAAAACCAACCCACCTCTCAGTCATTATTCCTACATTATTAGAGGTGACTGCATCAGTTGTGGTTATACATAACCCTTATCTGAACATTACCAAGCTTAATTAATTACTGCTATGATCAGACAATTAAAGGCACTAAAACAGCACAAAACTAACAGGCTTTTGCACACACCGTGGATAATTGTGTGCCTAACTAATTTGCACAAACAAATGTTCAGTTGTAAATGTATTCTGTGGCAACTGAAAATCCAGCCCTTAATCGCGCTAATGTCTAAAAATGACTTGTTTGCCTAATGTTTGACATTTAATTTGTTTTTGTGGCATTCTGATTGCCCTTTTGGCTTCTATCAGTGGTAGAGGAGAGCAGTTTTCAGTCTCAAGGCAAAGAACTTGACATCAATTTACTTCACAACTCCAACAGCTGCTGTGTAGAGTTGGCCAACATATCTAGCTCTGAACAGCTTTTCTTGTCTGTTTAAAAAAAAAAAATCACTTGAGCTGGCCCTTATTTTGTCCTCAGCTGATGTCTGGCTTCTAGATGTAAACATCAGTTTCAAAAATAGTAACAAGAAAACAGTGTGAAATAGCTGCTATTTTATTGTAAAATACAGGTCAAGCAGTCTTCTCTGCACCAGACTCAAAAACAGGTACACTCAGGCAGTTCCAATCTCTCCACTTTTTCTCTTCAAACAAAGCATTGTGAAAGATGAATCATCTTAGTCCATAAATGCTTTAATAGCTTGCAGTGAAAGTATGTTTATTTCAAACGGTGAGGTATGAATTCTAAATAGGGATAGGTTTATGGCTGGCTGCAACCTTGGAGCTCTCCAATCTGATGTAAGGAAGCGTGCTCTTGCAATTCAGGCACTGGACAGGGACTCAGGAGGAAAGGGTTCAAGTCGAGCTGCCGCCCAGACTTCCCGGATGACCTTGAGCATGTCACTTCCTTTTCCTGGGCTTTAGTTTCCCCATCTGTAAAACAGGAGCAATAATCTTCCATGTTTTGTCAGTCTTGGCTATTGACAATGGAAGCTTTGAGGGCACTGATCACTGGGCACTACTGTAACTTTTATTATAATAAATCTCTTTAGCTTAAGCATGGCCATGGCATTCTGTTATGTATTAACTATGATCTATAGTAATGATATCTCTAAACCAGGGCGAGGCAGTTAGCAAAAGGGACTTGAAAGAGATGTACATACGCACTGGGAGAGAAACATGAGGCTGATACCCAAAATTGTTGAAGGTGTGGAGAACATTCACCTTGATACTAGCTATGTAACTATTTAGTAGTGCAGATTGTAAGGGCATGGCTACACTTGCGCGTTAGAGCGCATTAAAGCAGCCCCGTGCGCTCCAACTCACAACGCGTCCACACTTGCAAGGCACGTAGAGTGCACTGACTCTGCGGCTGGAGCGCTCTTGGTACTCCACCTCCATGAGAGGCATAATGCTTGGTGCGCCATGGCTGGAGCGCCGCGGCGCCAGTGTGGACGCCCTGGCCTGTTAATGCGCTCTGATTGGCCTCCAGAAGTGTCCCACAATGCCTGTTCTAGCCACTCTGGTCATCACTTTGAACTCTACTGCCCTGCCCTCAGGTGACCAACCATCGGACCCGCCCTTTCAATTCTCTGGGAATTTTGAAAATCCCTTTCCTGTTTGCTCAGCCAGGTGTGGAGTGCTCTTAGCGCATCTTTCCAGGTGACCATGCCTCCACGCACCAGGCGATCCCCAGTATGGAGCAATGGCAAGTTGCTGGAACTCATCAGTGTTTGGGGGGAGGAAGTTGTCCAGTCCCAGCTAAGCTCCAGCCATAGGAATTACGATACCTTCGGGCAGATATCAAGGGACATGATGGAAAGGGGCCATGACCAGGACGCATTGCAGTGAAGGGTTAAAGTGAAGGAGCTGCAGCATGCCTACCGCAAAGCCCGCGAGGCAAACTGCCACTCCAGTGCGGCCCCCGCGACCTGCCATTTCTACAAAGAGCTGGACACAATACTGGGGGGCGACTCCACCTCCACTCCGGGGACCACAATGGACACTTCAGAGCCCAGTTCAACAAGGCAGGCGGGGGAGGAGGAGGAAAGCGGGAGCAAGGGTACTGAGGAGGAGGAAGACACCCCGGCATCCCTAGATGCATGCAGCCAGGAACTGTTCTCAAGCCAGGAGGAAGATAGCCAGTCACAACAGCCGGTGCTTGGGGAAGGACAAACACCAGAGAAGGTGCCCGGTAAGCAGCTTTTATTTTGGGAAGGAAGTTATTCGGTGCGGGCTCCTGGGGCAAGGAGGGTTAGGGTTGAATGCAAGCCTAGATGCAGAATAGGGAGTTGATGTGCTCTCTCACATCGCGATAATCGGCCTCAGTGATCTCTTCAAAGGTCTCAGCCAGAAGCTGTGCAATGCACTTGCATAGGTTCCTTGGGAGCGCTACTGTACTCCTTGTCCCAGTCAGGCTAACATGTCCGCGCCACTGTGCCGTGAGGGGTGGGGGGACCATTGCTGCATACAGGCAAGCTGCATATGAGCCAGGGCGGAAGCCGCATTGTAGTAGAAGACCCTCCCTTGCTTCCCAGGTCACCCTCAGCAGCGAGATATCTTCCAGGACGAACTCCTGTGGAAAATGTGAGGACAATGTTCAGTATAGGGGCCCTCTGCCGCTGTTGGCTCTCCCCAAGGCACAGAACCCCAGAGGAGTACGGCCGTGAAACAATCAGTCCCCCTCGACCCTGTGCTTACTCACCATTTTGGGGCTCCTATGGGTTATGTGCGCTCGCTTTGGGACAGGCAAATTCTGCTATTGTTAGACTGTGCTTATCTTTAAGAACGGGCGAATCATTGCTCTGACTGGTGTGAACAATGCTGCCTCTGTTAAGTGTTGCATTTTGCCTTTACAGATGCAACCTTGAGATCTCAGCCGTCCGTGTTATCACCGACCGAAAGACTCCAAAGAATTAGGAAGAGGCCACTTAAAGGCAAAGAAGTCATGCAGTAGTCCCTTAATGAAAATCAAAAAGCGCAGCAGTGGAGGGAGAGAACGCGGAGTGCCGGCAACAAAGCGCGGAGCGGCTGATAAGCATTATGGAGCGCCAAGCGGACTCGATCCAGGCGCTCGTAGCCATGCAGGCAGAGCACTACCACGCCTGCACCCCCCCCCCACTGCAGCCCTTGTCCCCAGACTCTTTCCCTTGTGCCTCCATGTCACCTCCAACCCACTTTCCCCAACATCTGGGTTCTTATCGCCACAAGCTGCCAACAACACCTGTAGCTTCACCACCCAGCCCTGAAAACTACGACCCTTACCCACTGCACTCAACCCCCATCACCACGCAGTATAGCCATCCTGAAGTGCAGCACCCATTGCACAGCACTCCAGACAGGAAGCTGAGTATGAGAACAGGACATACGCAAATCTGTGATTGAACCGTTCCCCACCCCACCCCCTTGCCCTGTTTCCCAAGCAGTTGTGTTTCTTTTCAATAAATGAATTTTATTTTAAATAAATGGCTTTTTTGGCTTGGAAAACATTCATTATTATTGCATTAAGTAAAAGATACCGTAGCCCAGGAAAGCAACAGGCACTGCAAGTCAGTGTAGCAAACACAGATTCCTACTAACATTGGAACCACTGCACATCACTCCCGTGCAGGGCACCAAACATTACTGGTGGCTTTCAGCCCCAAATTGCTCCCTCAAGGCATCCCTAATCCTCGCAGCCCCGCGCTGGGCCCCTCTAATAGCCCTGCTCTCTGGCTGTTCAAAATCAGCCTTCAGGTGTTGAACCTCCGAAGTCCATGCCTGAGTGAAGCTTTCACCCTTCCCTTCACAAATGTTATGGAGGGTACAGCACGGGGATATAACCACTGGGATGTTGTCATTGGCCAGGTCCAGCTTCCCATACAGACAGCGCTAGTGGCCCTTTAAACGGCCAAAAGCATACTCCACAGTTATTCTGCACCAACTCAGCCTGTTGTTGAACCACTCCTTGCTGCCGTCGAGGCTCCCTGTGTAGGGTTTCATGAGCCACAGCATTAAATGGTAAGCGAGGTCTCCAAGGATCACAACGGGCATTTCGATTTCCCCTACGGTGATCTTCTGGTCTGGGAAAAAAGTCCCGGCTTGCAGCTTCCTGAACAGGCCTGTGTTCCAAAAGATGCGTGCGTCATGCATCTTTCCGGGCCAGCCTGTGTTAATGTCAATGAAACGCCCACGGTGATCCACAAGCACCTAGAGAACCATAGAGAAATACCCCTTCCGATTAATGTACTCTGAGGCTAGATGAACTGGTGCCAGAATTGGAATGTGCATCCCATCTATCGTCCCTCCGCAGTTAGGGAAATCCATTTGTGCAAAGCCAGCCACAACATCATGCATGTTACCCAGAGTCACGGTTCATCTGAGCAGGATGCAATCAATGGCCCTGCAAACTTGCATCAACATGATTCCAACAGTCGACTTTCCCACTCCAAACTGGTTAGCAACCGATCAGTAGCTGTCTGGAGTTGCCAGCTTCCAGATTGCAATAGCCACTCACTTCTCCACCGGCAGGGCAGCTCTCAATCTCGTGTGCTTGCGTCGCAGGGTGGGGGCGAGCTCCTCACAGTACCATGAAAGTGGCTTTTCTCATCCAAAAATTCTGCAGCCACTGCTCGTTATCCCAGACTTGCAGGATGATGTGATTCCACCACTCAGTGCTTGTTTCCCGAGCCCAAAAGCGGCGTTCCACGGTGGTGAGCATGTCTGTGAATGCCACAAGCAATCTCATGTCATATGCGTTACGCGAGTCGATATCATGGTCGGACTCCTCACTGTCAGTTTGTAGCTTAAGGAGTAACTCGACTGCCAAATGTGACGTGCTGGCGAAACCCATCAGCATATTCCTCAGCACTTCAGGATCCACTCCCGCAGACCGAAAGGGAAGACAGAGCGTGCAGCACAAAAAACGTTGAAAGATGGCGCCAAATGTGGACGGAAGCACAAGGATTGCTAGGATGCGAAGCGATGCATCACGGGGCTTTGGGACAGGACCCAGAATGCCCCGCACTCCCCGCCCCCTTTCCACAAGCCACAGCGCCAGAATGGGAAGAAGTGCTCTGTGGGATAGCTGCCCATAATGCACCGCTCCCAATGCCGCTGCAAGTGCCGCAAATGTGGCCACGCCGGTGCGCTTGCAGCTGACAGTGTGGACACACTGCAGCGCTTTCCCTGCTGCGCTTTCCGAGGGCTGGTTTAACTCACAGCGCTCTACATCTGCGAGTGTAGCCATGCCCTAAGTGTGGGATGGACAGCAGTGCAGGGTTCCAAGGAACGTTATGTCCCCACCTAAACTAATCTGAGTAGGAATCCTTTCCTGGGGAGATTGTTATTGCCTTTTCATTTCCTGGTTTGAGACAATAGGTGAAGGTCGATGCTCCTCTACACGGGTCACAGAAATCCAAATCCTAGCCCCCTTGAATCAGTGGCAAAATGACTGCAGGCTGCAGCAGGAGCAGGAATTACCCCAAAGAGATCAGATTTCTTCCAGTTACAGTTATTTTCCAATAACTGCCAGTACAAGTCATCGTAATCTCCTATTCTTTAAGAGCTTCTAATTTTGTACATCCACTGACAAGATGGATTGCTGAGTGTATGGAACAAGTTCTTTATTTTCTATAAGTCATCTTCAGATTGCTTACACTTAGGGAGAGCAGAACCCTCCCTTGCCTGCTGAATATTCACTGGGCTGCTCTTTTGCCAAGGCACAAGTGAAAGTGAAGCAGGCTTTAAAGAAGTGCCTGCTGCTACTGTTCTTTCCACACTGACCCCCGGTCCCCCGAAAAGTTGGAGAGGGCATTCTACTGTGGCTGAAACCTGCGGATTTTTTTAAACCACATTTGAAGAGAAAAAAAGCTTACAAATTACCAGGGGACAGCCAGATTTGTAATATGGGGGTGCACCTAAGAATCCCAGGCCTGGACCCCTTTGTACCAGGGACTGAACACAAATAGGTTGTAAGCTCTTGGAGACAGGAACAAAAGTAATATAAAGATAAAGAACTATTAAATATCCTGTGTTCTACAGCAGTGGTTTTCAACCATTTTTCATTTGCAGACCCCTGAAAAATTTCAAATAGAGATGCAGACCCCTTTGGAAATCTTCATCTGCAGACCCCCAGGGCATCCACGGCCCACCGGTTGAAAACCACCATTTTACAGGATACCTTACATCTAAGAGGCTAAACTATTATTTATTTATGGAGAGAAGGTAGCAGCAGTGACTCTACAAGCCCTAAGATGTTGGTCTACACTTACAACGCTATAGTGCAGTCACTACCTCTGCCAGAGAGTGGGATTCTCCCAGGAGCAGAGTCTACTTCCCCTAGAGGCAGTAGCAACCCAGCGCTATCTACACGGGGACTCTGTTTAACTGTGCAGCTCAAGGGTGTGGATTTTTCACACCCCTGACAGAGTTAAACTGACCAGGTCATTGCTACAGTAGTTTAAGGTTCTTTCCAGTGGGAGCTACCCCTTTCATCCATTCTTTCATTCCTCCAACCAGTCAGCGAACAAAGCAGACCTCCATCTGGAGTGGAAGTGAAGTGGTTGTGAAGGGTTGCTGGTTCTGTGAACTATGGCTTTTTCCTGTCCTGCCCATTCTGCTATGAGCAAATGGGTGTTGATAGTAGTTCTTTGGTGCACACAATTTTGGTCCCCTCCCACTATTTCCCAAATGGTTTCCCCTTGCTCAGGTAGTCACACACAAGGTGTGCTTTGATCAAACTGCACGATTTACTGGGTGTTAGGACAGTTTGACCTGTTCCCTGTCAGGAGCAGCAACAGGGTTGACAGTTGATTGACTGAAAAGCTAGGTAGTATCATTTATTGATGACTATTGCTTCTATTATGATGTTCGTCCCTTTGAATGTCCTCCTAACACTCCCTGTTCATTATCTGACGGTACTGCACTGTTTGTTACACCCACTTGTTACATCCAGCCTTGGATTATGAAAATCTTTGGTCAGGAAACATTTTTTTCATGTGGTTGTATGATGCCTAACACAATGGAATTTGGATCTCAAACTATTACCTGACACAAATAGTCACCCATTTGTGCGGTTGGGAAACATTGAGTTTAGTGAAACAGCAGAGCCATAATAACCTACAAGTCTAATGCAGTTTGCCAGTTATACTATTCACCTGTTGTAGAACTGCATAAGTCTCTAGTATTTTAACCCTTCTATTTTTAAAAAAAAAAAATTTAAAGAGTTCCCTCCTCTTAGTTCCCCATTCTGGCTCTCTTAGGGGCAATACTAAAAGCAGAATAAGGGCTTTTGACACTAGCCTGAGATTTATAATAGCAGGTGCTCTTAGCAATTCAGGGAACAAACATGCCCTGAATTAACTGCTGCTCAAGTCTGTCACTATAATGCAGTCAAAGCAGCACACAAGGCCACGCAGTACAGTCTCTGCACTTTAGCACCTCATTTGAATAGGGAGGTCTCAGCCCTTGTGCAGACCTACTGCAAAACCTCTAATTGCTAAATTCAGCCCCGCCATCTATGGCAGATTTGCCTAGTTACACAGAAAGGCACCCAAAAAAAAAGGGGGTTGGTGGTGGGGAGGACCGGGGATGTTATCCCCACTCTCACCCTTCCTCTTAATAGAAACTTTGGCCTGTTGATGTGAACAGAACTAGAGCCTCCATTTGAAAACATTGAAGAGATTTAAATTTGTAATTAAATGTCAAGGAAAAAGTCTTTTTTGGGAATGGGTATGTCAGTAACAGGACTTCCCCCCCTTCCCCTCCCAGCAACAACATGAGTGTCTGCACCTGGTCTACTCTAGCGCTTATATCATTGGTAGCAGTAAAGCACTGAAAGTGAGGAATTAAGCATGTGCCCATTTCCCAAGCTACCTGAGGGCAGATGATGTTGGTTCCGGCCCTTTGCCGCACAGACTGCACAATTTAGCCCTATGCAGGAGCTCTGGGGTATCCATTTGACCTTTTACAACACAATTTATAAAATCCAGTGATGGCTGCCCCATCCAGGTGCACTGACCATTAAGTGAGATTACTTTGTTTCTTGAGAGCACACCAGTGAATCCTTGCCTCTGACGAAAAAAGATTAAGTATGGAAGTCCAAAATATTTTTTTAAATGGCAAAATAGAATGAAATGAACCAGTGTGCTAAAGTCCAAAAATGTGATATTATCTTCACGAGTGAAGACTTGTAGGTAAACAAGATGGAGTACCTAGCCTGTAATTCTAATTTTGTACTCATAGTTCAACTTTCCCTTCTTGCCAGCTTTTCCATCTTGGTGCATAAGTAGTACAGAAGGTGACCGGACGGTATTAAGTAGAATTTGCAAGCCTTGACTTGCAACTATAGTTTAGTGTTAAACTAGGTCTTGGGTAAAACTAACCAGCAGCCTCATTTGGACAATGGTACTGTTTAATTCCTAATTCTTAAATTTGGAGTTTTCAGAAACAAGCTTCCCTCCCACACCCTACTTGACAGAAAGTCTGCTGAAGAATTTTACTTTCAGTTAAGGACTTACAACATCAAGTGTTCACTGCACAAAATGGTTGATTACAGCTACCTCTTACACACACCTGCTCTGTGCTCTCTATAGAATGCCCCATTTAAAAAAAAACAAGAAAGTAGGCACCTTCTGCTCCAATTCAAACCTCCAAATCAATTTAAAATGCAACTTCTTAGGTAGAATGCATAGCAGTAGTCTAACCCTGAAGAAAGAGGTATGGACAAAACTAGCAAGATCTGTATCTGAAAGATAAGGCTCTACACTGTCTGGCCAGGAAAGGGATACTAAAATGTCTCTGTTCAGTTGATGGATTTGATGTTATTGTTGCAGCCCAAAACTAGTGTTGAAAATAGTTTAAAAGAAATTAATGCTTAAGATAGGTTCTAAGCCATGTTAGTCATAGTTGAAGAGGTGTACATGAACTGCAAGTTAGATCAGCTTTGTTCCTTAACCTTTTTTGAATGATGGACTCAAACATTACAAGCAGAATGTTCTCAAATTCCCCTCCCCTCTCCCACCACACAAAGTTTGCAACTTGTAAGCTCTTCCCCAGCCAAATTCAGACAGGCAAGCAGAGAAGTCAAGACCAGTGAGAAGGAAAAAGAAAGTGTCCTGTTTATGATCTATTAGTACATTAGGTGTCCATTATCAGCTACAGATACTGCCTAAAGCACTTTCCTGAAGTATCAGAGAGTCTGCTTCACAGCAGAAGCTAGACAGGAGAATCCAACTGGTTGGGAGAGAGAGGAAATCTTCAGTATTAGGAATTAGCAGACAGAGCATGAAATGAACAAGGAGAGATCAACTGCAGACTGGTCGTGCTAAAGCCTGAGAAACATGGCCTGAGGTGCAATGGGCTTGCTACCCATTTGTGCCAAATTATGGAATAGAAAACTAAAGGAAAGAAAAGAGCAAACAAGACAAGCCACCAATAAAGGAAAGATGAGCCTCTGCTTCTAGGTTTTACACTTCAGACCACAAAAACCCCACTTAGGAAACTGAAAGGACTGCTGTAAACAGCCTAGCAGCTTTTTACCTTCACTTCAACCCTTGGGCCAGCTCTAAACAGTTATGTAACCAAAAAAAAAAAAAAATCTATATTTGTAAGTTGCACTGTTACGACAAAGATTGCACTACAGTACTTATATGAGGAGAATTGATAAATACTATTTCTTTTGTTTATCATTTTTACAGTGCAAATATTTGTAATCAAAAATGTAATTGAAATGCAAGTATATAAACACAGAATACAATATATATGAAAATGTAGAAAACATCCAAAAATATTTAATAAATTTCAATTGGTATTCTATTGTTTAACAGTGCAATTAAAACGGCAATTCATTTTTTTAAATCGCAATTAATTTTGTTTTTAAATTGGGTGAGTTAACTGCAATTAATTGACAGCCCTACTCTTAACCAGACACTGCTAGAGTGAGGTTTAAAAAATAAATTATATATATATATATATATATAAGTCTGCACTCTATGGTAGGGAGTAATTCTACAGGCAGTGGATAGATTCCATGGCCAAATTACAGAATAATGGACCATGCTGATCCAGAAGGATAGGTCTTGACAGACTGCAGTTTCAAGAGAGCCAAGTAGAGTGTACAAAGAGTGGCAGAGTTTTGGTTTGTTCTGGTGGAAGATTAGTTAGGCCTGGGGAGGGGGGGGGGCTTTAATCCAGCTCCATTTGAGGTTTGAACCTACAGAGTATCCAATTTATTTTACTTTGACTCTTGCCTTCACAAAATGTAAAAAGACTGGTTTTCTTTAGCAAGGGGCGGGCGGGGGGGAAGGAGGAGGAGAAAAGCCATTGGTTTCCTGAACATTATACATATAATTTTTTGGTTTTTGGTTGTAGGAATGGCAGAACTAACGGAGCTAGTCAGCATGCCTTTGCTTTATTTCCATTGGTACACTGGAACCCTATTGATTACAGTCAGTTTGGGGCTTCTCACATAAAAGTCTAAGACTCATGTCATCATAGCTGAGAAATATAGTTGACAATGTTGATAGCAGCATTTAATATAACCACATACAGAATAGATCTACAACTATACAATACAAAGCTGTAATTCCATCAAGGCATTCTTGTGACAAATTGTATTAGAACACAGCTAGTAATCTCTCACCCAAAAGATCTATACATAAATATCGTGTGACCTTGTCTCTTGGTTGGCCTTTGTGATGATAGTAGACCAGGTGCCAGTTCTCACCATGGCTGTAGGCACCAGATGAGCACTGACAAATTCATAGCTGGACCCCAGACCAGCTCACCTGTACATTAGTCTTACTCAAGAGAGATGTTAGACTCGTAAGGATGCATTTAGTCTCTATAAAAAATGATTGTATGCATTAATCTTATTTAGAATGTCCGAATCTCATGCTATTAAGGTAATACTTAAGTTTTGTTCTATAGCTGTGAAAATGCCTGCTCTGAATTTATGAACCCAGGCAGGAGGAATGGTTCCCCACTCATCAAGGACTATCAAGACTCAATGGGCCATCATGCAACGTCATGATACAAAGACTGGGCTGATGGTCCTCTTACAGCCGTGAAGGTGCTACGTGCAAGAACGCTCATCCTATCGCCTTGAATTTTGGAAGAAGGAAATAAAAATAGCCAAATTAGAATTTCTCTCTCCCTTTGCTGTTTGGACTTTCACAGGGCTGAAGTGAGGAAACAAAAGCAGAGAGATTCCCCAGTTAACCTGGTTTAGCCTTAAAAGGCATTCAATGCTGACAGTTACATCTGTCACTTTTTGGAAGCATAGACTAACTCATTTGTTTAAATACGTTGCCTGCTTTAAACCATAAAAAACTCATTTATTTTTCTTAGTGAATAAATCCTTAGTTTACTATAGGACTGGCTACAAGCATTGCCTTTGGTGAGACATCTACGGTACAAATTAACATGGGGTAAGTGACTGGTCTCTTGGGATTGGGATCAACCTGAATATTTTGAGATCTTTGGGGTAAGATTAGTTTATCACTAAGTCCTGCTTGTCTGGGAGGTAAGACAGACTGGAGTGCCCAAGGGGACTGTCTAGGACTCCATGGTAAGATAATTATAGTGCTTCAGGAGTTCACATTTGTTACTGGTTTGGTGAAATCTAATTTTGGAACATGCAACCAGTTTGGGGTGTCTATCATGTTTTTTGACAGTCTGCCCTGAGGTTGGCACTCATGGTGATGAACCATTCCAGACAGCATGACACCCTTATACTGCTTTGTCCTGTGTGTTAGTTTTAAGTGAAAACAAGGGCCCAATACAACAAGGGACTCAAGTGAATGGGATAAAAGTGCTCAGGACCTAGCAAGAGAAAGCTCATTGTTTGGAATTTTGCAGTTTACTGGAAAGTTAAAGCATTATATTTCTGATACCAGTAATGTAATGTAAGCAGCAATTAGCTTATGATGAAATACACTGAAAGATAATATTATTACAGTCTAAGAAAGAATCAATCTCCATCCATCCATCCTACAGCTAGCTTTCAGAGCATGTTTCTGTACTTTAGGGATTTTCCTCTTAGAAGATATAGCTACTTTTTCTTCAAACACAGGAACCCAAAGATAGTCATATTGTCAGAAAATATGCAACACACTGATAGAACAGTATCCACAGTAGTAAATCCTCACAAGGAATTTCACAGGAACCTTGTTGGGTATATGTATATTATTTAGTGGGCTGCCACTATATTACTATGATTCACTAAACAAGCTTCTAGACTAGCTCCTGATGCAATAATGCTCTTGACAGACTCATTGGACTTTTCTGAAAAGTCTGTTTAGTACAACAGTAAGCAATGTTGTTTTAAACAGTTTATTTACATGATTTATATTGGCAAAAAACTTATCTTAAAAATACAGAAGTAACAGGCTGACATCTTCAAAAGCAGCACTAATTACATATAACAGAAAAAGTAGCATTTTGTGGTTAAAGGGAATCTTAGAGTTGGAAATGCCACACATGACACACAGGCAATTAGTTCAAAGTTATTAAGTGCAGAAATATACACACTTGGACAATTCCTGAGACAGTATTGGATAATACAGAATGAAAACTTGATTATTTTTAAATGTACAGCTTGCAAAGACAAAAAAATACAAAAAGACTAAATATAGCAAAGATGTAGAAAAAGGTTTTGGAAATTATACACCAAAAACCTGCAAGTAAAAGTATTAGTGTTCGAAATTGAAACCAGGTCCACAATTTCAGCTTTGCACTGGGAGAAGCCTGTGCACGAATAAGCGATCTATAAAAAGTAGTTAAACAAGGTTCTGGAGACAGGTTTAAAAATAGTCTCAACTCAAAGGCTATAAATACAGTTTAAGTACAGTGATGTTTTTCCTTGGACTGCCACATCCAGAAAGTGTTAGCTTTAATTCGCTATCAGATCAAGTTACTTTTGGTGGCTAAGCCAGTTATAGGATTTGGATGTATTGGATTAGAAAAGGATGCACAGAAAATATGAAGGACCATATGCAGTAGACCACTCAAAGTACATTCATGCACAAAGACGCTAGATCTTCTAGAATACCCAGAAAAAGCAGCTGTATAACAGGCCAACTGTCATACTTTAAAGGGCATATCTTAAACTATTTCAGTTTAGTCAATGGTCCATGCATTAGCTTTTAAGAGGAGTACAGAGCCAATTGATGAAGTTAAGCAACCTCTTCTAGATTAACTGAAGAACATCATCCAGTGGATGACTCAAGAAAGAGACTTCTTAATTTCAGCATTTGACACCAAAACAGTTTATTGCATAAAGGAGACAATTTGTTGAAAGAAAGTGTTTACATTACGCCGGTGAGGAAATGGATTGTTCAAAAGAATACATTATTTCTAAGCCTAGATCAAGTTTTTCCACTTGTTTGCTTGACCAGGTCATCTGCTTCAGTACTAGTCAAAGAGTCCCTACCAGTTAGCAAGATGTTAGGTAACTAAGTTAGGCAACTAAGTGACAATGACTAAAGTACCATTAATGTCAGTAATAGGTCATCTGAACAGCCAGTTGCTTGTCAGTCATTACAGTATAGTAGTTCATTTTAAGCCTACTTCATATCAAGTGGGTTGTTGATCGACTTAAAGTATGACTCCTCTTTGCAAACATTGAGGGAAGGTTGACCAAGGAAGGAGAAGAGATACCCTGGTAGAGGGAGAAAAAAAAATTGTTAATATGATCAAGGTATCAGTCTCAGTGCTGTAGTCATACCTCTCAACATTTCAAGACCCAAAATAAGGGGGACACAGTGGGTCCAGTTTCTTCAATAGAGGTAGTCTGCTAACCCCTAATTTTAAGGATTGGCATTTTCAAGTTTTGGATAACAAACTTGGTGGGTAAGACACATGGATAAGTTCATTATAGAAAATGAAGATTTTCCCCATAACACAACTGTTGAGAGGTATGCACAGAACTAGGAGACCTTCTGAAGAATTCTTAATAAAGCAAACATATCTAACCCACATCCTTGTGCAGTTCATGCTTTTACAACAGCATAGTATCTCCTTCCAAGTTTTCAAATGCAGTACATGTTATAACACAGTTTGCTATATTAGCAAATCTTGAAAGATTGAGATGAACTTCCTCTAGCTACATAACCACTTAAACTTGTTCTGCTCTTACCATATTTTCAAGATTCCTCAAAAACTACTGATTTGACCCTTACAGAGACTTTGGTATAAAAAAGCCACAAAAATTGTAACTTTATTTTGATAGTTTATTACTGAATAGTCTTAGCCTATGTATGTCTGTATATGATTGAAAACTAGACAAAAGGCTTGCTATTCTGATGTTGTGAACAAGTCTCAGCAAAACTGATCATCAGTGGATTTTAAGGTGATCTGCAGGCTTAGCCGTTTGTTGCTAAGCAAAAGTTGAAACTAAAATTAATATAAGAATAGTTGTAAGAGCTGCTTTAAGAGCTAAACAATTTTCTTTACAACCTCAGAAGTTTAATTTCACTTGAAGTGATAACAAGTGATAGTACTATAGCTGTGCTTTAGTTGTTCCTAGAAGAGAAACATGTTCTTATGAAGGTTTTTAGCAGAGAATGATAATTGCAAAACTCACTGTTTAAGACTCATGAAAGTCTCAACAGTTGTACTCTAGAATTCTTCCATATTTGCAATCAGAGGCAATAGACTCCATGCTGAATCCAGAATTTCATGTGTCAAATTTTGACTTCAGTATGAAGACTCGCCCATATTTACATTAAATGTGTAAATATAAAGAGGCACTTCAATGCCATCGTAGGGCAAACATGATTAAAAAACTTGGAAAGAAATCCAAAACCCCTCGAGACCAGTGATGTCAATTCCATTTCCAAAGAATTTAAATGCCCCATTTCAAACCCAACTAGTTAACAACAGAAGAAATATTAAGTAGCCTAATGGGAGCTGCACCAAGACAGACCAAGGAAAACCCAGCACCCGTTAGAAACATTTGACGGATTCTTTAATCTTTTAGTAGTTGTGCTACATAGGAGAATCTTTAGGAAGCTCACTTTATACAACGTGGGCATTAAAGATCAGGGTTTGACGACGGAACTGTTCTCAACACCACTCCGGTCATCTCCTACATCACAAGTGGTAATAATGACAGGAATGGGACATGGTCTGGCCAACGAGTGGCCATTTAACCTCTCAGGGCTGGAAAGAGTTTTTCCTTCTCTGGCATGTGAAGGACGGCTAGTTGGAGAGTCAGGACAGAGCACAGGTCGAGACCTGGAACTTTGAGAGCTCCCATCAACAGAATTGGAGCGCTGAACACTAACGACATGTTTGACAGATCCATTTAGGCTGTATGTAGAAGAGGAACGAGCAATCTACAAATAGGAAGGGGGGGGGGGTGAAGAGTTAGTGCAGACACTGCATAAATTCACTGGTTACTCTTTATTGTGCCTTATTTCCAATGCCATTTCTCTAAGTAATAAATAAATAAATGAATTGTACCTACTGATGGCCAGGATATTATCTAGACAAAACACTTCACCTAAACAATTCCTTTGAACCTCTTTGTAAGAAGCTTAGTGGGCTCTTATGTTCTGCGAATTTTAAAACTTACTCAATATCTTCAACAGATTAATTTTGCAGGAACAGCAGCCCTAGCCATAGCACTTTAAACAGGTTCAATAATGCATACAAGCAAGATCAGTACTCTTTCTGCAATAGTTTGCTTCTAGTGGAGATTGTATTAATGGTCTTAAATTGAAGTAATAAATTCACAAGTCCTATTCCCCATCCAAACGATGCTCTTGGGTACACATTATCAGTGCTATTGTGCGTTAGGCCATTGAAACGCCTACATGAAGCGCTGCTTTGACCGGGTATCCCAGGTGTCTATATCATCTGTTACAGCAATATACAAAACAAAATTTCAGACAATTGAATCAACTTTATAAAAGTGTTATATGTAACTAAGAGCTAGGATCCAGAATACAATCCCATGGCGGAATTAGAGGGCTGCCTGCTGGAACTAAAAATCACTGGGGTAATTATTGCAAATCCCTAGGCAAGTAGCAAGTCTGGAGTAGCTTTACCTCCTGGGGGAAGTTGCATGTGCTAATTTAACTCTATACTGTTTTCTGTTTTATTAGTCAGGGTCTCAAAGTAATCACCCTAACATAGTGGGGAAAAGTCACTTTCACCTGATCAGTGACACTGACCAAGAGGGCCAAATCCTGAAGGACTTGGAGAAATGAAATATGGGTGACTATTTGGTAAGTCAAGACTAGCATGTGAGGGGGTTTTAAGATATGTACTCTTCTGATCTGAACAAACTCTTTGCTTTGACACTGTCATTGCCCCAGAGAGCAAGTAGAACTGCAGGTGCTCAATGAAAAACTCAGACATGATGAGATAATCTGTGAATTGAAGGAGGAATTACATTCTAGATCTAGATAAAGAGTTGCGGGACTCCAACCAAGAAAAGTCTCAGGGCCCTAGCAGTCACCTAGAGTGTGGGTGTCCTCAAGGAGGCCACAAAGAGGTGAGAGATATAGTTACTTTGAAAACTGTGAAAATTGCCATTTAGCCCCACCCAAATGCAACACTTGATTTCATAACGGATTTAGCTGCAGGTTGGATTATTTTTAACCACAGCTGCCCTTTTCCTAAGCACAGGATGGATGCCATGCTGTCAACTTGTATGTTTGGTAGTTTACTATTTGGAAGAGCATCAAGAGATTTTGAATTCATCTTGATAATGCACAGAAAATAAAGGGATTCAACCAATCCCTGGTAGTTCTGCTGACATGTTTAAGGGTAATGCTCAACTATGTAAGGACATAGGAGGTAGAGAAAATGCATGACTGGAATGCAACTATTTTTATGAGATGCAAACTGTACCAGAATGAGGATAGCCAGAGATACAATAGCAAGAGGGGAGGAGGAATAAAAATTAAATCTGTAAGTGATATTTTCGGGAAGGGGGATGCTCACAGCATAAGTCCAGCTTCTAATTAATGGGAAATAGGATGCAACTATCCCTGTGGCAATTTATTCCTTAGTTACCTTCTGCTGAGCTTTTACCAGTTTCCTCTGAAGCAGCTATTTCTGGCTACTGTTAGACACAGGATACTGCACTAGGTTGACCACTGATCGGATTCAGAATGTTAGTTCATATGCTCCCATCCTTAACTCAAGCAGCAGAGTGAAGCAATACTTTGATTGGGTTGATTATCTGTGGGCCATTAGCATGCACATTATACTTTATTACCCCTATTCCACAGGGGATACCCTGAAAGGCAACTATAGGAGAAGAACACAATGAGAGTTGCAAGGGAAATTTTCAACAAGTTACAGATCTAAGAGCAGGTATTATAACATTAAATTCTGAGTAAATTGTGTTTAGTTTATTTTCAATCCTACCAAGTCCCATCTGTTATAGTCAATTGTGCTGGCAACTTGAGTGTCTACTGCTATAGTTCTTAAACTACAGCAGAGAAAAGAGTAGCAGTATGTGTTATTTTAGACACTGAAGACTGAGATCCTTTCCCCTCCCCAAATCTATGACACACTGAGTATCCTTTCGGGGGGGGGGGGGTTGGGCTGTAGTTTCTTGGCTCCCCACCCCCATTTAGAGTCCATGAGCAAGAAATTAATGAGGTAAGACAGCACAGGATGTCTGTTTTTATGGAAAATTTACCCATTCAAAGTTACACGAACCAGTTGTATACTTCATCCTAGGATAGCTTCAGAAATTATTTCATTTCAGGTTGTGCTAGGAGTTTCTCATCTTGCCATGAGAGGGCACGATCACTCTTAAAAGGTGGTCACTTTTGGAATCTGCATAGTGCATTCTCGCTCCTCGTTTCCCATGGTACAGCAGAGTTTTCTGCATTTTACAGACTAATAGGACATCTTAAGTGACTTTACTCAGACCAGAATATAAACGGAGGTTTTTTAAAAAAACAGTATAGACAAGTGTTGCATATGCATTGTGGACCTTGTTTAATAAGAGGTTGCCATGTAAGAATACGTTCTGTGCACCAAAATGAATACAGTCAGCTTTATCAAAATTAAGGTTATGCCATTTAGACTGTACAGCCAAGTCACTTACTGCTAACGAGGATGTACTGGTCAGGCGGCTGCCCAAGTATCTTTCACTAGATGAGCAGGGACTCCTTCCTTCTACTGTATTGTGTGCCATTAAAGCCCTTCGAAGAGCTCTCTTTGGTGTTTTGGAGAAAGAGAATGCTCTTGTAACCTGCAGAGTTTGACAAGAGTTGTTACATACATTGTCTTAGCGTGAGATCATTAGCATCTAACATGCATTCACATTTTGATTTGCTGTGGAATTACATTAACAGTCTAGAGACCTTGCAATGAGAGACCATGTCCTACAGTGCTTTCTATACACCATCTTAGAGGTCTGTTTTAGTAGTCAACCTGTGCATGCTCTCTTTTCAATCCCTGCCCCTTCAGCTGAATACTA
The DNA here is from genome assembly GCF_028017835.1 of Emys orbicularis. Classification (NCBI taxonomy): domain Eukaryota; kingdom Metazoa; phylum Chordata; order Testudines; family Emydidae; genus Emys; species Emys orbicularis. The sequence continues at coordinate 92,557,189 of NC_088691.1, read as the reverse complement.
CATGTGGTCTGGACACCATGAGTTGAATTAGCACAGACTCTTCATTTTACGTAGCTCACAGAACAGTCACATTGAAACTCTGCAGCACAACTGATCTCATGGAATTTCCTTTAATGTATAAAAAGTAAAGGCAAATTTTTTGGATGCATTTACAATCCTGCAATTAAAAACAAAAACAACAAAAAACCCAATTTCATTTTCTCCTCCTAATCAGTTTATATATATGGAACTTTGGCAGCACTGGCAGAAATACCAACATAAATTTCTTGACTACACTGGCCCTAGTAGGTTTTGGTGCGACTAAGAAGGTTCACATATCAGGTAAATTACTTAGCAAGCAGGGAATTAAACACTTACCTTTTTTGATGTTTTCTTTATTGCCCTGGATGCCCTACTCAACGTACTGTCCACATCTTTCGTATTTATGTCAATTGAATCAGGATCAGTAGTGTAAATAAGGTTTTCCTACAGACAGGCAGAACTATAAGAACAGGTGCACAAATCCACCAGGATTTTTCCAACACATCTTTGAGTACACAAAAATTTGAGTTTAATCTTCTAAAATCTAATTATTTATCAATTCCTGTTTGAAGATCCCTAAATTTCACTGGAGAAGGGATAGCGAATGTAGCTGTACTTAATCTTGCAGCTGCTATTTGGATTTACTCGATTTACTGAAGCTAGCTACTAGAACAGTCTCTTTTAGCCCCATTTTCAAAATCAGGGCGGACCAAAGCAAACCAAGTGGGTCAAATCTGAAATTGTTAAACAGCCAGGCCTTATGCGAAGGGGTACACACATTTGAACTGTAAATGTAGTGGAATCTTGGCAAGGCAAGACACTCCACTATTCTAAATGGACAGAATGGGTAGTCTTCAAAAAGATACAGTTAAGATTGATACCTTTGGCCTATGTTTGGTAAAAAGTGCTTCAGAAGCTCCCAAGCCTCTCCAGAGAATAGAAATTAACATTACTGTAGTGATACAAAATGTAGAATACTCAGTTACATAATTAAGAGCACTGCCCTAGTGCATGGGATAGGATGAAGCTTTACGTATTTTTATAGTTTTACTTGCCAGTTTTAGAAGAAGAGTCACTGACATCCCAATAAATTTTTCATATTCTGCGTTCTGAAACTCCAGTAGCATCACAGGAATCTTTAGATTAGACTATTTATGTGAGGGATAAGGAACTGATCTTTTGTGAAGTCTGAGGAAAGCTGCCCAGAGAAGACTGTACACACACAGTTAAGTTTCAATAACAGCTTATGACAACGTTGTTCACTGCAGTGCTACTAGGCAGAGCTGGAGTTAAAGCCTTTACTGCCACCATGTGGCAGACTTGTAAATACCTAGTTCATTTATGAGAAAACAGGCATACTTATCCAACATGACAGACTTTTCAGAAAGGGTGCGGCACCCAGATACAGATGGAGAAGAGAATCAAGTTTTTGACCCCCTAAAGTGCAAAAAGATTCCATTCTATTTGGTATTCAAATCAAGCTAAAGATGGGGGCACATTCAGGGTGGAAATGTGTTGCTTTAAAGTGTGGTGGGGCTGCTGCTTTTAAGTAGACACCAATGTATATTACCACTTTGAGGACTAGATGTAGTTAGGAATGGACAATCTTTCTATGCAGGCAATGTGTGTTTCAGAATGTCTATTCCACATTGGAAATAGTGAGGGGTCAAGTGCTTTTCTATTGTACTGTAATGTGACAGAACATCAGTAACAGATTATGATACCCCATTTCTACTATTATACTTATTAGAATTGAGTGGCGACAAAGAGACAATTAAAGGAACTGACAGATGGGTGGCTGGCCCACTTGGCAAAACTGTCAGATACTTCTCTCAGGATAAAATATCTTTTACTGTGGGGGAGGAGGGAGGAAGAGGGTTAAAATACCCCTGCTTCAGAAGTTCATCCATTCAAAGTGAGCCAGTGGATCAGAAATAGTACACACATTCTGAACTAGTGTCCTCATGGAAAGACAAGACTCATTTAAAGTTTTGGGGTTTTTTTTTAAGCCTTAAAGAAACATCAAATATTTAACAGATTGTATGGTGAAAATAAGTAGCATGCTGAACACAGACATCAAACTCAAACCAGCTGTTCACTCCAGAGTGTGTGTGTACGTACGCGCGCGCAGAGAGAGAGATAATGAGAATGTTAGCTGGAAGGTCCCTGCCCTGTTACCATTTTTGTGCTGTATTTCAAAGTTAGTAATTTTTTTATTTTTGGCTTCTGGTCTGGAAATACACACTGGAAATGCTTAAAGGGGTGCTGGCAGAAGGCTGACACCTTAGAACATTCCAGTTTGATGAAAGATGCTTTAGGGCTCTATGCCTCACTGAGATAAAAGCATTTCATACCTCTGTTCTATCAGGCTGTCTATACAGACCAACGAACTAAGGGATTATACACAGTCAATTTCTACATCTTAATGAAAATGCCTACTGTTAGAAATGCTACAATAGTGCAGAGAGAACTGCGCTGCCTGGCTTACACTGGTGAAAGACCCAAAAGATAATTCCGTATAGACATGCCCTATTGTATCTATACTACAGACCTTGGACTGTTATCACAACCATAAAAAATTAGTAGTTTTATTTAAAAAAATACGTAGGTTCTGTAGAACCTAATGGTTAAGGAGTAGGCCTCAGTAGCCCTCTTAATCACCAGAGAAGTTTTATTCTGTTAGCTTGTGGATATGCCAAGGCCTCGTTTCTTCCTGTTATCACAAGGAAGCAGTTACTTATGTATCTAAAAGACATTTGCAATGAACTATTTTCACTGATAACCTAGTACTAGAGAACTTACAGCATCTGCTTTACAAATTGTGTTCGCTAGATGCCGACACAGCATCTTCAGCCAATCCTCTTTAGGAGGCTCCTCAGTCGTCATCTGAAAACTGAACAACAAGTTGTTCTGTTCTGTTGGTGGCCGCACAACCAAGGCAAAAGCTTTGTGGCAGTCTACAATTGAAGACAAAAACATTCAGTTCACACTGTTCCAAACAGAGGACAGTCAACCTTCATACAATTCTGAAAAAACAGATTTTAAGCAAGTAATCTTATGACTTACTTTTAAGTAGCAGTCTGGTTCAAGTTAAAGACTATTAGGGTATGTCTACACTGCAATTAGACACCTGTGGTTGGCTTGTGCCAGCTGATTCAGGCTAGCGGTGCTCGGGTTAAGGGGCTATTTAATTGCACTGTAGACATTCGGGCTCTGGCTGCGAGGTGGGAGGGTCCCAAAGCCTGGGCTCTAGCCCAAGCCTGAACATCTACACTGCAATTAAAACAGCCCCTTAGCTTGAGCCCCACTAGCTAGAGTCAGCTAGCACAAGCTAGCTGCGGGTGTCTAATTAAAGTGTAGACATAGCCTTAGAGGCAGCATGGTCTAATGGATAGGGAAATGGCAGTAACAAAGCTTGGATTCTCTTCTCAGTTCTGCAACTTTGGGCAGGTCCAGTTTCTTCACCTGCAAAGCAGAGGGAAGTGATGCCTGCCCTATTTTGTAGAGCACTTTGAGAAGCAACATTGAAGCTTCTATTTATTCTATTATGGAGAAAGTTTGACCATTTGAGGAATACCAGTTTGACTAAACAGAATTGTTAGAATTACATCTTAAAGGATATTGACATTAAACCCAGTCTATGCTGGACAAGTGACCCATTGCTGACAACCAACAGGGGCAGCTGAACCAGTGCTGAACACAATTAAGTGGCAAGTGTAGACAGACAGTGCTCAGCACTGCTTCAGAAACGTGGGCTAGAACTTGGTCGGAAGAGTTCAGCTACCCTATTGTCACCAATGGATCATCTTTCTAGTGGGAAGAAGCCCAGAGGCTAAAACTCATTGTCAGTCTACTCTAGTGTCTCTTTCATCAAATAATTAGGCTACAGTAAAAACAAGTACTCTCTGTTAATACCAGTTTAAAAAATGACTGCAGTTAAATCTAAAGTTACAGTTAGACTGTATGAGGCTGCCTGCTTACTAGATAGATGGCCTCTTCCTACTCAGAAGAGTTGTCTTAAAACTCTGAAAACATACAAACCCAGTAAGATCTGCTGAAGAGCTCTAGAGAACACCAGCCAAAAAAATCACTTGAAGTGAAACATTATTGTATTTTAATTTCTAAACAGAGAATGTTTACAACAATTACAAGCTTCTGAATACAGATTTATGATGGCATTGCTGCTACAACGTTGAATAATGTGGTGTGAACTGTTGCTACTGTGAAACATTAATCTAACCGTGACCAAGTGGTAACACGAGTTAAGTTAAGCCTTTGTCCTCAGGTAGCAGGGATAGCTCCTTGAGTGCCATCACCACATTTTAAATGAAGATTTGTATTTGTGGAAACAGCAATGGGCCAAGCAACAAAAAGAAACACACTCAGCAGAACAAGGGCTGTGTTTAAAAGATCTGTAGGCTTATTTTTTTATTGCAGGTTCACAGTGCCATTTGGCTGGCTCTTGTCAATATGGCCTTTAGTGGTTATTTCAAGATCATTGGCCAGCAGGTAAACAATCTTTAAATAAAAGACGTGTTGCTTTGGGATTTCAAGCCAGAACATTAGCATTTGTAGCTGTCAGTTGGAGTGTAATCACATAATTAGTTCTCAGAATAGATTATATACACACTTCAGTGTTCTATCTCCCCCTCCATTCCCCCACTGGGTTTATTAGCTATAACACCATTCCAAGCACAGACCTTCTGTCTCCCTGATGTCTAGCACTTTCTTGATCTGCGAGAGAGGCATGAGAACAATGTGCTTGAGAGATGCTGGGGGTCTGGTCTGGCCATGGGGGCTCTTGAAAGCACTGATAACTTTGTGCCGTTTCCTTGCAATCTGTAAGAAGAGTATGAGGTAACAAGTTTAAATCTTACAATTAAAACAACCATTAAAAATCAAAGCTTAGCTAGAGAGAACAGATAAATTCTTCATCTAGTAACCAGCTCCAACATATGGATTTATACTTCTACTTGAAGAGAAGCTGTACGTCTTTTTTCAGAAGAACTGGGATTCTTTTCTTTAAAAGAGGAGGCATGTTCCTTGAAAGGCTATATTTCCTCTCATCTGGTTCCCCTAGTTTTCCAGCACACTCTTGTATGCACCTAGCCATGGAGCAAATCCTAAAAACAGCAGATCGGTCAATGTTCAAATAGGGATGCCACCTGTTAGTTGTAGCTCAGTCCAAGATTTGGATTTCCACAGCCCTTGGCCTAGCTTTGAAAATCCACTTCTCTGCAATCAGAGGGTGACTTAAAAGCAGTTTTATCTACAAATAGGATAAGGTTGGCTTTACCTAAGTGAGACAAGCTACTGAAAAACATGGCAAGCTCAAAGCAACGAGGGCCACAGCATTGGAAGGTGGATGGGCTAGGGGTTCCCAGGAGATCATTTGGCAGCTGTTTGCTTTAGGTTAGTATTTTTTAAATGTCTAACTGCTCTTTTCCATGTAGTCACGCACTATTTGCTGCGGGAAAGAAGGGGATTTTGGGGATAAATTGTTCATAAGTAGTCCAAGGTAGGGAGAGAGTTTCAACATGGTCCATTGCAAGCCATCTTTTGACCTCACATGCCTCTCCAATACCACCTATGCTTAAAGTACTTTTCTCTTTTACCTTCACGCTTAGAGTGTGCGGTGTTTTTCTGACACCTCAGATACCTAATTCACCAGGAGTCAGTTCATGATTCTGTTCTTACACTCACAAAACTAGAACAATCTTCTCTGTACTCTGTCTGCTGCATTTTGATAATTACTTCCTCTTCCATGTGCTTTCTTCAGTGATTAACTATTTTTGCCCCCTGCAGATTGTCACTGGATCCCTTATTCCCTTGGTTTACTTCCAGATCTCTCTCCCTTGAGTCACTCAGATTCCAAGGGAAAGAGTTCACCCAGCAATTTTTTTACTCTTTGAGGACTGGAGAGTCTTCTGCAATCCACCAAAACTATATAGGTTTTTATACTATATTTATTATAGCCTGTTCATTGCTCAGCAGCAGGAGATACTTTAGAAATGACACGAAATGTTCTTTCATCAGAAAGGCACAATACTGCAGGCCACCCAGAATTCCAGATTCCTACTGGTCTGGTGACTGAAAAACCAAAGCAAAGCCATGGAGCCTGGGACTGTTGCACAGGAAAGCAATCCACTGGTCAAGAAACAAGTGTGGTACTTCATCTTAATTATTTAAAATAAGACACTTGCTATGGTGTGTGTATAATGAAGGCTACAAAATCATGGTCTCCCAGTTTGCTTGCAGTATTTCTATGAAGTTTGGTGCAGTACTAGTCCACTTTAGATTCCTCCTCTCCCCCAATGACAATGTATGTATTAGCAATACCCATTTTTAAAAGGTAAAAATAGTCCTCACTAGAGCCAAAAGTTGAACTAGATTTCCTGATGAAATCCTGCAAGATTTTACAACGATGAAAAATTCCTTATTTATTACTATTACCCCAGTTCACGTGATCTTACATTGAAGTAAGGAGGAGGTGGGGAACTTTGGAAAGTTGACTTCTAGGCATCCTTAGAACAGGCAATTCTAGAAACTCCTCGGGGGTAGGAAATGTACCACCCACCAAAAATCACAACTCACGTTATCTGTGTATTTTGTGAAATTCCATTGAGACACAATATTGTAAAAATGTATATTTTCATGGTCCATCTACAATTCATGAACCTCCAAAGTAACCCTTTCTTGCTCCCCTCCCAAACACATTAAGTCCCATCCTGGGACTTAAAGAAGTTGAGATTCCTTTGGGATCCATTCTGCTTCTGCAGTTTTATTTAGTTCATAATCTCTCATGACAGAGTTTTTTTATATATGGGTTTAAGTGCATTATATCACCGAGACCTCTAATAAAGCTATCTAGCACAGACTGCAGAAGTGATTTTCTGTCTACTATTTCACAAAATCAATAGCTGGCAAAACCCTGACCCCAACCCGTAGGAAGTATTCTGTGTACTAGTCTGACAAATATCAAAGTTCCTCAAGCATTTTTTGGGAGACCTATGTTGACGTTTGCCTTTATTAGGGCTGAAAGTGAACAGTTTTCCTCTATCAAGAGCTAGTGAAACAAGGCAGCAAGTTTCTTTCCCAAATATAAGACATGAAAAGGTTAAAGACAACTGTATTTATTGGTACAGGGATTACTTGCAGCAGGTTGCCACAGCTCACAACACAGTGAGGATGAAGCACAAAGGGACTGCAAACCCATCATTTCTCTGCTGAGTTAGGTGGCTGTGCAAAAGGAGCAGAAAAATCTATTTTCTGTGGCAGTCTGTTGGCATACATGACAATGCACAAAGTGATGTTCCATGAGGAATTCTTAGAACAGTCAATGGGTGCCAACATCTGGAAACTCTAAGGTTGTTTTTTCAGAATCAGGGAAGAGGTTGAGTATAGGACAGGCATAGCACAGCTAAAGTTCAGAAAGCTGCCAAAGGCAGGGGTACTCATGGTACATGGTGCTACTCAAATTCCATGGCCACATCACCACTTTGAGGCCCCCAATTATTCAGATGTCTTGCAGAGCCATCCCAGTGTTGCTGCACATGGACAAGTGACTCTGGCTCACCAACTTAGCTCAAGCTATATTATAGATGCAACTTTTTAAAAGGAAGTGACGACAATTAAATGGGTGACTTCCTCCTCTGACCTACCCTCCAGTTCCCCAAATGTCATTTCCTGCTGTGAAAGGGCAGAGGGAGCATGGTGTAACCTCAGTTTCCCTAAGGGACAGTACTGGAAGTCTATTGAATTGTTGCCAATAGCCAGCCCACAGGTCCCAATAGGGCCATTGCAGGGGTCCATAATGGAGCAGGAGTGGCATACTGGGTTGGTTCCACTATCCTAGATGAGCTGCAAAGTTTTCCCTGAAGAGGAATGTTAGAGAACCCCCAATTGGGGGGGTGGGGAAGGAGAAGAGAGAAAGAGAGAGGGAATTGAGGATAGCGACGGAGTCTTCCTCCATGTTCTCCCATGGGAGAAGGGAAGGGAAAAGCAGACAAGGAGGATGGAGGAGAGTCCTGTGTCAGATTTGCCACTCGGAGCCCGAGGTCTCGGCCTCGTGAGATACTCAGTACCTGACAGTAACTGGGACTCTGGTTCATCTGACACAGAGAGATCCTTTGAGTATCAGAACTCATGTGGTAATGGAAAGGACCCCCATACCAACACCACAGCCAAGGTCACGGTGGCTGGAGCGGATAGCACCAGTAATGATGAGCATGCCACAGGCTGTCTCAGATGCCGATGCCTGCTCAGTACCAAGGGTACTACTGGTAAAGGCACCCCCACCTGAGCTACTTGCATGGGTACCCATGGCTGGGTTAAGGGTTGTGATGGCACCACTGGGAGGCTTCAATGCCAATGACGGGGCTGAGCTCAAGGGTACCCTCTGCTTACTCCTCTTACTAGTAGAGGGTATGGGCACCCTATTGGAGCCATGCTTCCTCTCCTTGGAGCTCCAGGGCATCAAGGTCCTGCTGGCACCAGAGGAAGAGTCCTTAGCTTCAGCAGAACCCTTGGTGATAAAGGCCTGGACAGGAACCTAGTCTTCTTTGCAGCTGGCTCCTTAGATACAGAGTCTGTGCTCCTCTTTTTGGGAGTATTCCGAGGGTGCTCCAAAGGCTCTCTTTTTCTTAGGAGAAGCATGACCAGAGGTTGATGGGGTGCTGGATCAGTCCAGGGACAAATGTTCAGGGGGGAGGGAGTCCTGACCTGGATCAGAGGGTAGTTGCAGGGACTGTTCCATCACCAGCAGTTGGAGTTTTAGCTCCCTGTTTTGCCTAGCCTTGTACTTAAGGGCTACACAAAAACAAAAAACAAAAAAGAGCACTTCTGAGAGATGTGGGACTCCCCCAGGCAATGGACACACTTGGATCATCCATTGTCACTGGTATAGCCTCCTGAGGAGAGGCAGCATTTGAAACTTGGCAAACCAGGCATACCCCACAAGAAAAGGACAAGTCTCCAAGGGAAGAAAGAAGGAATGTTAGTTTAGGTGCGAGAATTGCTTTAACAACCACCCTAAATTAACTATGACAAAGAAAGGCCTTGCATGCGCTAGGCAGACAGTGTAGCGTTCCGTCTCAGGCCAAGGCAGAAGTGAAGGAACTGAGGACGGTTTGACATGCACTCCTATATAGCCTTGATGTTTGCCACAAGATTTCAAAGGGCACGTATGTGGGCTGAATGGACACTGCTACCTAGAAATCTTCAATCAAGGGCTCAAGAGTTGTATGTGTATCTGAAATGAAGCACCCACAGGTGCTCCACTACTCAAAGAACACTGCTTCCCCAAAAGGGGCAGTAGGTGCCAGATACTAGCAGAAATCACTCCTGAGTAGGTGATATCAGTTTGGGGGAAGATGAGAGCCATCATTTAAGTGCCAAGTGTGCAGAAAACACATCACAATTTTTATGATTCCTAGGGTTTTTTTTTATTATTATTATTATTAAATGAAAGCAGTATCTTGGGAACCCCCAGCTCAAACAACCTCCAACGTGGACCACTAACCCTACCCCAGACACCGATGATGCATGGCAGTTTAAAGACAATTCATGTACACATTTATTTTAGAGCCCTTGGAAAATATTAACTGTTAAACAGCAAGCTAGTCTTTGCCTTAGAGAGGTGTTCCTGCCCCAATACAGTTACAATGCTGCAAGTGGGCATATTTACATATAGTCCCATATGGTAGCATAGACTAGAATGAATTGAAGTGGATCCTGATTACAAGGGCCCACTACCCCACCAAGCTTGTTGTAGTTTTAGGAATTTACACTAGGCCCTGCGTCTATGTCGGTTAATGCTCAGTCATTTTCAGTAACTTAAGCCTTCTAAAGGAAAGAAAAGAAAAAACCAAAGTTTTGTCAAAGCCAATTTAACTTGCCCTTCTTTTGGCAGAGTGGTGCTTCTCTGGGCCAAAGTAGCTCATCTTTGTTTTGTCATTAAGTGATACAATAAGCTATCTTGTCTGTAGTGGCATAACACTAGTCCAAGGTGTTAAACTGCCTTGTGGTCTCTCTTTGGGCAGACTTGCAGTGAGTTTTAAATTCCTTAATGAAAGTCTCTGAACCAGTCACAGTAGTAGAGTGTTCTTTACAACCTCAATCTCTTCACTTAAGCCTCCAAAGCCCAATTACGCTCCCCAACCACCATGTCTTCATTTTTCCCCCAACAGCAATTACTATTTATACTGTTTGTGTGGACACTTTAGACTACACAAAAATGTGTACATAAGCAAATATCTACCTGATAGAGACCCATTATTTACTGATATTAAATACCAATAAGCCCCAGAAGAACCAATGTGCTGCTAAGCCAGTATCTCCAGCACTTCCAGTAGTGCCAGTGGCTGAAACAAGCACCAAAGGCCTGATTCACTACAAGCTGAAAGTAACACACACTCTCTCTCTCTCTCTCTCTCTCTCTCATTATATTATAATACGCACACACACGCAACTACTGAAATCCAGGTTATCAATCCAATCCCAAGCATGCTGAGGTTTATCATCATCTACTTCTTAGAGGAAAATGGATGTTGATGTGTTAGGGACAAGTAAAATGCTCAAACTTGCTGTATTTTAAAAGCTTTGAGAGATGCAAGCAGCATTCACCCATTCAGGCGAACATTATCTTTATGTACTACATTTACTTATGAAAAATTGAGTGATTTATCAGAAGGCATAAGCCAGAAGAAAATTATAATTAAGTTAAACTCATTTCATTTATGTCACTAGTTTAATTTTTGTTCCAGAGAACTATGTCCTGTGGAAGAGCAACAGATATTGGAAGCACCATCCCTCTACTTTAGTGGACAGTATTATTCCATATGCTGCTTCAACATAATGTCTTTCACTGCCAATATGTAGTCAGTTCATTAGGGATATAAGACATTACCAACTTGTCAGTGCAGTCTCATCAATATTGCCTGTTTTTTGGCATTACTGTAAACAGTCTAAATGTTCAGCTTGCCCTTTCAGTTTAGTATTTCTTCATAGGGTTTCAGTATTTAGGGTAACTTGCTTATTTATACTAAAGTTTGAGTTACAAAGCATTCTGCAATGCCTCAGTTCAGCAGGGATTTTTTACAGCCTTACCTCTAGACAGTCGTTAAACAGAAAGAGCGTGACCTGTTCTCCTCTGTCACAGAGGTCATCGCCAAGTGCAACTGTTTCCAATCGCTGAACTAAGCTTCGGTGAGACGACAAGAGATTGGCCTAAATGGTAGAAATGAGCAGCTCATTAGACATTAATTAAAAAAGAGCCGGACTACCACTCACTCAACTCAATACTGGAAATTGAGTTTTATAGTGAGTGACCTTTTAACCTTTGATGTTGTTGAATGTACATTCAACAACAGTTATACAGAGGTAATCGGGTTATGTAGAATTTTGACACAAGGGCTAAGTCAGTTGGTTAGTCATTCTACAGGTCGATAGCTTGAGGGAAGTAACTTACTGGACATCCATCAACTTCATACACAACATCAAAGATCAGTCTTTGTGCTTCTGTTTTTCTTTTGTCTTCATTAATGTGTCTGAGGAAAGCATGTTTAATACTGATAAACCAACAATAAGAACAGATCACCACTAAATTTAAAGGCACAAAAGTGAAGCTGGACATTCAGAGATATTGTTCCCACAGCCATACCAATATATACAGTAATTGACAGTTCAAATTTAAAAAACACCACACACACACACACACAGGGTCATTTAAGTGAACTGCTTTTCCATGTGTGATGCATTAATATATGTACATCTAGATCTGGAACAATGCATTTACACATGTTAGCAGAAACCAGCAAACTGCTCAGCAGCTATGAACAGACAAGCAGAAACTGATTTTCAAACGTGTCAAGTACTTGCCATTTTGTTCTGTCCTTAGAATTAAATGCAATGCTCACTTGAAGATTTGGGCACGTGTAAGTGAACTGTTGCTAGAGTTCATGAATAATTTTTTGTATTGGACAAATATAGCATTAGTCTAATGTTGAATATCTTTTCTCACTAGGGTACATCCTATACCTGCAAGAGTCTTATAACTTAAAACTTCAAGATTGAGAATACTTACATTACTACACAGTTACCCCCCCCCCCCCCCCGAAAGGGACCCTCCACCAGTAGTTTATGTCCTTCCAATAGTGTTCATTTGAGTCAAGATAATGGCTCAGTCAAGGGGGGGGGGGGGTGAGAAGATCTCCTTTACATTGGCTAAGAGTGGCATAAGGGAGCTCTAAAAGCGCTAGACCCAACCTGGGCCAAGAGGGAGGAATTCCCCAGACAGGCATAGCAAAAGATAGCTATGAGGCTGTTTTCGGAGGATTCCCTTGAAAGCTCTTGCACAGAGGTGGGAGGAATGTTGAGGAGGTTGGGGGTGCCACATCATTGCTGAGATTTGCAAGATACATCAGTAAGACCCAAGAGAATATTTCATATTAAAAGCATCACTTACGTCATCACTTCCTTTAACGATTCAATGGCTCTCTCTAGCATGCCTTTGTCTGGGTTGTCTTCTGCTGTATGTTTCTTAAGGTCTGCAGAACGAAAATGTTAAACAAGTGTTGCAATAAATCATTTAACTTTTGCTTTATAATTCCCATGATAGGAAGACCTCTTACTTTTCATTGTTAAGTTAATGCAGCCTCATGCCCAACATGATAAAGCAACTTGTTAGCGAGTTTTCTGCTGAAATCAATCTCGCACACTCATGGGAGTTTTCAATCACCTTCATGCTCACCGACACTCATTCAAAGAGTACGAGTCGCATGTGCCCAGTGCTGTTTCACGTCCGCATGTTCAATTTGCATATACAGTTACCACAATATCTAGCCATTTAACAAGCCATTTGTATGTATTTTTGTGCACCCATGTTTATATGTTTGGAAAAAGTAGTCATCTGCACTCCAATCCCAGCAACAAATATTGGGTTCTCCCCTTAACATACAGTGCTTGTGAAGGAACATAAAACTGAAATCTAGTCAATTAAGAAAGTTGAAAACTTTCAAGAGTACTGCCCTGCCTTGAAGTCCACTGCCAGTTTTTGTGCTTTTACAATGAGTCTCTTGAGTTTCTTTTAACTTATCTTCTTTTTTGGAGGCAGGGGGTTGGTTTTATGGGTTGAAAGATCCATAAAGACAGGACAATCACAAGATAGTCATATATAGAAGAAATTACAAAACTTGCAACACAAGCTTCTGTCACAGGCACAAAGTAAAATAAAACAATGTCTGTTTGAGAGGTCTTAGGTTCTATTTATAACACTGCTAGCTAGTAGATTTAATACAAGAGGGATGTTTAAACTAGAGTGCCTTTAAGGGCATCCCCCAATACATCACTCAGGAGTACATAATGACTGTTACGACAGGTAGCCGTTCACACACTAAGTGAGTCATCAGAACTGAAATGACTACAGAAAGTAGTTCATGCTAGGACACTGAAGTGTTCCCAATAATTTTAGCATACAGGTTGTGGCTTTGGGAGCTGAAATATATTCAGATTTAGAACATATACCTCATTTCCACAGAGTAGAGGCTTGCCTATACCTGTATGCTGAAGTCAAGCATATGACCAACTGAATCTACTGAAATACATACCACACAATCTGGCTCTTGGCTTTACCAACTATGATTGGAACATTGAAATAAGATCCTAATTCTTCATCTAAACAGCAACCACCACTTTTCATTTACTGCCCAATAGGCCAGGTGTCTGACCCAAAACACCTTGCCAAAAAAAATTACCATTTAGAAGTAAAGCAACACTAGGTAACCGTTGAACTGGTCGAATGAGTAGTTCAGCCAAGCTTTGACGGCCACACTCTGGTTTGGCTTGGTTTATCTACAAAGGAGGAGATCATTGCATTTTACACCAGAGCAACATGCAGGCTTTTCTGCTTGAGAAATCTAACATGGAATTTAAGAAAAAAAAAGTTCTTAAGAATAGCAGATTCTCAGTTACATTCCTGAGATATGAAACTATAATTCAAGTTAGTATGTTAAAGAGTACTTTCAATTCTCTTACCACTCGCATAATTTATGCCAAAAATCATATTAAAGAGAATCTATAAATACAAGCTGACAGCATGTGTGAAAGTTCCGGACTACTGGGTGCTCATTCAACACCATTTACACAGCTTTTGTTAAAACTAGGTCTAAAGCCTATTTTTAAACAACAATTACCTAGATTTATGTGTAACCAAGTTATCACTCCACTACAGAGTGTGAAAGGAACCCTTCCCCCACTCCCAACCCCTTTGCTTCTATATTAAAGATCCCCTAGTAATACCACCCCTCCTTCAGGGAGTCTGAAAGGTGGGGCACAGTAGTATCCAAGTGCAATCCTATCCAATCCTCCCCCTCCCCCCCCCATCAGGTTGATAGTATGTGTTAAATCTGTCAATTTTGCTATCCAATTCAATTCTTATCCGTCACTCAATCAGCAACAGAAACCAGTTCTTAGTATTCCACATACAGGCCTGAAACATGACTGTCTAGGAATCAAGGAAATCCCAAGACTTTCAGATACCAGAATTTGACCACCTTCTGAATAACCACTTCCCAAGAAGGACAAGTTATAGAGGGCAGTAGCTGACAAAATCCTGACTGTTGTAACTACTGAACAGGCTCAAAAATATTTTGAGTGAATAATATTCACTCTCTGACCTCCCTTATCGAAGCATTAACATGGTCTACCAGTTGACCCCATGCCTTCCATCTTATTTTTAATAGCCATGAAGAGCCAACTTGTAGTTAGAAAACCCAACCTCCTACCACACTGGAAGTAGCCAAAACTCCACCAAGGAGAGTTAAATCTCTATTTTAATCCAGAAAAATAGGTTGCCCATCTAATAAGAAGCAAGATACTCACCATTTGTTTTCAAGAACTTAATCCCACAGTGATAGTAACACTTTCTGGAGGTGCTGATGATTGTTACATTTTAAATATAACAGCTTGGTTTCAGACAGACTTACCCTGGAGACACGAATGTCACATACTGGTTGCAAAATGCCACCTCTCTATAAAGGTTTGAAGAATTACTGAGGATTATAGTGCCTAAACCTCCTATCCTACCCCATGCCCAAAGTTTACAGTTCTACAGTATTTTTCCTTCCCCTAACTGAAATCTGGAGATTTACTGAGTTAGTGAATTTTTTAGTGGTATTGAACTTGAATCTCAGTAATATATTCAAAAAAGAGTTGCTGATAATAAAGTTCAGTGCATAAATACCTTTAGAAAAGCATGAAACCGTGGCTTCTGTTTTTCACATTTCATAATAGTTTCTTTGCTCATTTCAAAGAAGTTCACAAAAGGAGGGTATGTTTTCAACAAGTCTTTTGACTGAAAAAAATATTGCAAAATGCTTTAAGTGTAGACCTTAGGTAAACAAGCAAGCAGTCTTTATGTACATTATATCACAATAGTAAGAAAAACAAATTTAAGACTGTAATGGCTAGTTATGGCTTTAAGATGTATCCTGCATACTACCAAAGCAATTTAAGTTTGTATTAAGCCAGTTTTATGTGCCACAAAATAGACTGCAGACATCTTTTATGCTTAAAGATATCGTAATCTGCATCGGGGCACACAGCATATGGTTAGGGACTTGGGCCAAAGTTAAGTCAGTTGCCCCACGTTAGGCTCCTAAAAAAAGGAGGACCTGTTTTCAGGTGCAATGTTCCCCCAAAATACCACTACATCAATGGATTTTTTGGTGGGTGCTCAGCAACTCTAGAGCAGAAGCCTGATCATTTATTAATCTAATTTTGAACAGCCAGCTTTGAAAGCTTTAGCCATTTTCCACTCTGGACTTCTGAGGGTCTCACAGTTTAGACCACACCTTCCTTGAAGCTTGAAAACAGAACTCCTTTTCCTTCACGGATTTTCTTCCTCATCCTACAGAAGAAATCATAGGGTTGCCTGTAGTTTTATCTAGGGCTAAGATGTGTGAAAGTGACAGTTGAAAAATATGGCCACAGTAGGGCAAATGAAGCCTATGATTGTCAAGAGTCAGGGAGAGCACTGGACAGCTGTATTTCTACTATTGTTTCTCTAGAACTACATTCGTCCCTACCTTCTTGCATATTCATTACCGAGGGATAGGAAATCCTGGTCTGACTAAAATAACTAGCCTTCTGAGTTGGTTTAAATTTATTCCTTCTTCAACCACCCTCTCCCCTCCCCCAGGCATCTTTTCACTAGGAATGAAGTGGAAGCAATAAAGTACAACCACACAATTACAAAACTGACAGGCTGTTTTCTTGGTGCTCCCAGTTTATTCAAACAGCAGTGGAATACCAGAGGTTACAGGAAAATCTCTAACATTTCAAACCTGGTTTCTAGAGTTTGGATAAATGTCCATACAAAGCTTTTTGGAGCTCTGCCCAACATTACAATACAAGAAAAAGAAGTCTTTAGTTCGAAATGAGTTACTGCATGAGCTTCCTTACTGTGTCATTATTTAAATTGACAGCTGAGGATTTATCCTAGATATACTAATGAGAAAATATGTACAGAGCAGTTTTCATCCAAAAGATTAGTGGTGTTCCTCAATGCATTTTAGATTACATTAGTAAAAACTAGCTTACAGCCACTGTAAAAATAACTTACATATTTAAGAATGACATCCCCAATACTTTTGCTTTCAGCCCAGTTTATCATAAGGTCTTCAAGGTCTTCCTGGAATATAAACAAACAAGTGTATTAGGAAGACAATAAGCAGCCTGATTTAAAAGAGCCATGTATCTAAGTTGTACAGCTTTGGAAGTTTGCAGTTAGTATTTATACATTTCTTTACTCAGGGCCTGACGTGTGGCAATTGCCATGGAATCCAACACTTGCTATAGAACTGTGCTCCAGATTCTAAGTTTACATACCGTACAAACATACATATGCCTCGTATTCATCATTGTGAAACAGTTTTCCAAACATCTAAATGTAAGTCAATACAAAATTATCTTCCAGTTTGCAGATAGACAGACGTGAGAGTTCCTGCATTCTCAAACGGGATGTTAACTCCCAATGACGGTAGTTAGGGAAAGGGTGTGTGAGAGAATGAAAACCCTTTGTAAGACAAACTGTATCACTTAGACATCCACTTTCCTCTTCTACCTCCAACCCTGATAGAGATAACGGAACCTGTGAAGTGTGTGTGACAATCCAGACCAGTGGGGGGCTGTGTCACTCTTGCCCTGCAATACCCTACTGTCCTAGCTCCCAACCTGGACCACTAACGAACAGCTTGCCAGCTAGCAGGTCACTCCCAGATGTGTTTGTGTAACTGAAGCCTATCAGTCACACACTACGTTGGTTATACTACAGGGTGACCCCAACATATGCCCAGACCTGGATTTCCTCCCAGAAGTGTACTGCCCAGCCTTTTCATGGACAGTGCAAATACACCTCTACCCTGATATAACGCGACCCGATATAACACAAATTCAGATATAACGTGGTAAAGCAGTGCTCCAGGGGGGCAGGGCTGCGCACTCCGGTGGATCAAAGCAAGTTCGATATAACGAGGTTTCACCTATAACGCGGTAAGGTTTTTTGGCTCCCGAGGACAGCGTTCTATCTAGGTAGAGGTGTATACAAGTCCATTATGGGAATAATGTACAACTACTTGCCAGCTTAAATGGAGTTACCCAGATACTTTGGCTTAAAACACACTGGATTAGATAAAACCAATAAGATAAGTTTATGAACTACAAAGAGATGGATTTTAAGTGATTATAAGCAATGAGGCATAAGAATGAGAAAAGTTAACAGGAAAAATAAAGATAAAATGCTTTCTAATGCCCAACTTAAACTATATTAGATTCAAGCAAAGTTTCTCACCACATGCTTCCAGCAGGATTACTGACCAAGCTCTAGGTCAGGGCCCCTCCCCCAGAGTCCAACAGCTGCTCCTTATGTCTTCTCACATGCAAAGAGTGAAAGGGGCAGGAGAGAGAGAGAGAAGAAGTCTCTTGGGGTGTTTGCCCTCCTTTTTATAGTTTCAGTCCCCCTTTGAAAAGCATTTCCAGCTGAGAACCAGGAGACACAACCTGTGTGGAAGGATGTTCCCTGCTGGGTTTTCTCACCCGTCTGAGCTTCCTTTGTTTTCCTCCCTGTGACGTTGTCTAATTATATTTTAATTATGCAAGCCATTGTTGCTACCGCTGCTATATAATTACAGCAAAACATATACAAAATATAACTCATGGCCAGAAAGGGTTAAGCACCTTGCAGGTTGAATGACCCAGAGCCCACCTTTAAAGTCATGTTAGAAAGGGGTCTGAATGGTAATTAGGGCCATTCATAGTAGATAGGCTAGAACTTTGAAATGCAAACCTATATTGTTAGAAGGGATACTAATTGTGTGTACTCATAAAAGTTAGCCATGTAAACAGCCAGCTCCTGTCTGTCACTATAAACTATTAATACAGAGATCAAAAGAGAATATTACATTTAGATCAATCTTGGATGAAGTAATGTCATTGTCTATACGTCTCTGATAGACTGCCTAATGAATAAACTGCCCTATGTTAATTTGTGTAATTGATTACTGGTGGTGTTTAGAAAGCAGAAGGTTACATCAAAAGCCTATTGTTCACCCAGGACTGTATGGTCAGGTGGCTGTTAGAAAAAAAACTGTATAAAACTGTTGGGTCTTGAGTCTGTCATCTCAGATCTGCTTTAGGTTTCATGCAGGGGAAGTCTAAGCCACAAGATCTAAGACCCCAGTTCTGACCGGATCGCCCTGAAATACAAACATTGGACTATAACCTAAGGACACTTTGCATCTACAAAGCTCACCATGTCAGCTATGTATCTGAAGCTCAAAAATTGAACTCGTGTCTGTATGCATATTGATCTTTTAGCCATACTCTCGCTCTTTTTTAATAAATTTTAGTTTAGTTAATAAAAATTGGCTACAAGTATGTATTTGGGTAAGATCTGGAATATTCAATAACCTGGGAGGTAAAATGTCCAATCCTTTGGGATTGGTAGAACTTTTTTATATGATAAAATAAGATTTTCCGAAATCTGCATCATATTTGACTTGGATACCAGGATGGAGGCCTGAGGCTGGGTTACTTCAAGTGAACTATGTTGTTGGCTTCTGGGCAACCAGTGAGGTAATAAAGAAGCTGTTTTATGCTGGCTTGGTAAATCTAAGTATTGAAAACATCCACCAGCTTTGGGGATTACCTGCCCCATTCTTTGGGGTTCACCCTAATTGAGTGACCTCAGCTGGCCCGCACTCACACTCCCCTTCCCCATTTCTGCTTAGTGACACTATTGCTTAAATACATATTAAGAGAAGCATACAGACCTGTATTGGACAAAGGAGTGTATGACCAGTTTGGTGCCACATGCGTCTGAACATCTACTTTTAACATTATACAGGTGGACGTTTATAACTTTACTTATAATGCTGCCACATACATTTTACCATGATATTACTGATAAGCAAGTTATGAGTTTTCAAATGATACCTCACAATGCATACCTTGTACAAAGATCACTACTATGGTGTGTAGGGTGTGAATACAGGGGTGCATTCTGTCACAGTATGTCTAACACATTGCAATTCTTCCTCAGACAGTGGATATGACAAATGGAGAAACTACTGGACCTGACATATGTAAAATAGAGAAGTGAGAAACAACTTTAATGGGAGAGTCCAAAGATGCTTCACTTCTGCCACAAAAGATCTATGGACAAATCAGTCCAACATAATCCTCCCGGGTGGGAGATCTGAGGATAAAAAGCTAGCAGTAGGTTTATTTGTAACTCCTTAGGGGAAAGAGAAGGATTCTTGCCTCTTGCTGACCCAACGGCTGACTTGGCCCTGACTGCTGGCTCGGCAATGATCTTCATATCACTGATCTTCAGAGACCTTAGGCGGGGATTTTACCCTGAACTAGAAACTTAGGCTGATTTAGGATTCTCTGATCCAAAGCCAAAGGGTTTCCTGCATGCAATTTGGCCCTACTAACAGGAACCTTATCTCTCAGTCTCTTGAACACAAAAAGCATCTGAGATTTTTTCCTCATGCTTTGGCTCTTATTTCAGAAGCCAGGACTGACCAAGTCAGATCCAATGATTTGGGAACCAGCTAAACACAAGTCCTATGGCAGAGATTGGAGTCTTCTGCATAGTGTTCTTTCTAGTCCCTGAAGTGTCTGGGCCATCAATGCCCTATTCACCTTGGATATGGATCCCTCAGATGTGTTAGATCTGGGCAGCTTTGCACCCAGGATTTCTTGAAACAAATATGGCTTTCAACCTGTTTTCACACTCCTCATGTGCCCTTGGGGTAAGAGTACTGCGGATTCAGAGAGTCCACTTTCCTTTAAGGGTGCTCTGAGGCACACCAAGCATGTTATGTGGACGTCCCACAAAGGAAAGACTGTTGGATGAGAGATGCACCTTTTGAAGCCAGGTCTCAACTTCTGGATCCACCATTGAAGAAAAAGTTACTTACTGTAACTGTGGTTCTTCAAGAGGTGATGCAGATGTGTATTCCACATATGCGTGCGTGTGCCCAGCACACTGGGGCTGGAGAATTTTGCTTAGTAGTACCCATAGAGGGAGAGTGGTAGCCCCTCCCTGGACTGCATGAGGCAGCGCCGCCCCAACTTTCCCTCAGTTCTTTTGCACCTATGCCTGGAGAGGAGACTCTGTTGCAGAGGGGACAAAGGGTGGGTAATGGAATACACACCTGCATCACATCTTGAAGAACCCAGTTACAGTAAGTAACAGTTTCTTCTTAGACTCAATGCAGCCATGTATTCCACTTAGCAGATTCACAAGCAGTACCCCCTAGGAGGCAGGGTTTGGAGTCTAGCTAAACAAAGACTGCAGGACACTCCATCAGCATTCACATCCACATCCACCCTGGAAGATGCGATTATGGCATAATGACTTGTGAACATATGAAGAGACGACTGCATAGCAGCCCTGGAAATGTCCATATGGAAACATTAATGAGAAATTCTACAAGAGCGCAAGCAACGTCGATAGCAAGAGCTCATACCCCGCTGAGGGGGTGCAGCTGAAGTTACTTCATATACAGTCTTAATGCAGGATATTATCCCCTTGGAGATCATCTGGTAAGAGACTGCTTGACCCTTCATGTGATTTGTATACGAAATAAATGAGGCAAAGTACAAAACAGTTTGCTCCTGTCCAGGTAGAAGGCTAAGCATTGCCGGATGTCTAATGTATGAAGACTGCGCCTCTGGAAAGGAATGCAGCCTTTGGACACAGGTAAACATACCACCTGGTTCAAGTGGAACTGAGAAGCCACTTTAAACAAGAATTTTGGGAGTGGTCATAAAGTCACTTTATCCTTGGAGAATTTTATACAAGGAGGCTGTGCTATCAGAGCCTGCAACTCATTCTCCTTGCAGATGTAAAACTACCAAAAACGTAGTTTTCGGACACAGGATCAGGAATGGACAGGATGTCAGGGGCTCAAAGGGAGGTCCCATTAAGGCTGGACTACATTAAGGTTCCACACTGGGAAAGGCTCTTGAACTGAAGGATGCAGACAAAAGGAGCCCTTTCACAAATCTTGCTACCATAGCTTTGGATATGACTGATCATACTGGTCTACAATTTTTGAGAAGTCGTCTGCTTCAGAGATAAAATGTGCTATTTATTATGTATTTTGATGTGCTGAATTCAAATATGACAATTAAAACAACTGATTGGCTACTGTTTCTAAGATATTTAAGTTTTTACATTTTATGTCTATGTATATTGTGTAGATAGTAGAGTTTTAATCATAAATTGTAAACCTAGGTCTTTTCATGTGTTTATGGTTGCTTTACATGATAATATTTCACCTGTCCTGTTTATGTAACACTTTAAAAATCAGCAAAAGGGTTATATAAATAAAATTTATTATGAAACAAAAGGCAAAAAACTATTATGTACATAGTTTAGTCCTATTCAGTGTCTACTCGGCGCTTCTTGGCTTGTCTCTTGTATTCATTAAATGGAGCATCTCTGGTCACTGTCCAGCAATAGTCTGCAAGCATTGATGGGCTCCATTTGCCCTGATAGCGTTTCTCCATTGTTGCAATGTCCTGGTGAAATCGCTCGCCGCTCACTGCTCCGCAGTTCAGTGGAAAAAAATCTAGATGAGAGTGCAAAAAAAATATATCTTTAGTGACATGTTGCAACCAAGGCTTTTGTATGACTTGAGGAGGTTTTCCACCACCAACCTGTAGTTGTCTGCCTTGTTGTTTCCGAGAAAATTTATTGCCACTAACTGGAAGGCTTTCCATGCAGTCTTTTCCTTGCCACGCAGTGCATGGCCAAATGCATCATCTCGAAGAAGTTCACGAATCTGAGGACCAACAAAGACACCTTCCTTTATCTTAGCTTCACTTAACCTTGGAAATTTTCCACGGAGGTACTTGAAAGCTGCTTGTGTTTTGTCAATGGCCTTGACAAAGTTCTTCAACAGACCCAGCTTGATGTGTAAGGGTGGTAACAAAATCTTCCTTGATTCAACAAGTGGTGGATGCTGAACACTTCTCCTCCCAGGCTCCAATGACTGTCGGTGTGGCCGATCTTTCTTGATGTAGTGGGAATCTCTTGCACGACTATCCCATTCGCAGAGAAAACAGCAGTACTTTGTGTATCCAGTCTGCAGACCAAGCAAGAGAGCAACAACCTTCAAATCGCCACAAAGCTGCCACTGATGTTGGTCATAGTTTATGCACCTCAAAAGTTGTTTCATGTTGTCATAGGTTTCCTTCATATGGACTGCATGACCAACTGGAATTGATGGCAAAACATTGCCATTATGCAGTAAAACAGCTTTAAGACTCGTCTTCGATGAATCAATGAACAGTCTCCACTCATCTGGATCGTGAACGATGTTGAGGGCTGCCATCACACCATCGATGTTGTTGCAGGCTACAAGATCACCTTCCATGAAGAAGAATGGGACAAGATCCTTTTGACGGTCACGGAACATGGAAACCCTAACATCACCTGCCAGGAGATTCCACTGCTGTAGTCTGGAGCCCAACAGCTCTGCCTTACTCTTGAGTAGTTCCAAATCCCTGACAAGGTCATTCAGTTCACCTTGTGTTATGAGGTGTGGTTCAGAGGAGGAGGATGGGAGAAAGTGTGGGTCCTGTGACACTGATGGTTCAGGACCAGAAGTTTCATCCTCTTCCTCGTCTGTCTCAAGTGAGAATGATTCTGGTGCATCAGGAACCGGCAGTCCTTCTCCGTGGGGTACTGGGCGTATAGCTGATGGAATGTTTGGATAATGCACAGTCCACTTTTTCTTCTTTGACACACCTTTCCCAACTGGAGGCACCATGCAGAAGTAACAATTGCTGGTATGATCTGTTGGCTCTCTCCAAATCATTGGCACTGCAAAAGGCATAGATTTCCTTTTCCTGTTCAACCACTGGCGAAGATTTGTTGCACAAGTGTTGCAGCATATGTGTGGGGCCCACCTCTTGTCCTGATCTCCAATTTTGCAGCCAAAATAAAGGTGATAGGCTTTCTTAACCATAGTGGTTATACTGCGCTTTTGTGATGCAAAAGTCACTTCACCACAAACATAGCAGAAGTTATCTGCACTGTTCACACAAGTACGAGGCATCTCTGCTCACTTTGGCTAAACAGAAATGTGTCCCTTTGCAAAATCAAACACTGACAAATAAGAGAGCACGACACTGTATGATTTCTAGAGCCGATATAGGGCAATTTGTTCAGCAGAGTGATGTAAGCTTCGTTATGATTGCATCATCCATGACTTCTAGGAATAAGATGATGCAATTCATATCATGTATGACGCAATACCAGCTTCAGATTGCATCATTCATTGTTTTGCCTAAAAAGCAAGTACTGTCCAAACCCAGTCATAGATTTATTCATAGATCCAGTCAAAGATGTATTTTAGTCATTTCTGGTTTAAATTGAGATCCCTTCCCTTTATAACTCACTTATCCTCCGCCATTCCCAAGTCAAGGGTCGTATATACTGACCCAATAGCATATCTTGAAAACTAGAGCCAATCAACAATTTTAAGCATCATTTTCGTTCTCAGTGACCCAGAATTAGTAACGTTTGACTACATTTATTTCAGAAGCATTTTGGCTGTAGAGTAGTTTCATCTCTGAATGGGGGGGATGAAATGCTGATATCTTGGCCAAATGTACTTTCAATGAGGTCATCACCAGCCCCAATTACCGAAGGTGCAGCAGGTACTCCAAAATGTCCTGGCTAGAAGCTAGTATTGGTTGGACTCTGTGGGTAATGACCACACCAAAGACCTTTTTACACTGCTGAATAAGCCACCTTCATGGAGGACTTTCTACAGTTGGGGATGACTTGTTGGACAATCACCTGAATACCACTATTCCTCTTCATTCAGCCCTGCAGCAGCCATGCCCCGAGATGTGGGGAGCTGAGCTCAGGCTGCAAAGTAAGGCCTTGGTTTTGTGTAGATTGACCTAACCCTGAGCCAGACTGCTTTCTCCTATTGGACCCTTGACCCACCCTGGGATAGTCCCACTGCCTCAAAGGAGGGAAAGGCTGAACAAAAGCATGCAACGGATAGTAATGCTGCTGAGAGAAATGTGTTATTAAACCACACCAGCTCCAACTCCAGCCACAGGTACAAGAAGGAACTGAGGGAGGGTCAGGGTGGCGCTGCCTCAAATAGATAGGGGAGGGGCTACAGCCATGAGGTGCAAGCGCCGTCCCTCTACAGGTACTGCTCTGCAAAATTCTCTAGCAGCAGTGCACATGCACTTAAGTGGAATACATGTCTCATCAACTCAAAGAAGAATCTAGACTTTACTACTGAATAAAAACTGTTGCTTAACTAATTAAACTTAAATTACCACAACTAACACTACAACTACACTAACAGTAAAGCTAAAGCTACAGCTACAGCTAGATAAACCACTAAGTTCTTCAAGAGAAAGATCCAGGTTCAATGGATCCTGATGGTTCACATACATTTGCTGCTGCAGTTGGAGGGAACCGAGGTGGAAGAGGATGCCATATCCCCTTTCATAGTCTCATGCTCAGAATGGTCAGGAACACAGAGGGGAAGCATAGGACAAACACATGAGCAGTCTATCAGGCACTGTTGAGAAGGTTCCACCATTTGAACTGCACCCACACCAGTGCATCCCACAAGTAGGAATATGCAGAGGACACAAACTGAATTAATCTCAAAATAGCAAGGCCATAATAGCGATTCTATTTACTTTCATAGTTATTCTATTAAAACTCAATTTTTTTTTTTACAAAAAGTTTAAAACAAAAAGCTATCAACTGCACCAGAGCACCACAGAAACCTTGCCCAGGTTGCCGGGCAAGTTCAGTTCCAGCAGGTCACACACTACCCAGATTTATACTCATTGGCTGATGTCAGAGCTAGGAGTGTGTTAGCACTCAGGTGCATCCTGAGCAGTGAAAAGGACCATACACACACTTCAAGCAGTGCTGTTTCTACTGTGCTCCATGTGGCAGCTAGATTTGTTTGATCCTAGGCCTTTGCACTTCCAGCCTATGCCATGGGCAAGGCACTTGAGTGTCTTGTTTCTGTGCTGCTCTTCCTTTTCACCATGACTAAGAAAACAGAGGGAAGAGGCAAGTGTCCTTCACCTCCTCCACCTTAAGTTGAGTACCATCTACTTGCAGGTGTATGTTGTGGGCTACCCAGTTAATGCATTGATAACTATGCCCCAAATACGGTATCATTTCTAAGATTATTAAAGATTAATTTGAGAAGGAAGCAAGCAGTCTGAAATCCTCTATTCCAGACTATTCAAACATGAATCAGGACCGAAAGTCCAAAGCAACCAAAAAAATAGCATCTTGCAATTGCATACTAAGTTTTTTCTAAAACTATAAGAGCAAAACTTTCTTCATTTGATTGAAATTTGTATCTCGTTTCATCAGAAGATTCAATGTTATGGCTCCTTGATATGCCATATTGCAGCAAATAGCTTATAGTCTAATTTAGACAGTAACCTGCATATCAAGTGTCCAAACTAAGAGTAGAGACTGAGTGATGCAGACTATATTTCACCCCAAACCTCAGCTCATGCCTCAGTTCCAGGCTAACGTCTTTAGAGATAGAAGTTTACACCAAGACTTTCAAAACAACTGATTGTGTGGGGCCAACTCAAGGTACCTTTTAAAGGGGATTAATTTTCACAAAGTGATGAATGCTCACCACCCTGAACAGTCAGGTCCCTTTAAGGAATCTACTGTTGGACACCAAAAACCTGAGGAACCTTTTTAAAAATGAAAAGACACACAAGTTATTTTTCAGTGTCTTGGCTCTTCACTCCAATGGGAATTGCTGGGTGCTCAACACTTTGGAAAGTTAGCCTGTTACACTATTTTTGAGAACGTGGGCCCAGGTCAGTCACAGTCTAAAAAACAAAAACAAAACAAAAAAAATCCACAGCTGCAGAGCTCCCTCTGTGGAAGAAGCTATTGAGATGGAAATGGAACAAGCCAGCCTGTGGAGTGGAGTGATCTGAATGAAGAGTTTCTACAATATCTACTGTAGAATGGTCTGAAGTCTTCTACATTCAATCTACAAGTCCCACCTCCTTATATGTACAGGGCCTTTGATCCTTCAGGATCCTAAGATATTTTAGACTTGCACATCATTCACAGTCCTGAAATAGAGCCAACTCAAGACAAAACGTGGCAGCCAGTCATTCTGAACCAGACAGCATTATACAACACAAGCAAGTTAAGAATACCCCCTCCAATTGAGGGCAACAGATGTCTATTGTTAAGGTGCACACAATAGATAGTAACTCAAGTTGGAAAATAAGTGATGGCCTGGAGGAAAAAATAAGGGATAAGCATGACAAAACTAGCCTTTATTTTAGTGTGCACATCAAGGATGTCTGGAATGCTGCCAAATATGGTCTTAATTTCCTCCTGTGCAAGGATAGGTCCTCCAAGCTGCCCTTCTTTTTCCAATGGAACTTGAAATAACTGAAAGAGTAAACAAAGACATTTAATGGATTCAGCTTTCATCTTTGAGATAATGTATACACACATTAACCACTCTATTAAACTTGAAATATTGGTGTGAAGGAAAGATTTGCAATGTTTTATTTCCTGGTCATGTTTTCTATAACCACAAACTTGACAAGAAGAACTCCGTATCCCCACACTTCACTGGAGTGTATTGTATTATGCCACATGTTAAGTACTGGGTATGAAGGTACAAGCATTAAATTCATCCATTACCAAGGCCATTCAATTCTGTATCCACCACATTAGAAAAGTAGAGCAAAGGCTTGTGCTACAGTAACATGTCTAATTGAATAATCATATTTGAGCTCATTCTTAAGTGTATGATCAGCCACTGCAAGGAAATTAATTCTATGGCATTCAATATTTTAGTCAAGTCTGGCTTTGTGTAAGTTTTCTTTTAAAAGTCATGCTTTTCTTTTTTCTGGAGTCTTATACTTCTCTCTCCAGCTCTTCACTAGAGTAGGTTTTTTAATTGAAGTCAAGAAAAGGGGAGTTTTTAATAAATACGAAGTGTTTTGAGATCCTCTAAAGAGGAGGCTGTATCAAACTGCAAATCAGTGGTGGGACTGAAAATAGAACAGTGACTCATCTAGATACAGTAACAAATCTACTAGCTTACCTGAATAATTGTTGTCAGAATATCTACATAGTTACTTTCTGTCTGATATAGTTCCTTTGCAACCTGCCATCTTGCAGACTGTTTTGCAGGCAGAGGAGTTGAATTTTTGGAAGGCTTTGAACATGATTTTGGCGTTTCTGATGAAAGGGAAAGAGACAGACTATTTAGAATTGTGTTAAAATCTTCTGGACGGATTCTCAAGATTATCAGAAAGAGATACCAGCTGCTTTTGTTAAAGGTACCCCCTTTAATATCAAAAAGAGGTAGAAAGGTTATATTATCTTTTTTGATGCAAGGAGAACATTTGTTCCATTAGCAGGAGATGGCTTTTGGCTGTGTCTCCGCTAGCACATTTGTTGGTAAAACTTTTGTCAGTCAGGAGTGTGGGGGGAAAAACCCCCACCCTTGACCGACATAAGTTTCACCAACAAAAAAGTGCTGGTGTGGACAGCGCTATGTCAGCGGGAGACGCTCTCCTACCAATATAGCCTCTGCCGCTAGTTAGGGGTGGTTTAATTATGCCGGCAGGAGACCTTACAGTGGCGCAGCTGCAGCAGTACAGATGTGCCATTGTAAGGTGTGTACTGTAGACATAGCCTTAGCCCAGGGATCGGCAACCTTTGGCATGCCAGGGTAAGCCCCCCGGCGGGTTGGGCTGGTTTGTTTACCTACCGCCTCCGCAGGTTCGGCCGATCGCGGCTCCCACTGGCCGCGGTTCGCCACTCCAGGCCAATGGGGGCTGCGGGAAGCGACGGCCAGCACTGCTTCCCGCAGCTCCCATTGGCCTGGAGCTGTGAACCGTGGCCAGTGGGAGCCGCAATCGGCCGAACCTGTGGATGCGGCAGGTAAACAAACCAGCCCAACCCGCCAGGGGGCTTACTCTGGCAGGCCACATGCCAAAGGTTGCTGATCTCTGCCTTAGCCCAAACTCAAACTCCTACTAGGACTGTCAAGTGCCCTAGGACAGTGACATTACACTATGGATAATATCCATAAAGCTACAGAGAGTATGGTGATCAGTTTTTAAAAACTTACAATTTTATAGCCTATAGGATTAGTTCTCAAAATGGTGCACCACTCTAGTGGTTCAGAGAGCTACCTGTTCATATGAAGGTACCGTTCTCTTTCTACCTGCTGAATGCTATTTAAAAAAAAAAAAAAAGTAAGTGCAAGTATCTTCCTCATTGTTACTTTTCTGTGTAAGCATTTGTCATGAGATACGCAACTGCCAATTAAAGGGTAAGTGGTGTATAAGACTAAAGATACGGTCCACATTATGCAAAGCCTGAAAACCTCTATCCTATAGGAGAAAATCCTGGGGAACTAGTTGTGCAGCTAGTGGTGTTCTGAATACAGACTCTGATTGATTTGGGGTATTCTGTACATTCTGAAGGCCGACATGGTCACATCCCAAGCAGATTATGTACATTTAATAATCAACACTGCTTAGAGGGGAAGTTTATGCCTGATTTTTCTGAATTTGTACTGATCAACTTCAACATTACTGTGCCTGCAGCAAGTACTCTTACCTGTTATCAGAGCAGCACTGGTATCACTGTAACTGGCTTTTGATTTTGAATCAGAAGAAGGTTCAGAGTCTCCTACTAAAATATTAGTCTCCTCTATCAAAGATGTTTCGTTTATAAAGCTACACTGGTCCTTACTGTCCTTTCCCTGATGACTATGCCCATAAGTTACTTGCTGGACATAATCACAGGTGTTCATACAAGTCAGGTCATTCATATTTACATCTGTAGCATTTCCAGATCTCGCTCTTGTACGTTGGAATTGGGATTTATTTTGGAGTCCAAGTTCTAGGAGTTGACTAATTGTGGATTTTGCAATTTGCTCTTTGCCACAAGAACCATATGTAGAGATATTAGTTTCTGCGTTAGTTAATTGGTCAACATAAGTTAAGCAAGTTGGTTCTTCACAATCTTGTGGCATGTTTGATATGTTATTTGTCCCTACAAGACGTTGACATGAGGCAAAAGTATCTTTCAAGGCTTCAAGATAAGTCGGCCTTACAGTGATCTCTTTGCTTTCCTTTGGAAAAAGAATCTTTTTTTGGAGATTTGATACTGTCCCTTTTCCAGGTTTGCTATTGCCTAGGTTTCCAGATGACTTAATGCTAGCTACCTTGTTTGTTTGCTGGAGACTTTCGACAGGATTCACACACTGCTTTGGAGTAACATTATCTGGAGGCTTATATTTGGTAAATGTGTATTTTTTCCTCATTTTCCTCCATGTTTGACTACTTCTACTGACATGACGGCAGCTGGCCTGGCCTCTACCTGGGTCTGAGCACCTCACTCCTATTCTGCTCCCTGCATAATTTGAAAGGGAGAAAGCCTGTAGTTAACTTGTCAGAACTGTAGCATAGCTAATTTTTTTTTCTACTTCTGTAATTTGCAAAGAAAGAACACGGCTTTAAGCACTGGTAAGCTTGGTTAATCCTTTCTTTCAACTATACCTCCATTGGTAATGCTGGACTCTGGTGTGTTAGAAATATCCAGTAAAGACCCCATAGAAAGGGAATGCTCAGCTGACGGGCGTTTCCGAGGAGGGAATGGTGTCAGGTCAGTTTCTCTGGTGAGCTGTGCAAGGGTCTCTCTCAAGCGACGTCTCTTGCGATTGCTATTTGGGGTATTCAGAGAAAGTTGTGACACTGACTTTTTGAGTTCAGGACTCTCTGGCTGTAATTAGATATGAAAATTCAGTCACTGCCTCCAACTTGATTCTGTATAGACTACAGAAAAGAAAGATTATACAAGACAGTTGCCCCCATTTTGCTGTATGGTCAAACAAAATAATTGAAAGTTTTATACAGCAAACATGTTAATAGTTTAAGACACTACAGTCCCTTAGGTTATTAAACAGGATTTTTATTGAAAAAGGCCAATATGGATTTGTTTTTCCATCTTTAAAAAAAAATTGTACTGCATAACTGCAAGATCACCATGAAGTGACCACTAAGCAAGCAAAGTTCAAGTAAATCACATGTTTAAGTTTTAGTCTGAATACTTCAAGACAATTTAGGAATTTTAGAAATATACTATCATGAGTTATCAGCATCCAAATTAAGCCCTAATCCTGCAAATACTTACACACATGCTTAACTTTATTACTGTGAGTAATCCCATCAGTTTCAGTGGACAATTCACATTAATCAAGTTAAGTATTTGCAGGATGTGGGCTCTAATATGTTAGAGTCAACATATTACACTATTACTAAAGGTCAACATACCTTTTCAAATAAGTACATGGATTCTCCAGCTCTGGCATCCATCTGAATGCTTCCCCAGAACCACTATATGGGGAAAAGAAAGAGAGTCTTCTATAACTTGTTTCAAAAACTTGATACAAGCTTTTGACCCATGATATTCAATATCACATGTCTGAAAAAATCCTCAAAGTGTAACTATGTTCATTCAGAATATAATTGTTGCTTACATATTGAATGATTTAAAAAAATACTCTAGTAGTAAGAATTTCTGTGTACACTAACCTCTTGCTTTACAACATAAAGTTTTTTTGGAAGCTCAAATGGGAGATCTTTTACTGTATTTTCTTCAACAACCAGATGTGTGCACCTGTCATCACTAACTGGCAAGTACTGCCCACCTAGAGTAAGAAAATAAATCAAATTAACTGAAGAACTAGGCATCTCGAGTTTTGGTAAGAGAGGATTTCATAGTAGTATCAAAGTTGGGGTAGAGTAATAAAGAAGGGGAGAAGATGCAAGATGAAGGGGGAGTTGGTCAGCAAATTGAGACAGCTGCATCCTGGGCACCCCCAGCACAAAGATAGTGCCAGCAGACATTCTATTGCAGTACAACTTCAAGGGACAGCTTCAATAAGCCAAGGTGTACTATTTATGTAGTGTGAATCTAGCCCTTCCCAGAGTTCACAATTTGTGTTACGGTGACAGTTTTAAAAAAAAATAGGATAGAGAACTCCTACTCTCCTGGAGCTCAGGGCCACCAGGGATTATTTTTTAAAAATAGTTTGGAGAACATCTTTGAGAAGGTCTGAGAATGAGACTCCCATAAAGACATTGCTCCGAAAGAGCAAGCCAGAAATAGCTTGCCTAGACACAGCCATCACAAATTGGAAGCTGTGTACATTGTAAAGCTAGCTGTACCACATGGGCTACAAGGACATTGAAAGAGGGAGACTCCTTGCCTCTCTGTCTTGATAAAGGCTCAGTTACTTGTATAATGTTTGCATGATAATAGCTGGTGCAGTTCTATAGAATATGAAACAAACTTTTGGCGCAAGATGCTATATATACACATAGCACTGTAAGAACAGACCTTAAACCAACTGAGTCAGCCAAGTATTCTCATTACATTGTATTACGCTATTGAAGGGAAACAAATATTTGTCCATAAGTTCTATACAAGTGATTTATTTTCTTGCAAATCCATTATAATAAAATTTGAGAGTACTACATGCTTCAAGTAACACTTGAACAGATATTTGCGTAATGCAACTTTGAGTCAGAAGAAGCTAAGCATACACATGGCATATTTTTCTAACCAACTTCCCAAAAAGTTAAATCTTGACCATTAGATGTGGAGGAGGGAAAGGGGGGGGGGGGGGGAGGGAATTGTAGTAAAAGCCACAGTTTTGACATCACAGCGTGGCAGAAGAAAAAGAAAAAAAAATACCTTACTTTGGTATGAAAAGTTTGGTTTTGCTACATGCTTTATGCCCCATGAGATCTAAAGTTAAATGTAGCGTTTTAAATGGAAGACCCGTTCAAACCTCCCTGTGTGCAAAGAATCAGCATTTTAGTTTTAGACAGATTTAAGATAAAAATGCATTGCCTATAAATTCCATTGCAAATGCAATCATTAACAATAACCTTGCATTTTTGTCATTTCTTCCATGTTAATTCTCTCTTCATCGGAAAATCCAAGGAAACTTAACATGCAGTCCTGGAATGGGGGAACCTTGAACTCATTTCTGAATTCCTCATCAGCCGCACAGAAGTCACTTAAAAATAAATATTCATTAAAACAAGTTGTATATTTACAGTTACTCTTTACTATATAGAAGCTTGCTTTAGTATCATGGAAAAAAAAAAGTCTAAATTGAGTGTGTGGGGGGGGGGGGGGGGAAGAAGGGAACACTTACATTTCATTCCTTCTCTCCCAAGCCTTGTAAATCCACTCAGCTTTCACAATAGGAGTTCCCAGACTCACAGCAAGCTAGAAGGAAAAGGAAGTCATTAGCTATGACAAGTGACCTCTCCATTTAAGTTCTTTCCAAACCTGGAGAAAGATTCCTGGCAATGTTTCTGATTTGGAAAATAGGTATTGTAAAAAGGATGAAGTTACTCCTCTGAGAAACAGAATCACAGAAATGTAGGGCTGGAGGGACCTTGAGCGGTCATCTAGTCCATCCACACACACACACACACACACTGAGGCAGACCATCCCTGATGGATGTTTGTCAAAACTGTTCTTACAAAACCCCCAGTGACAGGGATTCCATGGCTTCCCTAGGTAACCTATTGCAGCCCTTAACTATCCTTACAGTTCAACAGTGTTCCCTAATATTTAGCCAAAGCCTCCCTTGATGTAAAGCAAGATATTATTTCTTGTCCTACTGTCAGTGGACCTGGAGAACAATTGATCACCATCCTTTTTGGAGCAGTCCTTAACATATTTGGAGACTTATGAAGGTCCCTCACCACTTGTCAACCCCCCCAATTTTTTAAGTCTTTCTTCAGAGGTCACGTTTCCTAAATTTTTGCTCACTGTTGTTGCTCTCCTCTGGTGGGTGGGTGTCTCCCCCCCCAATCTTTCTTAAAGTGTGGCAGCAAAACTGGACACAGTACTCCAGCTGAGGTGTCACCAGTGCCAAGTAAAGCAGGACAATTTACCTCCCAGGTCTTCATACAACACTACAGCTAATAGACCCATAATACTGGCCTTTTTCCCCACAAGTGCATCATCAAAATAACAGTGTAGACATTCAGGCTTGGACCAGAGACGAGGCTCTGTGACGCAATCCTACAGAGGGGGTGGATCTCAACCCGAACCTCTACACTGCAATTTTTAGCCTTGCAGCCCAAGTCAGCTGACCATAGCCAGCTGCAGCTGTGCCGCTGGCCTTCTATGGGTATGCCTACACTACAATAAAAGCATAACAAGTGCTCTGAAACCCCAACTGCAGTGGTCTCAGTTAACTTAATGTTAAGTACTTCACAAGAGACAAAATGCTTATTTTCAGAGGTCGTATTGGTCTGTAACAAAAGCCTTTAGCCTGTTTTTAAAAAAAAACAACAACCTTGTGTCTGGTTCTTGACTCCAACAGCTAAACAATTACCACCCATTGTTTTTAAAAGCTTGACATCACAGAGGTAAAGATATGCTGAAATCTTTAATCCTTTGTACTTAGCCCATTTTCTTCATTACAAAAGTGCATCTGCTCCAAGTTAAAATAGAAGGTCCAATTTGAAGGGGGTCAATCTACACTGAGAGACTTTTTGAAGTGCTTGAAGTGCAAACTCAAGTTCACGTACTCTGAATTTGTCTCCTTGCGTAGAATTAGCCACCAGATGTGTAACTTTTGAACTGAAGTCCCTTCGAATAATTCCACCCATATGATGAACCAAGGTCACCAGCTTAACCTGAAGAGCAAGAGTCAGGAAGTAAGAGAATCATACACTTTGTGAAACTTACAGCTGTTAAAGAAGGGACAAAGGCAAGAGTTATATACCATACAAGTTACAGCGGAACTAAACTTAAAGCAAAGCTTTTACATGTTCATTTAACCTGTACTGGTGAAGTCATTTTTAAAATGAGACATGGTTGGCAAGCCACAAATGTTACCTGCCTTCGAAGTATTTAACATATATCAAATGTATTTTAAGGAAACATCCAAGCCACCATTGCTGTTTTCACAGCTATACAGTTAGCAATTCACAATGCTTCACAATTATCTCACCCCCATCAAAGTCAAAATTTACCTAGCAGCCCATAAAGCCACCAAACAAGATGACTCCCAAAATATCACAGCCCATTGTCATGCTGCCACTTCTGTCTTTGGATTCTGGGCTATTAAAACATAGAAATGAAGGCTAACATACTTGGCTGGGGGGGAAACCCCCAGGAGTTTAGAACAAATGAATGGACTGCTCAACTTGAGTCTGGCAGGACATCAGAGTTAACTCCTAGCTGTTGGAAGATGGTCGTGGCTCTGTGCTTCATGCAGTTGCCAGCATCTCCAGCAGTACAGTTTGCCTTGATATCATGCCAGAACACTGATTCAGTAGTGGCTTATATGATAGCAAGACACCAAGCGAATTATCAGTTGCTTCTTGTAAATATCAAAGTTTCTCATTTGACTACTGATCAGGAACGATGCTGCCTAGCTGTAGTTCTGACAAGATTACGGTACATGGTAGTGACACTCCAAATGCTCTGAACAGGATATCCAAGTTTTACTTGAGTGCACTCAAGAGCATGTACATGCTCCAACACAAGTGACAGGTCAAATTCTTAGGTGATCAACTCAATGCTGCCTAAGGGTTCAATCCCTCTCCCATGCAAGTCAGAGAGTCCCACGGTCTTCAACAGGAGCAGGAGAGAGTCTTAAGTAGACCCTAGAATCCTAAATCTGTACTCAAGAATACAAGCTTTAGTCACTGTCAGTGACTAAAATGTACATTGTACACTAGGGGTGATGTAACAGAAAACTACCTTGAACATAGTTACATGTAGATTAATCAGTCCAAGAAAGGGGAGGGGACAAGGGTGTAAGACAAAATAATCTTACTAGTTCTTCTTTCTTCCTGAATCCTGTGAAGCACAGTACCAGATTCAACATACTTGCACAGTACAATGGACGACATGAGAAAGGTAGAGGCTGAAATCAGATAATGATTTATTACAGTAGTCAGAACCACAAGCTTTTTTTTTTTTTTTTTTTTTTAAATAAACAGTAGCTCTACAGGATTTTAACTTTGTTAAAATGCACTGATACCGACTAGATACCAATTAACAAGGCTCATTATTTTCTGGTATGTCTTGAAATAGGAACTGCCAGCATTTTGGTGAAATGATTGAAGTACGTCTGTAGCCTCTGCTGAAACAGTGCTGTAAACTAGTTACAACTGTAACTTTATCATAGGTGTCCCTATGTTTCCTAGAAGATCATATTATACACTATTGTCCTGCAACAGAGCATTATTACCTCCCCAACTGTTAGTATCTTCTTCTGCACCATATAGCAACCATGTTGAACAGAAGTCCCTGGCACTAAAGTGGTCTTTACTCACTCAGTGCAGTATTCCAATGCAGAGGAGCATTTCAGATAATTTATTAATTTCAAGTAAGTGTTAGTAATTAGCATCTGTATTTCCTTAAACCTCTTCCTGGTACAAAGTATTATTTGTGCACTTCTCCTGTCTGTCAAAAATTCTACTTTGAATATTCTTTTGTCAACATCAGACGTTTAGAGGTGATTAGAATATGATTATAAAATACTTTCCATCTATGCCGGATACCCATTCTTGGGTGGTTCAAATGGTACTTAACATAGGCATCACTACTAGCAGTTTCAATAACTTTTTTTTTTTAAATATATAAAAAGAGTTAATTCAACTGGACTCCTCAGGACTTTAATTCCTAGTAGCTTTCCCTTTCTCAGAATAACCTGCAAATAGCAGTATAAGAGGGAGGGGTTCGTGTTGTCGCCAAGACTCTTGAAAGTGTTAAGAAAAGGAAGCAACATATTTAAAAACCACCACACTATACATTACATTAATGCCTTGTCTACACTAGAAAGTTTTACTGCTTTAACCATCCTAGGTGCTACAAGTAATAATGTACTGGTATAGTTAAAGCAGTACAATCCCTCTAGTGTGGATGCACTTATAAGCATCTCTCATGCCAGTGTAAGTATACCTATTACTGTACATGAAAAGGAATAAACTATATGGTATAAGGCACTTTTATACCAGCTTAACTGCATCTACACCAGGACTTTTACTGGAGTGACTATTTTCATTAAAAACTTCACACCACTAACCAAACCAAGTATAGACCAGGTCTAATATCTTCCCAGAGAAATGCTGGAAAGTGTATCCCATGCGGTGGGGAAGAGAAGTAATTTGTGAACATAACTGACAGGCTTGAGCTACTTCTGCACATTGGCTTGGCAGTTGTAGGCCACTCACACTGCAGAAGTGCTGAGCAACAACAAATCCCAAGTCAAGTTAGAGCCAGGGGTGCTTTTTTTTTTTTTTTTTTAAAGTAAGGCCATTTAAGTGTGTGGTGAAACACTGACATGTGAATGACCAGAATTCTGCACTGAGAGAGACTGATACAGCTTTCAGCAATTCTTCCAGTTCAGAAGAATTTAGAGATTCAGAATAGCTGTGCCATCACAATACAACAGTGGTTCTCAAACTTTTGTACTAGTGACCCCTTTCACATAGCAAGCCCCTGAGTGTGACCCCCCCTTGTAAATTAAAAACACTTTTTTGTATACTTAACACCATTATAAATGCTGGAGGCCATGTGGGGTTTGGGGTGGAGGCTGACAGCTTGCGACCCCCTGAGGGGTCCCGACCCCCCGTTTGAGAACCCCTGCAATACAAGATCTTCATCTATGTAAATGATAAAGAGAGCTATATTGCAATTTAAATGAAATGTCTACCACAGGAAGAATGTAGTCACACTCCTCGTGTTAGTATTATTGACAACACATGTAAATGTCCATCTAAAAATAAAAGTAAAAGAATAGGTCATTTGCTTTCACCTGAATACTTACCTCTCCTTTTTGAGCACAATGAAGTACTATTGGAGGTCCAAGAACACGACAGTCAAACTTGCACAAGTTCTCCAAGATGGAATCTTGAAAGTCTGCTACAACGAAGACTGTCTCAAATTCTGGAGACTCAGAATCCCCAAACTCTTCCACCGATTCCATCTTTATATAGGGCACTTTAATTTCCTTTATTTTAATATTGTGTGAAAAAATTAAAGTGTCAATTCATGCTACATACGTAGTAAATGAATGTCATTCTTAGATGATTTTTATCTTGAAATGTTAAAGAAATTTAGTATCAAAGACAACTTTACAGCTTTCACCAGTGTTCCAAAAAGTTACATATCCTGTTTAAAGATGTACAAAGAGGTGATTTTTGTATTTCTAGCACTGAACTAGTGATGATCTAGGTTTCTAAAATGATTTCCGATTCTGAATTTAAGGAATTGTTTAAGAGTCCAAAGTATTTGTTTTAATATTGTTTTACCTCTCTTTAGGGTATTTCCTCAGTCTTTGGGGGTCACACTGACAATACAAGAAGAGTACAAGACCAAATAATATCTTGTTACATTAACTCAATTGGATACAATTGTTCTTGTACAACAGAAAACTGAATCTTTTCCTTCAGGGCATCTGAATTTAGTTATGTATTTCGGACTAAATGCATGTATTTTGGATTAATGCATTTGTCAATAAAAATAGCAATTTAAAGTTGTAACTGCAGACCAAGAGATTCCATAAAGAAATGTTTCATGCTGCATGAAATTAGACTTTATATTTCAGAAGGTTTAATTACAGACTACTCTGAATCTGGAGGCCTTAGGTCCAAACTCCATTTTCTAGAATCCTTCACATTAAGAAAACAACTTAATCCTTACAGAACTGTTCATGCACCAATCTTAAATTGCAGCTCTTTCACTGTTGAATCAGGAAAGCCATTTAACTGATTATGAAGCTAGTTCATAGCAGAAACTTACAAAAGTCTAAGTGTGCATTTGGCACATGGCACAGAAGTGTGCATTTGGCAATACATATATCCTCTGAGAGTTCCATATGCAAGTATGGAACACATTAAGTACACCAAATATGTTCGTTCAGGGATTCAGAACAGACATTTAAGCAAATTGCATGGTTTCAAATTTAATGCAAGTTTCTACTCAACTAGCTTCAAACTACACCATAGGAAACATTGTTTATTGTGCCTTCATCACACCTGAATATCAGAAATCATGAAGGTTAAGTGTTTGTGCACTCCAGTCCCAGTGAAGTGCAACATGCTGCATGCAATCATATACGCATAGATGCCTGACATACCATATGAATTATACTTTTTATTAGTTTTTCTTCCGATTTACCAGGACTAGTTTCCTTTATCTTTATAACTGGGACTTCCATTATCTTAATGGTCTGTGGAAGAGGAGAACTTCGGTATGAGATTACATTACTTACATGAAGTTTGTCAAAACAATGCCATTATGA
The DNA here is from genome assembly GCF_028017835.1 of Emys orbicularis. Classification (NCBI taxonomy): domain Eukaryota; kingdom Metazoa; phylum Chordata; order Testudines; family Emydidae; genus Emys; species Emys orbicularis. Next base: position 92,518,234 of record NC_088691.1, on the reverse strand, counting down.
TGACTGCTTTATGTTCAAGCCACATACCTCCAAGGCTTTCAAGAGTTCCTCGCGTTTCCCAGCTTCCTGAACTAAAACCACTCTGGTTTCAATCTGAGGCATTTCCTCTGTTCAGGAGGGAAAAAATTGCAATATTCATATCCAATAGAAAAATCTAATCCTAATGTTAAACAAAGCCATAACGTAGGGAAACATGCTAATTACACTGGTATCTTGCCAAGATCCATAGTCCTCTCTCAAAAAAGTATTATTTACAAAGAATACTTCAACTCTGAAGACTGGCTGCTGCCTCAACAAGCTTCTTTAAGCCAAGCTTGCAGCTGATGGATTACACAGTGCATCAGTCACAGAAATGTAGGTTTGGAAGGGACCTCAAGAGGTCATCTAGTTCAGCCCCACATGCTGAGGCAGGATTAAGTAAACCTAGACCATCACTGACAAGTGTTTGTCTAACTTGTTCTTAAAACCCTCCAATGACAGGGATTCCACAACCTCCCCTGGAAGCCTATTCTAGTGCTTAACTATCATCCCTACAGTTTAGATATTACCACACACCAAAAAACAAAAACAATCCTATCTAAATCTGCTTTGCTACAGATTAAACCTATTACTTCTTGCCTCTAGACAAAGTTGCAGCCAAGCCACAGAAATAATCCAACAAATTTGGGACATACAAATGCACACCTGTGAACAATTAATAGCATGTGCAACACTAGTTTACTTAACCTTTCCCCATCAAAGGTGACCACTGACAAACACCTGTCAGGGATGGTCTAGTCTAGATAATACTTAGTCCTGTCTCAATGCAGGGGACTGGACGAGATGACCTTCTGAGCTCCTTTCTAGTCCTACATTTCTATGATTCTAGGACTGACTTTTTAGCAATAGATGGGTACTGAACAGACAGGCCTGTAGTCAAAGGAAAAAAATACATCATTCCTTTGACTGATTAACAAAAGGATTGTTTTTGGGGTTTTTTTTTTTTTTTTTAAACCTATACTGTCTAGTTTAGGTCAACAGCCTCTATAGTAAAAATTCTTACTATAGTTTGGTGAATTCACAAAAAGTTAAAGTAGTGGCATGAATTTAACAAGGCATTTTGTGGATACATGTTCTCCAAGCTTTTCCAAAAAGCTCTGCTAGTGTTCTTCACAAACATTGATGTCTATGTCATGGCCTATTGAATGGAAACTACTAACTGTTATTTTGTCATGCGAAACAAGGAAGGGAGACTGGGATGGAATATTTACTTTGAACCTAGATCAAAAGAGGTATTAATACGGATACTGTATATTTAGAGCCACTGCAAGTGACAATCACCACAAGTCACTAACAATCTTTTGACTGAATTGCAAGAGCCTCATTAGCTTCCAAAATGAAGAATTACCCTGCTTTTAATTTTACAGATATCCTCTAAATTAGAGGTTTGGGGTGAATGAAGTATTCAGGTAGAGACATCCATTCTGGAAATACCAAGAGAAAGAGGATAAATCAATTACAGAGGAAAACTACATTATTTTGTGGGAAATAGAATATACTTTAATTTCTAACGTCTCTTGGGGGGGGGGTGTCAAACAGATAGTTAAGGGTTAAGAAGTTCACCTAGCCTAGCTGACACCTGACCAGAGGAACTAATGGGGGGACAAAATGTTTCAAAAGGAAGGAGGGAAGTTCCCTTTGTCTGGGTCAGTTTCAGCCGGAGTGGAAAAGATCAAGGAATCAGCTCTTATCAGAGTAGTGAGTATTAGAAAAGAAATAAATAGGTTTTGTTTATTTTCTTTTTGTAACTTGTCTTGGCATTAGGGGAATAATCAAATTGGGTATTCTTTTGTGTAACTAAGTTTTGCCCAGGGGAACATCCTCTGTGTTTTGAATCTGTTGTCTGTGAGAGTAGCTGGTATGCTAATCTCTCCCAGAGGTTTGTCTTTCACCTTTCTTTTTAAGAACCTGATTGATTTTTCCTTGTTTTAAGATCCAAGGGGATTGGATCTGGACTCACCAGGAATTGGTGGGGGAAAGGAGGGGGGATGGTTAAATTCTCCTTGTGTTAAGATCCAAGAGTTTGGATCGGTGTTCACCAAGTTCCTGGTGAACAAGAAGCCTCTCAAGGCTACCCAGGGAAAGGAGTTAGAACTTGGGAGTGGTGGCAGCAAGACCAGATCTAAGTTGGTAATTGAGCTTAGGGGTTCACATGCAGGTCCCCATATCTGTACTCTAAAGTTCAGAGTGGGGGTGAAACCTATGACAGGGGGGAAGACAGGGGGTAAGACTGGTTTGTATGATTCAGGAGATTATACTAGTTCAAATCTATAGACATCAGTAGAGACCAAAAAGCCACCCATCTCGTGGTTCTTCACAGGCCTATGAAGCAAGTTGGTGATCAATGCCTATTCTTAGTAAAAAAGTGTCCACATCATAAAACCACCACTATGACTGGATTGATTCTTGGTTGGTACTTTGTGCAATGAGCAAGCATGAAGAATCAACTACTTTCACCTGTACAGTTCTGTCCCTTTCTAACAGCTATGGAGAAGGCAGAAACACTACTGTTGGTTCAGTACCCACTTTGTGGCTGTACAAAGGACTTCAGGCTATTGACACCTTCCCATTTAAAAATAAAAACAAAATAAATATATCTTCCCAGAAACAATATTCAAACAAATGTGACAGTATTGAAAAAGACTTTTCCTGTTACCTTCAACATCTGAAGCCAATCCAATAAATATATTCTCCTTGGAAGTTTCTATAATTTTTGAATCAAGAACAGAAGAATCTCCCAAAAGACTCCTTCCGGTGTCAGTCACTAGCATACTGCTGTCAGTCATGATCAAGTCTGTGTTTCTCTCTTCAGCAGCTGCAAAATAAGTACCCAAAATAAGTTTAACCTGAACAGTATATATTAAAAAAAAAGTCCATAAAAAGTCCTGTGGAAAGGTAGATAAGTTAGTTTTAGACTTCTAAATATTAAAACTACTAACAAATCCCACTTACATGCGTAGTATCCTCTGAGCCTAGAACTATTTTAAGAGTCACAGAGTTTATACAAACAATTATCACAGAAATAGTTTCTACAGGTAATTCACAATAGTTTATTTTTGAGGAAAACTATATGAAGACAGGGCATTTTGATAGCTAGGGATATGGGAGTAAAAGCCCAGTGTTCCCTTAAAAAAAAAAAAAAAAAGTCAGCTTTAAGTATTTATTTTGATCCAGGATCTCAAGAAATTGCTTGCTTACTCCAGATAGGAATTTTGTTAAACATGATCTGAAAGAGGTTCAGGAAGCTGGATTAACCATGTTATTTGCATTTAATTTCAGAGAAGTTCACACTAAAAAGAGATGGCTTTGCATACATTTTCCAAAGGTGAAAGTTTGAAGAAAGAAGATTGTGGTATACAGGCCAACCCACTAGACCTCAGATTTCCCACAAGCGTTGACCAGATTTGTCTAGCTTACTGTTGGAGTTCCTCAGGCCTGTCTTGCTGGGCAATTTCACTGATGCAGTCCTTATCACAGAGAGAGAGAAAGGGTTCCTTGCCATCACCGGAAAGCCTCATGGAGGCACCAAGTGCATTATCTACATACAGAATTATAAAGTATTATAAAAAAAAAGTACTAACAAAGTACTCAGTGCAGCATTTAAATACAAAATTCTCCAGTTATCTGACATGGGGGTGTGGAATCAGTGAATTTGCAGGACGCCAACAGGCAAAGCAGCAACATAAATTTCCCAGTGCTCGACAGTAAACTTTCATCCGGTGGAACCAGTACAGAGTAGACTGTTGAACATTAGTACCCATTCACAGAGTTCACTGTCCCACACTAAGGGATCCTTTGACTCTTTGTCCGCACAATATGTTCCTCCATCTTCTGAGAAGCTGCTTGAACAATTGTGAACCTCAGAAAAGGAGCTATCCCTGTCTCACATCCCTTCACACTCCCACCAGACTAAGGAATTGACTAGAGAGCCAGGTCCACTTACCTGAAGCATCAATTCAGTTGGCCAGGATTCTCCTGACTAGGAAGAACCATGTTTTTGTAAGTGGGTTTGGAAATATGCAATTCCTGTGATCCATCATGCAGCTTAAAGTATTTGAACAGTGGTATGAGGGAACGTGAAACAGTATGAAAAAAAAAGTTTCAGATACCATGGTACGGGTACTATATAAAAATCAAGGAGAAAGTGCTAAGTATCCTTTTTGCAGATATTCTCTCCTCCTTATGCTCCCAAATGTACTACGCTTTTATTATTTTAAGGAAAGACATCTGCAAAATGTTACTCATGGATAACCCTACAATTCACTGTGCTCAAAAGGGATAAATATTTTTGCTTACAACACAAACAAAACTTGTAAAATACAATGCCCTTTTAAAATAGTAGTCTTTGAAGTCACAAGTTAAAACACTGCATGGGAGAGGACTCAAATTCCAGGAATTTGTTGTATGGGCAGGGAATGCAATGCCTAATCAATTAAGTAACAAAGACCAATATTATTTTACAGACAACAAGGTTGATCTTGCATTATATACGGACATAGGCCTGGTCTACCCTACAGACCTATAGTCTGTATAACTACATCACTCAAGGGAGTGAAAAATGCCACACCCTTGAGCAATGCACTTATACCGACCTAACTCCACATGTAGACAGCGCTAAGTCAATGGGAGAACTTCTCTCACCAACATACCTATGACCTCTCGGGGAGGTGGATTAACTACACTGATGGGAGAACTCTCCCATCAGTGTAGGAGTGTCTTCACTAAAGACGGTGCAGATGCACTGCTCTGGCACTGTATGTTCTTTACCCTAAAGGCTTGTCTGCACATAAGAATTGCCATACTGGGTCAGACCAATGGATCTAGCCCAGTATCCCATCTCTGATAGCAGCCAGTAACAGAGCTTCAGGGAGCCGAGTACAGAACAGGACAGTTGGAGTGATCAACCGGTCTTCCCCTCCCAGCTTCTGGCAGTCAGAGGTTTAGGGCATGAGGTTGCATCTCTGACCATCTTGGTTAATAGCTATTGATGGCCCTATCCTCCATTAGCTCATCTAGTTCTTTTTTGAACTCAGTTATACTTTTGGTCATCACAACATCCCATGGCAATGAGTTCCAAACGTTAATTGTGCATTGCCTGAAAAAGTATTTCCCTTTCTTTGTATTAAACCTGCTACCTATTAATGTCATTGGGTGACCCCTGGTTTTTGTATTGTGGGAAAGAGTAAATAACACTTCTCTATTCACGTTTTCCCCCACCTGTCACAATTTTATAGCCCTATCATATCCCCACCCCCAGTCATCTCTTTTCCAAGATTGACACCCCTAACCCTTTTAGTCTCTCCTCATATGGAAGCCATTCCATACCTGTGATCATCTTTGTTGCCCTTCTCGGAACCTTTTCCACTTCCATTATATCAATTTTGAGATGGGGTGACCAAAACGGGACACAGTATTCAAGGTGTGGGAGCAACATCGATTTATATAGTGGCATTATAATATTTTTGTCTCATTTTCTATCCCTTTCTTAATAGTGCCCAACATTCTCTTAGCCTTTTTGACAGCTACTGTGCACTGAGCAAAAGTTTTCAGAGAACTAGCCACAATGACTCCAAGATCTCTTTCTTGAATGGTAACAGATAATTTAGACCCCACCATTATATATATGGGTCATTGGGATTATTTTTTCCAACAGGCATTACTCTGAATGTATCAGTGTTGAATGTCATCTGCCATTTTGTTGTCCAGTCACCCAGTTTTGAGAGATCCCCCTGCAACTCTTCAGAGTCAGCCTTGGACTTACTTATCTGCAACTTTACCAATTTACTGTTCGTTCCCTTTTCCAGATCATTAGCAAATATATTGAATAGCACAGATCCCAGTACAGATCCCTGGAAAACCTCACTGTTTGCCACTCTTCATTGTGAAATCTGACCATTTATTCCTACCCTTTGTTTCCTATCTTTTAGACAGTTACTGATCCATGAGAGGACCTTCCCTGTTATCCCATAGCTACTTAGTTTCCTTAAAACCTTTGATGAGGGACTCTGTCAAAAGCTTTCTGAAAATCCAAATACACTTTAAGAAGGGACCACCCTTATCCACATGCTTGTTAACGCCCACAAAGAATACAAATAGACTGAGGCTTGACTTCCCTTTACAAAAGCCCTGTTGACTTTTCCCCAACAAATCACTTTTATCTGTGTCTGATAATTCTGCTCTTTACTATCGTTCTTGTAAATAGCCAGCAGAAAGGATGCCCTCCACAGTTCAGGACCCTATTCTTGCACAAAGGTCTTAAATATTTTACAAACATTAAGTTCCCCAGACATACCACAGTACGGTAGGCAAGAATTACACAAGTTAAACAAAGTATCAAATAAAGAGAAGGATGTGACGCCCTTGAGTTAGAAATGCAGAACAAAAAAGTCTATTAAAGCAGTATTTAAAACAATAGGGCGGGGGGGCGGCAACCTGCCATTAATGGTCACATGGAGTCCTTGCCCTAGTAACATGCATACAAGTGTAAACATTCAAATATGTACTAATACAAGCAAGTAGCAGGGTCTTTGTCCGCTTAATAAAAGCTACACACTGTGCATCCCCATTTTAAAGAGCTCGCTTTTCTGTATAATTTTTGCAGTCATTTATATAAAAAAAAAATAAAAGAGTCTCATTCTGTGTTTTGAAACAGCCCTGAAATACTGGGCAAAAGATATCAGGAGTGTATATCTAAGGTTACAAGAAAAATAAAGCTGCCAACATGCAGAATAGATACACACACATTCCGCCCACCCCCCACAATGACGATGGTTAAGAAGAACCCCTAAGGTTACTAGAAGGCTGTTTGGGGGAAGCACCTTTGCTGATGTGGGGTATTTGGCAGCACTTTCCAGGGCACTGGTCAGTTTCCCCGCTCACGGGGCGCTTCCAAAGAGCACTGGGGGGCAGAGGAGATAT